>NC_056743.1:1036709968-1037079968 GCF_019279795.1 Protopterus annectens | reverse complement strand
AACATTCGACAAACCTTCCCTACTGCTCCCCTTCCAATTATTCCAACAAGCTACTATACAGTTACAATGTCACCCCCTCTACCTACCTACTTACTCCTTCACTATTCTCTTCTATAATACCACACAGGTATGGCATAAGCAAACCTACCCCGAATACCTGAGTGTAACCTATCCAGAACTGTTAAACTGGAATCCAACTTTACCTTAAACTGACCTTTGTCAACAGTTATACCTGACATGTAAACCTGACCTAAGCATGTATAATTCCAACATGTTAACATAAACTAAGCATGAAGAATGTGGTACGTAGCTATGTTATGTCTGTTACTCTCTATGAATGTGAACACCTCAGTATTACTTGAAATGAGTAGCTGGGGTACACTGTGGAGCTCTACTCCCAGGGCCACCACTGAAAATAGACAAGCATCCAGTCAGATTGCCTCGGTTGACAAATGTAAACTAAAAACATGAAGTAGCGGGGGGGGGGGGTATGTGGGAGCAAGCGGGTGTAAGCCTGTTTGGGCGGCGGTAACCATACTCACACTGGTTAAGCAATGTAGAAGCTAACTCAGTGTAAGATGCTGCAACCAGAGGTCAGCAATTCTGAGCCTTGCGCAAATCAGTGCATACCCACCTACAATTGCTCTACAGTGCCTTAGTCACTCTGCAGCCAACAGCTGTTGTCGTGCCCATTAAAAAAATAATCTGCACTGCCAGGTTGCAACCCCCTGACCCTGCACACTATTGTCTATGTGAGTTACCACTAAGCCATGGTAGATACACATTCAGCTGCTGTGATCACAAACATATCATCCAACACAGTCATTCAACAGCATAGGAAATGTATGTAAGTATGTAGATTAATACCAGCAAATGTGTACATTGCTCAACCACAGTATTTAGAGCAGTCTATGTGCATCAAAGAACAGTGCCTGTCCAATCATACTGTGAGAACAGTAGTCTTGCATAATACCGTAGAGAATAATGAAAAATGGTGCGCACCGTGGGGGTGTGTGGGCGTGCTTCATGTATAGAATGTCACACCTGGGGCGTCGGTTCCGCGGAACTGGGAGATGAGGCTGGCTAGGTGTGTGAGCAAACCACTGCTTCTCAAACCCCTGGCAGGATGCTACCAGTGGGAGAAACAGTGTAGACCAGCTAAGTCTACTCTTGACACAGCAACAGGTCTGTCCCTGGTGGGATGAACCAAAAGTTGTGGGTCACATTGATGTCTCCACCAGAATCGGAGGAGGATCAAGGGAAGGCTCATACATACATGGACTAAACGGATGAAGTGCCTGCAGAAGCTTGGGTTGAGACAGTATACTGGAGGAGTACCGAGATGTGCAGAGTGGGAAATGTGGTGTGGTATGGCTGGGCTAGCAACTGGAGAATGGATGGATGCTGTGTATGTGGAGCTCAGGGGCAGGAGGTAGGGAACATGGGTATGACATTTTGGAAGAAATATGCAAATGAAGCAGAACAGCAATAGTGTAGTGGGCAGAGCATCCGCCTAACAAGCACACATTCCCGGTTCAAGTCCCACTGCAGCACATTCTATTTTCCATGTGAAATCTGTATATGAACATTGTTTTGCTGTATAACCTACTAAATAGCATTTAAATGTGAACTGGAGTACTGCATTAAATGCACATGTGAAGTGTCAGTATCATAATGGATAAGGCACTAGTAAGCAGGTGTAAGCACAAATAAGCAGTAGTAAGCATAGATAAGCAGTAGTAAGCATATTTAATTGTGTTTGCATGGGGGTAAGCATTGCCTACAGAGATTAAGCAAAGTAGAAGCTAACTAAGTATAAGAAACTTAACCCGGAGGTTAGCATTGCTTAGCTCCACGCAAACACATACACACCCACTTACAACTGCTCAAAAGTCCCTTAATCACTCTGTATCCAATGGCTGGTGTTCTGCCCAGCAACAAACTATACAGCCTCTGCAAGGCCCGAACGCAGGACCATGCACACCATATACAAAGTGATTTACCAGTAAGCCATGGCAGATGTACATAACCCTCTTTTTTTCACAAACATATCATCCAGCACAATCAGTCAACAGCACAGGAAATGTAGTAATATCATACCACACAACCTCTTAATGCAAGAATTCCGGACAAAGTGTGACAAAATATGGCTACAAATAGTGATATCTGTCAAATACTGCTCTAATACACTTAAAATGTTGCTAGTTACACAGTTATATGTACTAGAACACATATTTTGAATGAGATGAAAAGTCTGACACACAAAGGTGTCGGCACGAGTGACTGATTTCAATCCTAAGATCATCCATGTCAATTGCCAAGAGAATGAGGTACAGGCCAAAAATATAAGCCAAACATGCCTGGACATATGGACAGATATATATCTCTAAATGTAGACAGATAGGCAGCTATAGGTATATATATGTATATGTATGCCTCACAAATAATCATATAACATCAACTGTACATAGATAAATATGTTCATTGTATATATCTAAATATATATATATATATATATATATATATATATATATATATATATATATATATATAGGGGTTCACATATATAATTATGCAGATACACACACACACACACAGACATATATATATATATATATATATATATATATATATATATATATATATATATATATATATACATATACAGATAGAAATGTGTATAACATTTTCACATGGGAACAAAATCCTGAACCACTCATTACAACATACAGACCATAAGCACTGTTAATGGGGGTGGGGGCACAAATGAGGGACACCTGGTAATTAGTGCTATGTTACCACCCCCCCCAGCCCTAATGAATATGCTGTGTAATCCAATGTCCAGCACATGCAGTATTGACTTCAGGACCCTCCACAACACAGCTACAATGATTTAACAGTAATCCAAGTCACCTGTACATGTCAGGGCAATATCTGTAACATATCATGCAGAAAAGTCATTCTACCGTAGGGAATGTACAATGTGGAAGGGGTACACATTACAATGGTACAGATATGCACACACATCTATCCACTGACAAATATGTTCAGGTATATATATATATATATATATATATATATATATATATATATATATATATATATATATATATATATATCTATATGTATATGAGATATATAGGTACATTCACTTATACACAGACAAAAAGTATTAGTAGCCATACATATGTAGAAGTAGTATGGAAGTACTGGGTGCAAAGTATATCCCTCAGCCACAAGCCCTGTAACTGGTACCTGTGACATGTGTAGTGTGGCAACCATTCCCACAAATGAGAATACTTACATTTTATATATACCCACTCACAATTCAAAGGACATGACACGACACACAGTTATGCATACACAGAAAACCTTTATTTGTGTACTATACAATAATGTATGCCATTACTTACAGAACATAGAATTTGAAATATTTAATCAGTGATGAATGCAAGGCCCACACAAAACAGTAGATGCAGACAATGTCCATATATAACATACTATGCTGTCCAGGCCAAGCCCTTCAATTAGTACAACAGTAGACAAAGGATTTGCCTTCAAGGTAAGTAACAATCAACAATTACAGATGTAGTTCAGCAGCCTCCAATTACACCCTGTAGTCAAGCCCTGGGGGAAATGTATTACTTGTGGTAATGTCAATGTATCTGTCACATATATGGACCCTGACCAACAAATTTTGTGAGAGTCCACAATATGACTGGGATGATAGCAGGAATGCTAGCAGTAAATAATGATAGGCCATTACCTAACAACCCCTAACTGTATCACAGCAGGACAAAGCCTGCCATATATGTGGAGGACAGAGGCAGGAACACAGGGCCATACTTGCAATATCACTGTTACACACCCTGGAAATTGCTGGTGTTACAGGATTTGTTGCAACATACTCTTATGCAGGAACAAGACATCAGAAACACAAATGGATGTAGCCATGTACTGATAGCACGCAACAGACAGATTGCTGGTGATATATCTAGGACAAGACCTGTGTGGTGCACAGGCAAAATCAAACAGACAATCCAGTGGCCATCATGTGGATAGGCCCACAGTTGAGAGCTATGCAGACAGACTGCATTCCATCCTAAACTACTATGTACACACAAACACTGCAAGCCCAGCAATACACAATGCACATAACAACACTACTCACTCTGTCTGTAGATCCGGATCCTCATACAAATGTGTAGCTGGCCTGTGTCTGCAAGTCCTACTGTAAGAGGTATTGCAACCTGCTGTCTGTAACACTGCTGCACACATACAGGAAGGATGTCCTCCAGACTGGAAAGGTTAAGGGACAATGCCCACATGAGTCAGCAATTTATAGTACTGGGTTGCCATGACAGTGGTTATCTGAATCACTACACAGCAGGCTGCATGCAGTTAGCAACTGTTGCACACTGACTGGTGCAGAGTCCGTCACCTGCTCATGTGCATCACCTACAAAAGCCATGCTGCAATCCATTCCAACCAGCACAATCACTCTAGTGGAGTGAGAGAGAGAGAGAGAAACAGACAGACAGAGACACACACAGAAAAAAAAAAAAACGCCAAAAAAAGAAAGGTGTCACAGCCGTCATAAAACAAAAAGAAAGGGTATGTAAAACATAAATGTATGTAATTGAATGTGGTATGTGGTATAGATTAATAGGATATATGATGTGGAATGTTTGATATGTGCCATCTGTAGTTGTTACTCTAATGATGTTCTGCTGAACAACTACTCTGGACAATACTGTCTGTCCCTGTAGGCAGTGGGACATGCCCACCAACTGTGCAGATCAGCAATGAATGACAAAGATGTAAGCCATAATATCTGTGTGTGTTATGTTAGCATGGGCAATAGCTTGTGGTGGAAGTACTGCCATCATAATAGACACATGGGTATCAGAGGACACCACTTGCAGGACAGTCATGTTGATGTGTAATGTAGCATGCACAAATGCCATAGGTGTATAATAGGCTTATCAACAATCTCTCATCATATATACCACCCTAATGTTAGTCTGTGTTCACATGTTACACCTGTCAGTGTTGCAGCAAGGCAGAACAGTGTAGCTGTAAATGAAAGACAGTTACAGAATGTGGACCAGATGCCTGTATACACCTCGCATATAGATAAATATCTGTGTGATAAATAATGAGACGTGTATGTCTGCAGATACACAGACACTCATATAGATATAGGTATATCAACAACCTACAAGATATATCTACACATATATGTACACATGCACACACACACACACACACACACACACACACACACACACATATATATATATGTAGTGGCACTGACAATGGCATGCAGGTGAAATAGTCTGTAACAGGCCAGCAAAGATAGTGTCCCCACAGGGAACATGGCTACAAACACATAGCACAAAGCATGGCACAAACACATAGCACAAAGCTTGGTACAACATATGTCCCAATGGTAGGTAAGCAGCCGGCATACCAATTGCATTCTGTGAATGATTTGTTGTAGCTGATATGGTGGGGGGAGACAAAGATGTGTATTAAGTACTATGTCAACCCTGCTGTTTGAGTTGCTCAGACTTGTTTCCATCTTTATGTCTTCCAGGGAAGATGGCCCACACACGTTTGCCAGAATACAGTGCTGCTGAAACAGAGATTATACTTGAACATGTGGTACAGCACTATGAACAGCTATTTGGTCAGACAGCCCATGATCAGCAGGAAAGGACTGCCCTGTGGAACGATCTAGTCCACAGGGTCAATGATGTCGGACTGCATAACAGCAGTTATGAGCAGGTCCAGCTTCCTTGCACTGACCTGCTTCACCATGTATGTCAGCTTGCAACTGCCATACGGGGGGACCACTTCACAACGGGGGGGGCAACCTGCCCATCTACCCCTCACCCCTGTGGAGGAGCTTCTCAGCAGCCTTGTTGCACCTGCCCGCCAGCAAAACCAAAACCTGGCAGGGAGCATTGTGGAGGTGGGTGCCACCAACACACAGGCTGAGGAGCATGCAGGTAAGGCCCCAGGGCACATCAGTACACCTCTCTTTTGTATACATCTGCAGTTGTACAGGTACATCATGCAAATCTGAGATGTCATATACATAGTCTGTTGCTGTGTAGTAGTAATAAACAGTTATGCATAAGCTGTAGTATTGTGGACTACTACTGTTGATGTAACATAATGCTGCACTCACCCTTTACGAATGCCACAGCTGTGGCCACTGACATCAACTTTCTCACACTCTTATGCAGGTCCCTCCAGGATACCATCACAGCAGCAGCCTGTAGCTGGTGAGTATGGTTCATGTTCATGCATGACAATACACTGGGCATGTAATAGCTATGGGATATTCCATGCACACATCTAACACACCTACCCATACTGCATGCTGTACACATTTTGTTGCTGTGAAATGCACTGCATCACAGTAGAGACCATGCTGGGGTATCGGAAGGGTACAGCAGATACATGCAAGATAACTAACATCCTGTCAATGTGCAAGGTGTCCACAGGGATGACAAGTATGGCAGGACACACGACCTACAGTAGGGACATGTATGAAACAACACCCTCATGGCTGTATGTGCATAAAATCAGGTTAAGTAACTGTGGCAGACACATACATCAGTCCCTAGAAATGAAATAATGATAGCTTATAGCAGGATAGATTCCTTACTGGAGGAGTATTTGATTGAGAACAGGATAGATGGAAAAACTTACAACTTTTTGAAGCAAATCTACCCTATTATCCCAAACATTTTCGGGATACCTAAGGTTCACAAATGTGTGAAAAACCTTCCTTTCAGACCCATAGTTTTGGCTAAAAATTCAAAAACACACCCTTTAGCAGTATATGTGGACTATTGGACTAAGGAAATCCCTTTGAAGATGGACCACATTATTAAGGATTCATGGGATTTTTTTAGGTAAATTAACAAGGGACAAATGGAAAGAAAATATGAGCTTCCTTACCACTGACGTCAAAAATTTATTTACCGGTATACCTAGATTGGAGGGGCATCAAATGTTTAGCGATAGCATGTACAAACATTCCACATTACCCAATGACCAGATTCAGTTAATCCTTGAGTTAACGGAGATAGTCTTAGACTATAATTTTATTGGATTTCAGGGTGAATATTATCAGCAAACCAATGGTGCTGCTATGGGGGAAGCATGTGCTCCCATATATGCCAATTTGGTTATGCTGCAGTGGGAGCAATGCTACGTAGTCAATGGTCCCTTTTATAAATTTATAAGACTGTATGTAAGATTTCTGGACGATATTTTTATCCTTTGGGATAAAAGTAAAGAACTAATGGTTTTTTTCATTGAGTTTCTGAACAATATTTCTGCATACTTTAAATTCACATATGAATGGAACAATTCCAGCATCAACTATTTAGACACTACCATTTTGTTAACTTTGGATGGTTTTCAGTCAAAAATTTATAGGAAAGAGACCTGGTGCAATAGTTATCTACATTTTAATAGCAACCACCTTATGGCTCAAAAGCTTAGCCTCGTTAAATGTCAGGCTGTCCGTATAGCCAGGATGACCTCAGAGAAGGAGGAATTTTATAAAGAAATGCATAATTTAAGTATTATGTTCATAGAAAGGGGTTACCCTGAAGAGGAGGTACATAGGGTTATTGAGAAAGTCAAAGGAGGCTGGGGTGGTAGATATAAACCCTTGATAGGTCTACCTAGTGATTTTGTGGATAAGAAAAGGGAAAACAGTAAAACATTTCAAAAAGCATGCATAACTAAGTTTAATGGATTTTCAGGCATGTTCATGGACATTATTAGAAGAAATTGGAATCTACTCAAAACCAATAAGGAACTATTCGAAGTAGTGGGTACAGAACCTATTTTTACCTACAAAACTGGAATGAATTTTAAGAGAGTGTTCGAACAGATGCACAAATCTCACTGTACTGTAAGGAAGGCTACAACCAATTGTGGTAATTGCAGGCAATGTTCAAATATTTACAAAGAAGATAGCATTATTTTACAAAATGGGTTGGACAGTAAAGTGAAATATTACAAGGGCAATTGTAACACAAAGATGATTGTATATTTAGCTACACGTACAAACTGTCCAAATTTCTATGTTGGGAAAACCGAGAGGGCTTTGAAGGACAGAATGTACGAACATTCATACAACATTAAAACTAAAAAAGAGACTAGTGCACTCTACAAGCATTCTGTGATATGTATTGATTTTAAAGGTTTTACATTTGGCATCATTGACACGGTTAGAATGAACACCGGGGGGGAGATGTTAAAAATTTGTTATTGAACAAAGAACTTAAATGGCAGTTAAGACTGAGATCCAATTTTCCCCCAGGTTTAAACGAATACATTACCATCAAACCTGTGTTAACAGCAAGCGCAGGGGATGTATTGGCATCTAGTTAGGCATTTTGTCAAAGGTTTATGGTTTCTTGCAAAGTGTCATTGATGGTTTTGTTTTCATTTTCATTTTCTTTTTATTTTCATTTTGAGTTTATTATGAAAATTATTTAGTATGTTTTTAACTAAATTAATGTTAAATAAGATTTCAGTAATATATTTTATGTGATTGTGATACAAAATATAAAATATTAAAATGGTGGTGTTTTTTATGGAAGAATTTGCAGTGACAGTATGCCTTTAAAATTTTGATTGGTTTTAACTGCACAAGATATATAAGGACCAAGTAATGTGGATTGAGTTTATCTGATGAAGTCTTGTTTATCAAGACGAAAGCACTCATTTTATTGTTATAACAAATAAAACTTTCGGCTACCACTTTGGGTGTTGGACTTCTATTTCATTTGGTCGAAGTCTGTTCAATTAGTATTTATATATTTGTGGCAGACGTAACCCTGACCCCACAGCAATAGTGACAGCAGTGTGTGCACTCCAAGGGATGTGCACATGAGTAGACCTTGCAATCACGCAGAGGTCTGGGACATGTGTAGGGCACCCCCCACAGCCATGGTAAGGTCTGCTGGTTGTCAGTGTAATAGTCTTGTACTTGTCATACATGCACTGCTGATGTTGTGATCTGTAAAGCAGACATCAGGCATTCACAAATGATATCTGTTCACATATCATCCCAGGTATGAGTTGCTCTAACACATAAGGGCTGTGAGCATTAGAGCTGACATAACTGACACAGTACTACTTATGCCGCAATGGTTTCTACACCTGTGAGGTATGGTGCACATTACAAGGCAACGTGCAGAACAGGTCCACAGTAACACTTTGTACATGGGTGCAGTGTTAACAAGGGGAAGGGTCATCACCTACCAACACAGCCCATGCATCACACACATGTATACTGCTGTAAGCATGAAGTCACTAAAGTTGCACTGCATACTGTTGAGCGACATATGTAATGCATGCTGACAGAAGGGTAATGGGAGGGCTGTGTGTACAAAAGTTGTGCAAACCCACATGTAGGTGCATGGGGTTTGTGAGTGTGTGTGTGTGTTTATTGTGTCTGTAAGTGCAGTCTGGTGGAGTGGAGTGTGGTCAATGCATATCAGATGTGTGTGTACATGTGTGTCTGTTTGTGTGGGTGTCCATGTATGCACAGGCAATACCGGGATTGATCAAATGACAGTACTTCTCCTTGGGATTGTGCTGTACATGTACATGGAATGACACGAGACACCAGGACAACCTGTTTGATATGTGAACACAGGACAGCTGATAGTATAACAAGGTCTGTAGCATGGAACATGCATTGGGAGGAAAAGTACATACCAGGTATACACATCATATTGCCAGCAGCAGATAGATAACTGGCTACCCACATATGCAGCATTACTAATGCAATGGAGAATTACCGGGGCACATCAGTGAGTGTACCCAGGTATTACTGTTGTCCACATGATGGGTTGATCATGTAGCAGATGTGGCATGGACTGAGCAAGACTGTAGTATGATTATCCGGTGAGTGACATATGTAGTGAATGTAGCAGCCCCAACCTTATAGGGGCCATGTACATCATTACTGGACATACACAGGGTAATACTGGATGACAGCAGTAAGGCCATGTACAACCTATTCCACCCAAGTCAGGGAGGTGATGGAGTAACAGGTCATGTGGTGTAATCACACATGTAGCAGTGGAGAGGAATGATATGTTAATGGGTAGTAGTAATGAGTGTATGTAAGGAAGTGCCATGCATGATGGGGAACATATGTATCTGAATGTGGGACTGTCTGTAAACCCAGGGAAAGGGAGGTAGTAAGGTGGACTGTCAGTGTGTATGAGTGTGTGTGCGACTTTGTGTGACTGTGTGTGTGTGTGTGTGTGTGTGTGTGTGTGTGTGTGTGTGTGTGTGTGTGTGTGTGTGTGTGTGTGTGTGTGTGTACTGTTATGCAATGCTGCACAGGTCTTAAAGTGTGTGTTTGTTTCCCTCACAGGTGGCGAGGTGAGTCAGGTTCCCTCCTGCATGCAAACTGAGGTAGGTGTCTGTACAGACACTGATCATGATGATGGTACTGTTGAGGCACAGGTGGGGTTGTCAGAGGCTGCCACTGCGCCAACATGTGTCATTACCTTCCTATCCATTCCAAGCCCATACACAGTTACAGTGCCCCTACAAACCCCATCACATGTGGCCATAGCAGAGGGACAGTTGACGGTTGGTGGCAGTGACCAGGAAAGTGTGGTGTCCATGCCAACTGTGTCGGGTCACAGTCCGCATAGCCAGATGTCTGGCAGGGCACCACATCGGCAGATGTACAATGGTGCTCATGGGAGGGCCACAGGTTATCATGCCACTGGCAGAGGTGCCACAACTAGTACCACCAGGAACATGTTTCAGGCTGTAAAGGAGGCACAGGCACATATGGAAATGTATACCAGACAGGGCCTGAGGTTCTTTGATGGCCGCATGGACATAGGCCAGAAAGACCAGCAGCTGGTGGTCAACGTGGACATGCCAGGATGCCAAGCCACTCCAGTAGTGGCAGTACCAGCCCCAGCACACCACTGGGCATGCTGTCCACACCACACCACAGCAGGCCTCATGCATATGGCCCTGGCCAGTCTCAGATGAGACATGGTTCCAGAGGACATCTGTCATCATCAGGGGAGAGTAGCATCTCAAGGACTGTACCTGCATGTGCCCATGGAACCCCTGACAGGCACAGTCAGCATGTCCATGGTCTGAGGCAGTGAACTGCACACCCTGCCAGGTATAGCCTGCCGCTGTCCAACAACACCCGTATGGGCAGCCACATGGCAGAACTGTGTGCATGCATACCCACACACTATGCAACCACACCTAGGGTGACCCCATAATGACACACACCACATCACCATGCCCCAATCAGTGAACCAAACCCCTCATCCACACACATGGTGACACGCATATGATGATACCTGTGCCACATCCCTGTCATCCATAACATCGATGCAGGGACAGGCTAATATGGTGCTGATGTACACATTGACTGTAATACAGTGCTGCAATATACTGCAGTGTAAGATGTTGTCAGGGGTAATGTGTAATGCATACATGTCAGGTAGTATAGCCATGCAGCTATGATGCATTTTAGCTGTTAGTAACACTGATTGTTATCTCCATAATGTTATCCATTTGTGTTGTAGATGTACGTGTCAGCAGGAGGATGGTCTGCAGTCATATTCCACAAGGGTATGTCACTGTGGTGACACCATGGCCGTGACATATCTTGTGTACAGTTGCACAGGTGTCACAAGTTTGTATAACAGTTATTGCCTGTGCCACATTGACAGGTGGCCTGCTGGCACATGTATAATCTGCACCCTTATGTCAACCCATCCACATACACACACATCCTTACTTGGCAACACTGAGACTAGACCCCTGCCTAGGTATGTAGTGCTACTGAACTGTGTGGTTTTCATTGCACACATGACACCATGTTTAGGGTGAGGTGTGCACCAGGTCACATGTTACATGCAGAACATCCACAGACATGTACAATATGGTAATGGGGGATTTGATGTTTGTAGATGGAGAATACATAGTGTATCATACCATGATATGCACATTGGCTGACACATAACAGGCAGACACACATCTTAGAGACCTGAGTATATTGTTGCTAACTAACTAGTCCATGTGGCCAATGTGTTACAGGTAGGCTGCACACAGCACATGTGTAACTGGGCTGTATCCTGTTATCAGTTACCTGTATGGGTGATGGTGACAGTGGTCACCAGAGAGTGGTATGTGGGCCATATACCAGGTGTACCATGGTGTAATGACAGTGCACACAGCACCCACATCCCCCAATGGATATTGTACACACTGGAATCCATCTTGATTCTCTGACATACCCACTATCACACATTGCCCACAACTTCAATACAGCCCATTGCATGTCACAACAGTGGTACCACAGAGATATGCATGTAATGCACATGCCACAGGCATAGTAGGGTGTTGCATTGTGATGCCACACCTATGGGTGACAACAACAATATCTGTACTACTATGTGGCAATGTGTATTGTAATAGGAGTATGTGGCCTCAGAATGTTGTACTCTATAGATATGCAGACATGCACACATACACACACATGGCAGACCTCAATGGGATTCCCATGCCTACTGACCCATTTGTACAACACTGTTGTGCTGGTACTGCAAAGCACATGTAGTTGTTAGGGAGAGGAGTGTAACAGGCTACATGTCATGTCCAATACAGCAGTGGCCACATCTGTCTATGGCAATGGGAATGGAGGTGGTTGTGAAGGCTATCATGGAATTTCCAACTACAGGTGTACTAACACACAAACAATGCCATCCTCAGTAATGCACACATACACATGTCACTACTGTGGTGCATTGCTGCAGGTGGTCATAGCTGTGTACCTGGCTGTTGTCCATGGAGGGACTGGAAGTGTAGGGGGTGTGTGTACATTGGTATCATGCCACCTGCCATGTGTCAGCAGGCAAGCTATCAACAGACACCATGTTAGTGACTGGCAGGGTGAGAGTGACATGCATGAGCCAATCCTCTAGGTGCCTTCTACACATGGCCACCGAGGTGGACCAGTTGACATATATGCAACATGTCTTACAACACATACTTAGTGTCTGTGATGGAGACCTGTATCCAAGCATGTTCAGTTGACTGTGGTAGTGTAGTGTAGGTACCCATGGCATGTGGCCTATACAGGGTGATGTCTCTTATATGTGACAGGTAGTACACAGCTGGCCACACATGTCGGTGTGAGTCAAGCATAGATTATCTGTACGTATCCCAGCTGGAGACCTGCCATCTGTAGCGGGACTGGCAGACACCAATTTGGTGAGTAGCAATGCAGTAGGATGAATGTGTCAACAGATGGATGTTTGACAACAATAAGTATGCCATTACTACATGTTGTAAGCCCTCACTAACATGTGCTGTACCAACAGTACTCTACAGTTACATTCCACATGTCTGGTTATTATCCAGTAGGGGATATATATGGCCACACAGCCCACACACCAGGAATACAACAGTGAGCCCTCAGAGTGCAGCTATGCCCACAGGTGTGCTTGTTGTCAGTAGTAATGTTAGCACAGCACCCTTCCCTGAGACAGCACTGTCGATAGTAGTAATGCCATGTTACACTGCATGCCTGTGTGACAGCATGTACCCTTGGTTACTACCCCTGCATGTCACACATTCACATGGATAACAGTGCTGTGCAGGCTTCACATACTTGTGTGTCCCAGACATGACACCCAATACCCTCTGTTACTATAATGAGAGCACATAGACACATGTCCTGTACATGGCAGTACATACACATATTACAAATGTAATTTCCCAGGGTTTGACATAGCCTTGTGTGTGACCCAGAGATAACCTCTGTGTAGACAATATGCCACAGAGTATATTTGGAGGATGTATAGACAGTCAGCATAGGCCATCTGTTTGATGCCTGTGATTCTTATAGTGAAGCATTTCCACTGCCTTCCCAGCTGTCGCAGCTGTCTTGTGAGGTACATACCAAATGGGGCATTGTACTCTATACAGGGTATAATGAGGGATGAGTACAGTGGGACAATTACCCCCCCCCCCTTTATTCTGGATGTAAAGCTCTCACTGACTAGGTGTGCCACATAGAAGGACTACCTTACTGTTGTGGCTATGTGGTTGATGAAGGTGAGACCACTGTCCACCTGTGTCCCTATGTCTGTTAGCATACTTTTGGTGTTTAGTGTACTGCCACCTATGTGGTAATTCATGGGTGCATGGTATGTCCAAAGGGGATAACTATACATTACTTGGCATTAAGCTTGAGCCCATGGTTCTGGCACCAAGCATCTGTTTCTGTAAAGCCATGTTGTAGAATATCCACATAATTTGGGGATCCATTAATGGCTCCCAGTTTGCAGTCATCTGTGAACTTTGTTAGCCAGAGTTCCGTAGTGTTGGCCTGCACTTCAGGGAAGTAGATACCCAACAAGAGATGTGCTAGGAGCAACCCTGCCATAATCCAATTGTCAATTGTCTGGACCAGGGATCAGACATGGCTACGTTTACAGTCTGGGTTCCATCTGTATGTCATCAGGCAACCCATCGGGTGACACAGGTGTTTATGGCCAGCTTCACATGTTTAACTATGTGTCTAGAGTGGGCAATGTTGTTGAAGGCCTTGCTGAAGTCCAGATAGGCTGTGTACACCGCCTTATCCTCCTCCACAGCTCTGGAGACTGAATCAAAGTAGTCAAACAGGTTCAGAGACAAGATCTGCCCTGCATGAGCCCAACCAGGGTGGGGTCCAGTGTTCACTGGTTGACAATGTCTGTGTTAATAAGTTGTATGATAATGCATTCCATGCCCTTGCAGATCTGGCTCATCAGACTGATGGAATGGTAGTTCCCAGGATCCAAAGTGGATTCCCCCATGTGGAGTGTGAAACTGCAGCTGTGCGCCACTCAGTGGGATAGAAGCCTGAGGTGAGGCTATGATTACACATGGCACTTAGGTGAGATGCAGGGTAATGTAGTAGTTCATGTACTACACAGCCTGGGATGTCATCTGGTCCCATGGATGCTGTATTCCTAGAAGTAGAGTCAGCGTATTCCAATGTGTGGCCATGATTACAGGAATATGGCAACCTTTTGTTACTAAGATGTGCCCTTTAGGGGGTGAGGGAGGCTGAATGTGGCAATAACTCGGTCTGCCCGGATATTGGAACACTCCTTTGAATCAGTATATTTAATGCCAATCTGTTGTAGCACAAAGCAGTTCTAAGCATTGCCGTACAGATCCTGGACATAGCTATAGAATGCCTTGAGGTTGTCTTTGGAATCTATGGCAATTATATTTATGTAACAAGCTGTGGTGGATTTTGAGGGATAGCAGCTTCTTACTGAGGTTGGTAAGAGAGCAGTTTGCGTTTTGGGATTATCCGTCTAACTGCAACAGTGTCTTCCTTCTGTTGTATAGACTGCTCATGGCAGTGGATCACAAGATTGGCTTCCTTGTTTGGAGGACAGTGTTATGGTTTTATGTGGGATGGCACAATTCATGCACGAGTGGATGTGCCCATACAGTGCCTTAGTGTAGGATTCACCAGTTGCAATTTCAGCTCCCATCTCCATGGGTGTTATGAGGTTTGTCACTTCTGACTTGAGTAGCATGGCGTTGGCTTTGCAGAGGATATTCATGCAGGATGCTTACTGGCGGGTGGGGGTGGGATGTGGATGTCAACAGTGATTACTAAATTACTTAATGATTACTAGATTACTAAATTTTTTATTAAATAAAATTACCTAATGGTCAGACCTGACCTATGAGGGGTGGCCACTGGTGTGGGGCATCTGACACTCATGTTGGTAATGACCATGTCTAGGATATTGGAGACCCTCGTTGGACAATGGATTAGTTGATCCAGGGGGTTGGAATGTGTGGGTTCCCTGACCCGTTGGTAAAGGGTGGTGGCACATGAGTTGTTTTCCCACTTAATGGTAGAGTATTTGGAATCACCCAGTATTATGGTGTTTGTATCTTAATATTGTCCAGTATGTTTATAACTGTGTAGTGAGAACCTTGGACCATGGAGGGGTATCAGTAGGCAGCTACAATTTGTATTGCAGTCTTACATAGTGTTAGTTGCATCTGGTGATTCTCAGATGCATTGTGTTTGACACTAGGCTGGAGGTGTGAATGACCTTGGTGAATATGGACACTCCTCCACCTGTGGTGTTGTGGTCTTGGTTTGTTGCCCGACATGTGTGATAAGGGTTGTAGGCAGGTATTACAGGTGTACTCTCTGGAGCATTGCATCAGGTCCCATTTACTGCACAGATATAGATGTTCCCCATTTGTAGGTGTGGCTCAAGAGAGTGCCTGTTTAGGTTTAGACTTTTAACATTGAGTCACATTACCATCAGTTTTGCATGCTTGTATCTGTTACAGTGTTGGTTGGTGCTATGGGGGTGCCAAGAGCTGTAGCCAGTAACCTGAATCCCAGGGGCAACACATCCAGACCATCTCTGCTGAGCATCATGATTTGTACATCATGTTGCCCCAGGCAGACAGATAATGGATCCCCTTTGAATGACATCAGATGCTGAACCACTTGCTGAAGTCAGTGCTGTGTATATGTATATGTGCGGTATTTATATGTATATCTGTACATATATATCCCCATATATGTATGTGAATATGTATATGGCCATATATGTATGTGGATATGTATATGTGTATATAGCTACAGAGATATGTGAATATATGTGCACACATATCTGTTTACCATATTTCCAGAACATGGAATAGTGTTTTACCTCAGTACCAATAGTCCCAACACCGTAGTGCAAGGGGATATCACGGATGTATTGCGGGTATATATATTTAGACTGTTGCCACTGTCATAGGGCTGTCTGGACAGGCATGTTAGGTGTGGGAGGTCGTATCTGCTGTAGGCATGTGCATCATTGCCTATGGACAGACATGCTAGTGGCAGCATAGTACAGACCCACTTCTAGCACAGTAATGATCCTGTGGAATACAGCAGGGATATGACCACTATATGTGGACAGTGTGGCACTCTGTGGTCAGTCCAGAAGTGTACACATGTCCCCTTCATGTGTGACATGTGGACCACGCCTCCCAATGTGGATGTTACTAGCCATGCAGATGGGTATATTATGACAATACTGGGGTACATATGCCCACACAGTGTATGCATGCACACAAGCCAGTCTGTCCAGACACATAATATCTGGTGCTGCTGAGTTCACATGGCCACATACTACCCAGTAGAGAATGGCATACATCTATACAGCATATCACAGCTTTGTCAGAAATACACAACAGTTATGCTGGCCTGGCAGCAGTATGTCCTGAAAATAACTGGACATAACAGAACACTAGGTATTTATAGTAGGCTGCTAGGCATGTCACAAAGCACTGGGCAAACTACAGGCAGACTTCCACAACTCTGGAATACATATTGTATGGGGCATGTACCTGCGATTATAGTGGGCTCAACATGCAGGTCACAACACAGCATAGCAGACACCTGTGAGAAAATGCATACCCTCATCAAATGACAATGCAGTCACAGCCACATATGATACACAAGCTTAACACTGGAGTGGCATGTAACATCAGATAGAACAGGACGGAGAACAATGGTGTCTACCACAGTCTATACAGAGCCCAAGTGAAGTGCAATACACATACAGTCATCAATCATCCTAACCCAGGGGTCTGCAACCTGCGGATCTGGAGCCACATGTGTCTCTTCAACCCTGCAGTAGTGGGTCCTTGTACCTCTGAGGAGTAATGGACATACTACTGCACAAAACACACACACACACACACACACACACACACACACACACACACACACACAGACCCAGCAATCCCAACACAAGAACACAAGTCATATGTTAGGTATTGTTCTTATACACTTAGTTATATTATATGTAGTATAACTATATATGAAACCATATATGCTCTGCTGTCTTCATTGTAGGAGTCAGATAGCTGTTGTGCCTCCCAATGACATTAGTTCGGTGGGTGAGAGGGCAGAAATGGCTCTTTGGATAGTGAAGGCCGCAGACCCCTGCCATACGTACACATACCACAGCACTGTACACAAAAAGACAGAATGTCCAGGTAATGTCCTCGGAAACAGCCCGTACTACACACAACATGTCCAGCAGTCTATTATCTGACTGGCTGGTTATCAGGTATGCTGTCAATAACTAAAGGTGTACAGACCATATGCACCATATATATGTGGGCTTCATTTGCACAACACATGTGTGCACCTCTGTAGTCTAGAGGTCAGTGTATGTAACAGTGTGCTATGCCCTTGAAAGCCAGTGTATGGGGGGTATGCACCATAAGTATCCCAGGGTGTTATAACATGTGAGGACCATCAGTAGTAAGCTGCCTTATGGTATGCAGTTGTACATTACCAAACATTTCACCTTGTGAAGATTGCTGGCCTGCTGCTTACTGCTATCAGTGTGAATGTGATGATTACAGTTATGCATTGTTATGTGACAGGTAGCACCCATAGTGTCAACCCAGGTCTTTTCCCCCTAGGGATTGCATGCAGAGTGCATTGAGAGGCCACTGTGCTATACATCTACATGACATACTGTGGATAGTTTGTTATGCTGTGGCCACGTCAGTCTTTTCTGTTGGATTACCTGAAGGCCTTGACATGGACATCAACAGCTGTGATGCTTTCGGACTACTGTAATAAAGGATATGTTTGAGTGTTGCATTACTCTGTTTGTATGTATGTGAAAGCATAATCAGCTATATGACATGGCATATACAACTGTAATAGTTTACAACTGAACCTTTCCTATGCATACCAACCTGTGTGTTGTGTTGCATCCATTGACTTCTCTGTGGGTATATGTGTCAGGCAACTCTTGTCTGTGGTATGGGTGACTCATACAATGTCCATCGGATGAGATTGCAACTGTAGGGATACTGGCTGTTCAGTATGGTATGCACCCTCTGATTATGTATCTTCCTAGACATACCTCTGTGTGTGTCTGTGTAGTTACATATATATCTACACACACATACACACACACACACACACATATATATATATATATATATATATATATACATATATATATATATATATATATATATATATATATATATATATATATATACATATATATATATATATATATATATATATATATATATATATGTATATATCTGCATATATGAGTATCTGCATACATTTGGCTGTGTATAGGTATAATAGGACTGTTCATTGCTTACACATTGTACATTCACTATGGTAGCCAAACTGTACTGCATGGTATGTTATCAATACCAGCCTGACATAATACAGGTGGGATGGCTTACTGTTAACATCTTGTGGCCATGTATTGCAAGCTCCTGGTTATGGCATTTGCAACAGTCGGTATTGTATTGCAGGGGGGGGTATCAATACGTGTAAGACATATGTTGCTTGAGCCCCCTCACCCCCATTAACGGTGCCTGTGTTCATATATGTCTTTGTTATGTTCTCTATGATATCTATAGAGATATATATCTGTATACATATATATATATATATATATATATATATATATATATATATATATATATATATATATATTTATATAGCAAGTTACATATGTGCACACAGATATATATCTATGTAGGTTCATACAGACATAGTTATATATATGTTAGCAGATATATATATCTATACAGGTATATATGGCCATACATCTGTAGATAGCAATGGCAGATTAACAAACGACACTTATGTCCTCATGCACTGTTAAAGGGGTTGAGAGGCCACACACACTATATGTCTTGTACGAATAGGCATCCCCCCCACAGCCAAACACATCTACCCCGCAATACACTACCAAGTGTTGCAGACCACATAACCAGGACCTGACACAACATGGTCACACGATGTTACCAGTACTACATCCCACCTGTATGATGTCAGTCTGCTATTGGTAACATATCATGCAGTATGTGGAAGCCATCAACATCCCCAGGATACAGATACACAGATACAGATATGCAGATACAGATACATATATATATATATATATATATATATATATATATATATATATATATATACATATACATGTGACTACACATACACACGCAGTTATATGTACAGCAAGATACATAAGTAGAAGGTGCACACAATATGGAACAGCCACTATGCCTACAGTTAACCCCTGAATGACTGGACAATGTATGGGCCACCCATACAAATGACAGTCTTTGCCTGCAACATATACCCACAGAGAGGTCATAGGAAAAACACCACCCACTGGTTTGCAGACATGGAAACCTTTAATCCTGCACTATTACAGTTCTGTATACCATGTCATATAGCTGTTCAGACACTGACAACCATATGAACAGAGTAATGGAACTGTGAACCAGTTACAGTAATACAGTAGTCTGAAAAGGTTCACAACTGTTGCTGTCCAGGCCAAGCCCTTCACAATCTGCAATAGTGAAGATAAACTGGGCCACAGGATACCAAACAATCAAAGTATGTAATGCAGGTGTATAGTTCAGCAGCCTCTATCTACACAATGCATAAACTCAGTAGGTGGTAACGATGTCATGTGACCACATGGGTAGTAACTGCTACATAGCAAGGTATAACTGACACCATCAAGAACACACCAAAAAACAGAACAGTTTGTATGGCAGGGGGCAGTAGGCCTGCATTAACCAGACCCATGTCAGTAATGTATATATAGGTGAAGTATATGGTACTGTACATCCAGATACTATAAGGCAGCTCACCCCTGATACCTCCACATTTTGTAACAGCCTAGGTCATTTATGGTGTCCCGTAGACTCAATAATACAGGGCCATATACCACTGTTACATACACTGGCCCCTGGAATGCATAAGGGCACACATGTATTGTGTAAGTGATGCCCGCACATATATGGCCCCAGTCCTACTGTATGTGTGGGGGATACAACAGCAGTGGACTGATGGCAGCAATGGCAGTGTGATATACTCACAGCCCACTACAGAACAACCACCGAGAGCATGACATATGTGCAAAGCTTGGTATGTAGGTGATGGACAGATGCTGGAATACAGGCACATATGTGGACAACTGTTCCCATACACTAAACAAGGTTCTGGTGTTACAAGATAGTCTGTAACATACCCTTAGTCAGGAAATTGAGGTTAGAAACAGACATGGATGTAGCCATGTACCGATAGCACTCAACACACACACACTGCCAATGTAATATCTGACACAGGATATGTGTGGTGGACAGACAAGACATGATAGGCATAGTTCTGGCCAGCAAGATGATAGGCCCACAGTTGTGAGCTATGCCAACAGACTGCATTCCAAGGTAAACTAGTATGTACACACACACCCTGTAACACCAGTACTATACAAAGCATAACACAACTCTACTCGCAGTCTGTCTGAAGTTCCTGATCCTCTGACAAATATGTGGCTGCCCTCAGTGTGCCAGTTTTCCTGTAAGAGGTATTGCTACCTGCTGTCAGTAACACTGCTGCCCACACACAAGATGGATGTCCATCACACAGGAAATGTAAAGGGACCACTCACACGTGATGTGGGGATTTATAGCGGGTGGTTGCCATGAACTTGGGAGTAGTACACATGTGTAATCATATAAATCTGGCTATCTGGATAAGTATATGTACATATATTTCCACCATATGTCCTGGACATGGATTGTAGCTCAACCCCAGCCACTATGATCCCAATGTCATAGTTGAAGGGGATGTCAGGTATGTATAGCAGATATACTAGTAGACTATTGATACTGTCATTGGGATTGTCTTCACTGACATGGTGTGTGTGGGAGGTCACATCTGCTTATAACATGTGCATCATTGGCTACTGACAGACATCCTAAGGACATCATTGTACAGTACCACTGCTAGCATGTAATGCTGCTGTGGACTGTAGCAGGGATATTGGCCAATATATGTGGAAAGTCTGACACACTCTGTACAGTCCAGAGGTATACGCATACGCCCTTAGTGCTAAACATGTGTACCATGCCTGACAATATGGATGTAGACGGCCATGTAGATGGGTAGAACACATAACGACTGGTATATATTTGCCACCATAGGTTATGCATTCACACACCCCTGTCTGGCCTGACACATAATGACCCCTGGTACAGGGGTGCCATGGCCAAATACTACCCACTAGATATTAACATACATCTGCAGAGCATCCCATTGCTCTGTCTGACATACATGACTGCAAAGGGAGGCCCGGCAGTGGTACATTTGGCAAGTATCTGCAAATGACATCTCACTGGGTAAGTACACTAAGCTGCTAGGCATGTAATAATGCACTGTGCAGGCTGCAGGCAGACTGGCGCAACACTGACCTACATCTCCTATGGGGGAATGCACATGTATCTGCAGATAAAGCAGGCTCAACAGGAATGTCACAGCACAGGGTAAGATACAACTGTGTGAACATGTATAACCACAACCAATGTGAACACAGCCACAGCCACATATGGTTAGCTAGCATGATATTACAGTATATGGACTATCGGTTCAACACCATCTTCATATGTGCCACTCACAGACTGGCCCTACATATACTGGCCTGCTACACAGTTTGGTCTGATGGCTGTCTGTGGTATGGGACACTTGTGTGTATGGCCCTACAAACATGTAAGCCAGTATGGTAACATACAGTAGAGCAGCATGTAACATCAGCTAGGATGGGACTTAGAACAATGACATCTACCACAGTCTGTACACAGGCTAAGGTACATATTAACAATACACACACTGTCGACATTCACCATAAGTGCACAGACCTCAGTACTGTACATAACATGTTTAGCATTTGGATATATCACTGGCTTGTTTTCAAATATGATGACACTAATTATGGTGTAAAGCACATATGCACCACCTCATGCACGACATATGTACAAAGGTTGACAGAGGTGTGGCTGGAAGCACATACACAGGGCTAATATTGACATGTTGCTGTGATAACCGCATGCATTTACTGTTGCAACAGGGTTTGTTGCAACTTATGTCCTATGAGGGATATGACGTCAGTGACTATCATGGCTTTCACCATCTACAGACTGCAATCCTCACACTACCTTCTGCAGTCCACAGATAGATGCTCCATTGGTGACACATGAAACCAAAGACACAATCCTGCTCAGTCTGCAGATGACCTTGCAGATAGGGATTCCTCATAAACATGGAACTGACATGGCAAGTACTGAGACATGTATGAAAGCCATATCCACACAAACACTGTTAAACCAACATTACTTCAAAAGCAGTATAGCAGCACTTACAGTCGGTAGTCAGGTCAGGCACATCCCCTCCTGTTGTTAGAGGTAAACCCCAATCCATCTGAGATGCTGTTTGCCAAATGACAGATCTAGTTCCTGCTCACAGTGGATGAAAAGGGCCAACACCACCATGATGTTCCTAGATATTGGAGTGTGTTTCCATGCAATTGGCTATGGGAATATTACCACAGCTGTTTCACATGCAATCAGCAGGGGAGGGCTGTGATTCATGCAGAGGCCATCAGCTGATCATGAGCATCACTTAAAATATGCATGCTGCTGCCTAAGCAAAGCAGGTGTAGGTCTCCACATCCACCAGAGAAGGGGTGGAAGACACAGACAGAGGCAAAGACATGTCAGGGAGGGGTGGGAGAGTAAAATGGAAGCACGTTGGTGTCACACACCTACCAGCACAGGGTATCAAACCCCTGACAACTATGTAGTGCTATCATGGTTCGATGCAGTTATTGGATGCGCCACATGGGTTACCTGCTGTGGATTACTCAGAACATATATGTGATGGTGAGTGACATCTGCAACAGGGATACCGTAGCTATACGGTAGGTAATGTACACATGCCTGTCCTCATGAACAGGTGCCAGCATCAACACAGCCACACTCTCACAAGGACACACACACATTGACACACTTGGCAGGGCCAGGAGTACAACTCATCAGTAGTGGGATTGCCACATCACATCACTGTGCAGATATCACATGCACCACACGTCATACAGGGGTTGTATGGGCAAAGGGTATGGGGAGGTGTCTGACATCCAACAGCATGCTGCAGTATGCCCATGGGGGTTGTATGGAGTGTGGATGTGAACATACACAGCATACAACACACACACAAACACACAGGGTGCCAGTACTGACATGCATGGGTGCATGTCTGCACTGGTGTGTGGTGTTCGACTGTGCCAGACAGCTGTACAAGGCTAGGTGATGGGTGTACCTTGGCATCAGGCCACATGACAATGGTCTGCATTGTGGCTCAGGGATGTAGTGTCTGCATTTGTCCACAATGGTGGGTATTGTATCCCCCATTCAGTCACCTGGGTGACTATTGTGTGTGGCCAATGCTGTGCATCACTTGCCATGTATGTGTTCCTTAGTCCATGACATGGATGGTGTCTGGGATGTGCACACCTCTCACATGCATGTACAGTGACATGTGCTACTGTACCTGGGGTATCTGGCCCATGTTGTGAACACAGATTATCATCAGATGTGCCAGTCCTACCCACCTATGGCGGGAACTGGTAATGGCTAGCAGGCTTACCCTGCACCTACATTGAGAGTATGCTGACAGCATTCCCTGGTGTCATTGGCATCTGTCCATACAGGACATGTTGTCAGGCATGGTATGCCCATTGTGGGTCACATATGATGGCACCACAGGTGGTGCAAGTGTCCATTGGGGGACATGGGGAGGTGCACTGTCTGCATATATGTGCATATTGGACAGATGGACAGGATGACATGCCCTCTGTAGCCCACTGCTGTCACTCCATAGTTACTATCAGTGGACAATATGCAGTGAACTACCCACATATTGGCTGCTGCCTAGGCAAGCGTGTGTGTGTATGAGACATGGGTTGAGAGTGTGCTCTGGGTAATACTGCGTTTGCTAACTGTGATTGCCTGGCCTTGATGTCACATGTATGGGTATGACTTTGCACCCCAGCCTCTCAGCCATTTCACATCTGTTATTACTGTATGGTGGACATTGTGATATATCGTAGGGCCACCATATAAGAAATATGCAAAACCCACTCCAAATTGGCCACAGGTGTCACAACCACCTCTACACAAGATACGGGTTACAAACACACACACATGCACACGCACACCTGTCATGTCTGGAAGTAGAACCCCTACCTAACTAGTTTATTACACTACAGCACTATGCAGTCATAGTATGCACCACGGACATTACTGGCATTCTTCTTCCCCAAAAGTTTATTTCACAATGACTGATATCAGCAGGATTGCCAAAGTAGGGCATTTGAAATGTACTGCGAGTTACTAGCCTACATTGCATTGCTCCCTACACAGACAGTGACACACACAAAACATCCACAGCGACATGTGTGGGTATAGAATCTCTAACAGAGATCTATATCACACTACAGCATGGAGCTGTTATAGTACACACCATGGGGACTACTAGAGAACACCTTCCCCAAAGGTTTATTTCACAATGAATGACATCAGCAGGATTGCCAAAGTAGGGCATTTGAAATGTACTGGGAGTGACTAGCCTAAAATGCATTGCTCTCCACACAGACAGTGACACACACAAAACATCCACAGCCAAAATGTGTGGGTATAGAACCCCAACAGAGGTCTATATCACATTACAGCATGGAGCTGTTATAGTACGCACCATGGGGATTTCTAGAGAACTCCTTCTCCAAAGGTGTATTTCACAATGAATGACATCAGCAGGATTGCCAAAGTAGGGCATTTGAAGTGTACTGGGAGTGACTAGCCTAAAATGCATTGCTCCCTGCACAGACAGTGACACACACAATACATCCAAAACTACCATGGGTGGGTATGGAACCCTACCATTGTTCTATTCTCAACTGTATTTATTGTAAATTTATTATAAATATGGGTTTTTGTTTTAAAAGCAAAAAGCAGAAATTTGTGTGTAGTTTTACTATATAATATATACATACACAATTTTAGGTGTTCTTGGTGGTTTAAAATGTATTTCAGCAGTGTTTCTTCTTTAAGAACTGTTCTGTAGTAATTGTCCATTATTGCATTAATTTACCAATTAGGTGATGTATAAAAGCAGGGACACTACTGAATGTTTTTATCTGAAGAAGTTGTACCATTGATGAAAACGTTTTATTTACTGTGTGGCGTTTATGTAATAAATCTGCTTGTGGAGTTCGCTGTCTGGAAGTGTTCTTTTGTGGCTGTTTCCATCGAGAGGTTGGCTCTTCTGGGTTGCTGTTCCTGGCTTGCTTGTTCCTTGTGGAGTCGATTGTTCTAATTCACACTACAGCAGTACACAGTTACAGGATGTGCTACGGAGATTACTGGGCCACAACGATCCCAGAGGTATATTTCTAGGTGGGTGGCATCAGCAGCCTTGCCAAAGGTGGGTATATGAATTGTACGGAGTGTAAGTAGCCTAAAAGGCATCACTCTCTACCCAGTCAGAGACAGACAGACACGCACACAAACAGACTCACACATGCACAGTTGCCAAGTCTGGGGTTTGACCTCTTACCTAACTACTTTATCACATTACAGCAGTACGCAGTCACGGGATGCACTACAGACATTACTGGGCTACAGCCTTCCCAGAAGTGCATTTCTAGGTGGGTGACATCAGCAGCCTTGCCAAAGTTGGGTATATGAAGTGTAAGGGGTGTGAGTACCCTAAAAAGCATTGCTCTCTACACAGTCAGACATGCACACAAACACACACACAGTTGGCAGGTCTGGGGTTAGAACTCCCACCTAACTCCTTTATCACACTACAGCCATACACAGTTACAGGACACGCTATGGAGGTTATGGGGCTACACCCGTCCCAAAGGTGTATTTCTAGGTGGGTGACATCAGCAGCCTTGCCAAAGGTGGGTATATGAATTGTAAGGAGTTTGAGTAGCCTAAAAGGCATTACTCTCTACACAGTCAGAGACAGACATGCACACTGTTGCCAGGTCTCGGGTTAGAACTCCTACCTAACTAGTTTATCTCATTACAGCAGTACACAGTTATAGGATGCACCACAGAGATTACTGGGCTACTGTTCCCCCAAAGGTGTATTTCACATTAGATGACCTCAGCAGGCTTGTCATAGTAGCGCTATGGGGTGGGCGGTGTGTGCATGGGCCATAACCCATTCATCTAGGGATGACACGCCACATGCGGCCACACACAGGATCATATGTCACAGGTACGTGTATACAGCTACTAGATGACTACTTCCTTGTACAGTGCACCACACAGTCTGTGGTGCTGACAGGTACTGGTTGCTAGTATCTGCAGTGAGTGACATCTGCACCTCATGTGTTTGGGGCCCTTTGGCTGTGTGCCGGGTGGGACAGGCCTGGATGGCTCCTTGTCATGGTCACCCTCTTCCATACATCTATGTCCATCTACCTTTGGCTTATTCTAGTGTGTTGTCCTTACATATATGTCTGTATTCCTATCTACTGTGTGTGCAAAGTATGAGTGTTGCATACAAACAAGTGTCTGCACTAACAATTGCAACTGCCGGATATGTCTGGTCCACTGGTGTTTGCAGACATGGCCTTCATGTGTTTAAGTGTGTGAGCATGCCCAGTATGACCTTTCAGTATGTTGTTGACTGACATTGCCTTCATTTCTCTAAGTGTGTGAGCATGCCCAGTAAGGCTGTCTGTATTGCATGCGTGGATCAAGTCCAGGTAGTTTGTACTGGAGTGCTGACCTTTGTGTTGTACACTGACATGTAGCATGCTGTGTCTGCAGGGTATCCATTGATCATTTGGTATTGACTGTTGCTACATATCTGCATAGCGGCGAGGAAACACCTGACTATGTCTATGTTTCTACACAGGATGGGGGGCACACCTGACTGTTACTATATTTCTTTGTAGGAGGGGGGGAGGGCACACCTGATTATTTCTACATTTCTACACAGGAGTGGGGGGCACACCTGGACTGTTACTATCTGTCTGCATAGGATGGGGGGGCACATCTGACACTTGTACACATTTGCTAGGACTGTACTGGTATGTCAAGACTGTATTCTTACCTACCGTTCTGGCTAGGGCATACCAGTGTACTACAGTTCTTATCTTTTGATTACCTACATATTAGTTTCTGACTTCCTAGTCTTCACAACTGACTTCCCACTGCCTGGCCTGCTGTAGTCTGTCTGTGTAGGCCTGGGGGGTGGTTACCCATAGCCCTCATTCAGAGGCCATAGTACAGCATTTGTTTGTGTTTGTCTACACTTGTCCTGCTGGCTGTGACTGTTGTTGGGTATGTGACCCCCCCCCTCCTGACTGGCATGTGTGAGTCCCTTATCTTGTGGGTGTCCCAGTATTGAGGGTGGTACTGTAGGGCTGCCTGTGTCGGATGCACATAGTACACTCCATATGCATGGCTAGGCACAGATAGTGTAATGTTTGGCATCCCTTTTACTGTAAGTGGGAGTCAGAGAGAAGTGTTATTCCATGGGTCCCTCTCATGTCAGAGTATGTGCTATGCGTTGCCTCTTTGCCAGGGCCAGGGCATACTGGGCACACCTCCTTCTGTCTACAAGGGCAGGCTCAGGTTGTTGGCCTTGGGAATGGTGGGGGGCTGTGTGGTCCTGCCCCATGCTGCTCCTGCAAAAGCTTTTTCCACAGGATCATATTGTGTAGCATGGCACATACAAGGATGATTTGGGTACATGTAGTCGGTGATTACTACAAGGCTCCACCAGATGTGTCCAGGCACCGGAACCATGACTTGAGCATCCCAAACACTTGCTCTATTATGATTCTTGTTTGTGTGTGTGCCTCATTATGGAGTTCTTGATCGGGTGTGTGTGCATTTCTTATGGGTGTCATCAGCCACTGTTCCAGTGCGTATCCAGCATCCCCCACTAGATGATCATGTGAGATGTCCCCATTGGCAAATTTCTGGTACAGCTGTGTTAGATGCCAGTTGTGGGAATTGTAATAGCTTCCAGTGCAGCCAGCACACATGTTCAGTATTATGCCCTGGGCATCACGTATGACCTGGCAGTTGATGGAAGGGAAGCCCTTGCGGCTGATGTAGACCCTACCCTGCTCACCGGGTGGTGCTTTGATGCATATGTGCGTGCAGTCTATTGCACCCACTACCTCAGGGTATTCTGCTATTTGGTGGAAGAGATGCATATTTCTTGCCAATGCCTCATGGGTGATGGGGAAATATACGTGCTCACCGACATGTGCTGACATGGCATCCAGGAACTGGTGGAGTACCATGGATGCTGATTCCTGTGAAATCCCTATCATATCCCCAGTTGGCCTTTGGAAGGTACCTGTAGCTAGTATTCTTAGGCATACACATACCTTGGTGTCCACTGGGATAGGTTCCCCTCTGTTAGTTCTGTGTGTGAGGCGTGGCCAGCACAGCTCCACAATTTGCTGTAGGAGGTCCCTGTCCACCCTATAGCACTCCACTATCTCCAGCTTATGTAGCCCTTGGTAGGTTACCTTGGGTCTGTAGACTCTTCTCCATCTCCTCACTGTGGGTTGGTCGGCAGCATTCACATCCTCACCACCCTCAGCCTCTTTCACAAGTTGTATGATAGCTATTGCAGCCCCTATCATTTTGCTGTTGTGAGTGTTAAATGTTCCCTGCTTGTTTACACTGGTGGTGTAGAGTGTGGGAAAAAACAGAGGGGTAGGTGTTTGCATAGTTTATAGTAGTGTCCTTGGCTGGGCTGGTCTGGTCTGCTGCCTGTGTAATTGACTGGTTCCAATACGTTTCATCTGGCAGCTAAGCTAGTACCCCTTGATTACCTTCCTACTGCTGTTTTCCCTTCCCATTGCCCTTCTGTTTCAGCCCGGGGGTGTGCCATGCAATCAGAGTACTCCAATGTGCTGCTATTTCTTGGTTTAACTTCCTTTTTCTTCCTGTAAATCCTGGTGCTCAGTGTGCACACCCACTTACACTTTGTCAAAAGTGCTAGGCAGGTTTAGACACACCCCCTAGCTTAGCTGTGCTAAGCTAGGAACAAACCCGAGCCACAGGGCTCCAATCCGCTTACAGTATGCCTGACACACCCACCCATGATGTCACCTACCTCCTAGTCTTGCACTCTGCTATTCATACTCTTACACTGTTGGGACCTGCCTCACATGCTGTCGAAAACTGGGATTCACTATTCTTCCCCTCATTTGCATAGGATTGCCTGCTAATGCATAGTTATATGTGTCACACTGAGCCTCCCCCCTTAGCAACTACTATTCACTGGCTGGGTTGTCTTTTGCCTGCCATTGACTTGCATGGCAGAATACTGATTTTAGTTAGAATGTTTGTTTTAGGTTTATTTTCTTATTTTCCATCGATCCCGTTTGCGTGTCACTGCCCTATGCTTAAACAACCGTGATCGGCAGAAATAAAATAAAAGTTGTATTTTTTACATTTTGCATTGTTTGCAATGCTAATGTCCTTATACGTGGCCATTGGCATGCTTCCTCAATGATATTCAGCCTTTATTTGGAGCTGTCATGTCTCCATTTTGTATTTTGCAGAATCGCACTTGGTTACTAACCAAGTACATTTCTGCTAATTATATTAGACCTGCACGGCCTGATTCCAGCTTCCTGGATAGCAGATTTACCTCATTTGCATTGTTTTCACCTGCAAATAGGGTAATTTTCATACGGGGGCTGGGAACGTGCAGGACTAGTGCAAGTGCGCTCATGCATGTCAAACGAGCACGTACGTGGATCGCTCGGCCGCCATATTTCCAACATTACCTCATACACTAATCATGCATGCCGTGCAAGCTTTTGAGAATCCGGGGGCATGTTACTACATTAGTATATATATTCTAAAACTTTTACGATAAAGAACTGATATTCTAGGCTGAAGGATCTGTAACAGGTATTTGTAAATCTTTGTTATTATAGATGTGAAATGTGGAAACTTTTTGCATATAACTAAATACGTTCTGCAGATATGTAAGTCAAGTAATCGATTCATTTTACATGCCTAGCTAGAAAAACTTTTAAAGTACTCACATTTTGAGTGTTATGGATGTGCATTTAGTAAAGATGTATGTAGACAGGCATCCCGCTACACTGTTATCACACAGCTTTACAAAAATGGTCATGAAACAGCAAGTGAATCTTTACTTTTGGGTTGGGAGTTACATTCACAAGTAGATGAATGCCCTTCATGATTATTGACAAAGGAAGCTTAGCTAACTGAACATATGTTGTCTGAATTTGATATGCATTTAGTAGGTATAAACCACAAAAATCTTTGAGCAACAGGGCGTGCCTGTTTTGTCCTGAGTTTTCTTCACTCGGACAAAAATCAGAGTGAGCTGCCAAGTATGCCTGCCACACCTGCAGATGTAGCGTTATGCTAACATTGTTCCAAATGATGATTCAGGAAAGGTGTATCAAGCACACCTCTCACATCAAAATCCTATAATAATATCCTTTTTCAGCATATCAGCCATACCCAGTCATCCGGATATATAAAAGGCAGGCAGCAAATTGAATTCAGAAGGAGACTGTCCTTGTCTTATAGCCTTTTGGTGCCACATTGCTGTCACTCTGCATCTTTGTAGCTGTGTAACACAGAGATAAAAATGTCTAAGTCAAGTGTTACTGTGAGACGTAGTGGGTTTAGCAGTTCTTCATATACCCCAGGTTCTAAAACTAAGACCGTATATAGCCTGGGGTCTTCACCAGGGAGAGGCTTAGGCTCTACACTTGCAGGGTCAGGAAGTTTTAAAGTTATCAGTTCTGGTGCTGGAAGGCTGGGAAGCTGCTTTGCTGGGCCAGCTGGTGGCTCTGGTGGGTCACTTCTTTTTGACCTTGTTGGGGCTGGATATGGTGTGGGTAGCAGTGGTGGTAGTGGTGCTGCTGGCTTTGGCAGTGGCATTGGACTTGGTGCCGGATTTGGTGGTGGTGTAGCATATCCACCTATCACTAATGTAACAGTGGATAAGAGACTGCTAGCACCCCTGGACCTCGCCATAGATCCAATGATTGGACAGATCCGCACTGAAGAGAAGAATGAGATCAAAACCCTTAACAATAAATTTGCAGGCTTTATTGAAAAGGTAAGTGCATATCTGAATAGATTTCCATTAAATAAATGCATATTACTTATTATTTATAGCAAAAAATGTTAATGCTTCTTTGCAATGCAATGCCAGTAGGATTTTAATGTGAACATATTTAATTGATTATTCCATTTAACATGTATAGTTTTATTTGTGAAAAATCATTTTAGTTAATTTTTATCTAACTGACCAAAAACAATGTTTTGTACATATCATTAAATGAGAAATTCTTGTCAAAAGAGGTTTCCAGAGAGTATATGAAAATGATGTTTTACTGTAACATGAACATGGGGTTTTCTGTCTAGTGAGTAAGGAAATCAAGTAAGATCACACAAAGTTTTCCTGTAACATGAAAAATTATGTTTCTGCAATCAAGTCTTATTATCAAATGAAAAGCAAATAAGTGAAAATGAGGTTTCCCTGTAATATGTGAATCATATTTCACTGTACAAGTATTATTACAGTATAAAAAAGCAAATCAGTAAGTTGGTAGGCCCTCTAGTCTGAAGTTGTTAACAGGTTTGCTATTATTGCTGTGATTAAATCAGAGGTGTTGGACTACATCAAAATGAAATCCCTTGCTTGGGTTATAATACCTAGTGTGAATTACTTAGCAGTGACTAAGATACAAGGCAGTTGAAGACAAAAATAACATCTGATGAGTAAACAATGGAAAACAGCACAGCATCCAGGAAGCAGTGGAGAACTGTGCATGTTTTTATGCTACTGATCTGTTTTTAAGTGTTGCAACTTTCATTTGCATGCTGTGTAAAACAGCGGTATGCAGAGTAATAATCAAAGATAGCGAGTCAGTCCTAAAAAAAATAATATTTGTTCACAGTCAGTCATAGGTGGCTATTAAAGAATATATGCATACATATGCATATGCTTTGTACACCAAAAGGATTGTAATTTAACTTTTGCCTTGTATGCTTAAATTCACTGTACATAAGTGAATAATGGCAAACTGCTTAGTGGTACATGGTGCTGCCTATATATCCAGGAGACAGGACAAGAAAGACGAGGTACATAGTCATCTCATTTGATTGTAAAGGGCCTTATCAGAAACATAGGAGCTGTTATCACTCATGTTCAAGTGAATAAATCTGTCAATGAAGCAGAAAGGGCAACTGTCTGACAGATTGCCCTGTAAAGATGCAACAGTTTATGGAACTATGGTGCAGAGGTTTTATATATTACTTTTTGATGGTATTTGCTGATCATCTCTAGCACCTGTGTGATAGCATCCTAAAATCACTATCATAAGTGATAGTAAAGTGATCCTGTTAACAAAGGTTATAACAGTTTTATGCAGAGGGTATTCAGTACATCTACTCATATCACAAAAGTCAGTGTCACACAATTACTAAGGATTATGAAGTGTGTCTGAGTGTTAGACTCGTCTGTGGGAATTATAGTCTTCTTATATATTATATATCATATTTATGGTAGGGCCCTATATATGATTCTCCATTTGTGCTGAATAAATGTAGTAGTCCCTTTCATTACTCCAGTTGTATTTAAAACCAGTAACTGTTTTTACATCCTCCATCTTCATTCCAATATTTTAAATGTTTGCCTCATTCACATACCTCCTGAATGACTCTTATATTGCCTTTTAGGCTTATTTTTATGCTGCATCCTTGAAATTTCATTGGGTTGATCACCACCATTTACTATATTAATTTAATAGTGTACATGTAAGTAACTACCCGTGTATCTCTCACTTTCTGATCTCTAGTAATATATCCAGTCAGTTCTTTACATTTACATAGCAGAGGAAACGGAGGTTAAAATATGACTGAGAAATAAAAATTGTATGGCCAAAAGTTGTTTAGAATAAATAGTATTTAGCAGGAGATGGTCAAACTGTGAAAAAAAAGAAATAAGAAAATTCACAATTCTAAAGTGAATAGAATTTTATAGTAAGCTCTGTAATATTTAACTAAATTAGTTTAAAGTCTTATTATACAGTACTGAACATTCTAGTTTTCCAATGTGGCTACTTTTTCATTTAGAAATGGTGAGGTGCATTTCCAGTAATAAATACCTTTCTTTAATCTGTTTTGCTCATCTCCAAATGATGAATCTCCATTTAAAGTAATGTGATTTTCAAAGATTTTATCTGAAGTAGAGGGTTATTTACTGAATGAGAAGATCATTGTTATTGTTCTTTGGGCAGCAGGAGCTACACTGAGAGCTAATGGACCACTTTTTTCTTTCAGGTACGTCGTTTGGAACAAACTAACAAAATGCTGGAGACCAAATGGGCTTTACTACAGCAACAGCAGCAGGGAGGCCCTGACAGTGCCAACCTTGATGCCACGTATCAGTCCTATATCCATAACTTGAGGAGACAGCTGGACAACCTCAATCATGACAAAGACAGATTGAATTCTGAGCTACACAACATGGAAAACATAGTTGATGATTTCAAAAAGAAGTGAGTATAAATTTAGCAATTTACTATCTCAAGCAGAAAGATAGATTATTTAAATTTTTTTTAATTTTCTGGTCACCTTGGACCTCATTCTACACATATCCATGCTGAGTCTACCAGCCACCCATCCTTGTATCACTCCAGACTATTCCAGTATTGCTGAGGAAAGTCGCAGATCCTAAGTGCACCCAGAGGGCTCAGATCTCTGTGTTTCGATTTGGGAGGTGTTTGTTTCATATTCTCTACCCACTCCCTCCCTTTCTCTGTTCCCTGCACTCTCAGCAACTGTGTCCCAGGGCAACTCTCTTCTGTATGCCAGTAGTCTTGTTGCCTTGGGGAGGATCATTAATGAGCACCATCCCTCCCAAGATGGGCACACCCATACCATCCTGCTTCTCCATCAGTTACCTGAGCCACTAACATAGTCAGGACTTTATCCTTACAGGCCAGAGAAGCAGCTTTATATAAACGTTTTTTTTTTTGTGGTTTCTTCTGTGATTGTGTAGAGTATAATATTATAAGGTATGGTGCGAAAGCTGGCTTCTTAAAAACAAATGACAGCATTTCACAGTGTACATAGTCATGGTATTAAAGGCTCGCTCCCCTTGTCATTAGTAAAAAGGTAGGTAGTCGAATGTAATTAAAGGTACAGTCACACTGCAATAAATAAAAAGTCAATGGAAATGCAAAAGCGAATCAGCTGCAGAGTCAATCTCTTCTAAGAGTGGATGAAGTTATAGCTGAAGGAATTGCCCATTGGCAGGATTTGCATGATTTTTTGAATATAATCATTTGACAAGAAATATTTCACAAATGTTTTTTATTTTCTCAGAAACAATGCCATAAAAATGCAGTGATCAGAAGAGTGAGGGGAAACTAATATGTTCCAGCTGAGCTAAGCATACTAGAATGTTAGTTTTAGGTGTGGTAGCTGAAACTCATCCAAACAAATGACAAACATAATGCAATGACAGGATTAAGCTGTTAATAGAATTATGTTGATTCCTTAAAGTTACCAGTAAGGCAAATGTAATACTATGTTGCACAAGATGACTATGTGATGTGCAAGTCACTTAAAGAAAGCAAAGTACTCACTTTTTAGAAAAATAGCTTTAAAGCTGCTCACAACTGCCTGCCCAGATCTGGTCCCCACCCCCAAATATTTTGGAAAAAGAATTAGAAAAGGAACAGCAAGTGCATTGGTAGAATAAGTTATGTGATCTAGGACTGCTGGAAGTAACCATGCTAGGCAGTGTTAAATGGATCCAAACAATTAGTGACTTGAGACTAGGTGCTGAATTTGGGATAAGATCAGGCTAGAAACAACAAAAGCAGTAAAATACCATAGTATACTGATGTAATAGAAAGAAATGTCTAAGCCTGAGGGACTTTATTTATTTATTTTCTTTGAAATTGTCTCTTTTAAAAAGCATTTCATAATTTTAGCATCAGGAGAGAACATTATTTTATCACTCACAGTATGAAGGCATGATTTACTTTGTTAACGGTTATTCTCACAGTTAATAGGATATAATTAATTGACATTAATGCACATGTGTTTCAAAAGTAGAAAACTGAAATATACTACCATGCATGCAAGTCTGCTATGTCATTAAGAGTCTTAGAATATTGAACAGGCAAATGAGTGCAATTTAGATATTTTGGGTGTTGCTGAAATTCTTAAAGACTGATGTTTAACAAGATCACTTATTATTAAGGACTTTGAAAGGTAGCCTTGGAACTGTGTTAAAACCGATGCTTATAAAATCAACGAACCCATTCTAACTCAAAGCGAACACTATTAAGGAGATGTGATCCTTCCATAATATTTTATCCAATGATTTGCTATATGAGAGGACAGTACAATCTATATATAATAACGATATGAGAGAAAATATAATAACAGTTAGTTTGATGTCTGCTTTGTTCAATTTATGTATAAACATAGGAATATCCACTTAAACCCAATTGCATAACAAAAATTCTCTCCTAAATGTGCCCACAGTTCTGTAATATTTGCTGCATAAAGATCAGTAGTGCAATTTAATGTGCTTTAATATGAATAACAATTTCATTCACTTTTAAGGGCTGATGATCAAGGTCCAGTAGGATACAGATTGCAAATGATGACTTGCTCTGACAAGTGTAAAGCAGGCCGAACAACAAATGATAAAAGAAGATAGCATTATCTGTAAGACAGCTCATACTGGAGTTCCACAGAGGAAAGTACTGGATCTAAGTCATTTTAACACATTTTTATCTAATTTCACAAGAAATTTGTGGAGTTCTGTGAACTTGCTTAATGATGATACTAGCAAAAGTCAGAAGTTCACAATCATAAGACACAAGAATTCATCACAGAACGCCAAATTTAATAAACGAAGCTTTCGGGTTCTCTACCCTTCATCAGCACATACAATCTTCTAATTACTACATTTATATAGAGGTATAATTAATGTCACATGACAAATACCAGCCACTAACAAATCACATTAATAAAAATTACATATTATAATATAAACCTTATAAACGGTACCACATTTTATATTCAAGTTAAAAAATTACATATCAACACATTAATTATACCTCTATATAAATGTAGTAATTAGAAGATTGTATGTGCTGATGAAGGGTAGAGAACCCGAAAGCTTTGTTTATTAAATTTGGCGTTCTGTGATGAATTCTTGTGTCTTAAACTTGCTTAATGATAACAGAAAACTAGGAAGCGTTGTCACATGTGAGGGTAGCTTTCAAAGAAGACCAACTTAGGATAGCAAGATAAGTAGAAATGGTGAAACTTGTGCTCAGTGCTTTTTGGGAGAGGTGGTACTTGGATACTGAAAAGTACCCAAATACATCAGTTCTGTATATGATGAGCAGGAACTTTTCTGTTCGGTACTGCAGGTTAATAGAGGCAATGAGTAAAGCTTTATGGTGTGTAGCATGTGGTAGTGTCCATTACTGGTCATTTTCTGGTTGTAGAGGATACTTCTAAGGATTTGTATTTAGTCCCATGTATAGCTTTGAATGCTTTTTATTAAGTGTGTAAGCATACTATGTATTACTTCCTTTTGTCAGGGATGACCATTGAGAATTTAGTTATATAGTTAGTTTACCTCAGAAGTCAAAAAGATTGCAAGAGAAAATGAGGGCTACTATATGAAATTTACTTGCAGCTGATAACTTTACTTTGATTTGTAATATCGTCAGATTCTTTATATTTAAATGAAGATGGCTGTTAAATTTGTTAGGGTTGAGAATTCAGTGAAAGGTGACCAAAGTGAAAAGGGGTTAAGTGATGAAATATAAAGAGGGGCAAAGGACTGCAATTGTTTATGACTTGATAATCCAAACAATTTTCTCATTATTTCATTTGCCAAATATGAGTCTACTAAGGTATCCAAAACCGAAAGTGAGACCAGTCAATGAATAATGATAGGGGCAGAGTGACATGGTGAAGCTTCATAGCTGGTTGCCTATACATTCAAATAGATTTTCTAAACTTCTTCTTTTAATAATCGTATCTTTATATATCAATGTCTGTCAAGAACCCTGGGATACATTGCAGTACAATACAATACAATACAATACAGTACAGTACAATACAGTAGTATTGTATACTAAGCTGTTGCAGTGACAACATAAACTTTTCAATTAAATATGTCATGTTTTAGTGCCATAAGATGTTATTTTCTGTTAATTTACCAGAGGAAATTACAGTTATTTGTGATTCAAAATGAAACTTTGAAGCTCATTACTACCTAAAAGCATATTAGGAAAGCAGCTAGTAGGAAGAGTTTTCCAGTGTTAGGTGAAGAGTATGGTTTGTGCACAAAGTCATGCCAAGCCGTTATGTAATATAAACTCTTAATGTTTTCTTTAACCTGGGAACAACATTTATGAAAGCAATGCAGCTTCGGTTAGGCTACGATTTTTATAGGATTCAAAAAATGGAAATGAATTTGCCTTCAAACCACAGTCTTGGTTTATTCTCACTGAATACTCAATAACTAGTCATAGTCTTGCATTGATAGGAGTTTTATATATATCTTACCAATCAGTTTCAGTTTTGCCTAAATGACATTTGAAGTCAACTATCATTTCTTATACTGTCTCATTTACATAGATACGAAGATGAAATTAACAATCGCACTGCTGCTGAGAATGAATTTGTGACATTAAAGAAAGTAAGTATAATTTTTGATTTGCATCTGAATAGATTTTGTTTGTAGATATTTACTGGAAATGGTAGATGATATTCTGAGTGTTCCATCAAATATGGACAACAATGGGGAAAGGAGAACCTCTCTAGCACAATGTGTAGAGTCTCAGACAGACAGCAAACTTCTTGTTTACCAATATGTAAGACATGCAGGTTATGCAGAAAAATAAGTACTACTGTGTTTTGGCAACTAAAACCCAATCAAATGACCAGGGACTAAATGAAGAAAAAGAGTTACTGATTCATTGGTAGGGAGCTTACTATTCTCACTATGAGTTTCCCTAGCATGCATTTGCCTAATCTGCATGGGTAAGTAATAGCTTGGCATTTACTCAGCATGCACTTGTATAATGTACTTGGCGGTATTAGCTTACCATGTTGTGACAGTTATCTCCTTGAGACTAATTAAGTGTAATGAATCAATTTTAAATGAGCAGCAATAAAATGTTAAGACATTTTTGCTCCCATCTATGATAAAGGCTCATTCAATGTGATGTATGTTATGACCTTCCTTAACTGTGTGTGTGTCTCTTTACAAAGATTAATATCTGATTGTTGTATTTCATGCTAATATGCCAGGTAATCAGTAGTGACGTTTGAGTTCATGTAAATCAAAATATGCATTTTGTCAAATGAAAGTGTTTTCTAATATAATTTCAAATTAAAAAGTCTTTTATATGTGATCAGCTTACTTTGTTTACAGTCAAATGGGGATTAACTAAGCTATCACTGTCCCGTGCTAGGAGTGAGATGTGGTTATAGTAGAGGTAGGAAGTGAATTTGCTGTTATAGTACCTCATTTCTATATCTGCCCATTTATAAATAACTAACTAACTAAATAAATAAATGCATTTATTTATATTTGCATGTGTATGTATATGTATGTTTCTGTGTTTTTGTTGATATGTACGGCAATGGAACTGCTGTAGTGAATTTGTGAAAGACGATGCAATAATAGGGATGTGGGCCTTTCTCCTTGAGTCTACTGTTGTGAAGTCACAGATTATGTGTATAAAGTAGAAGGGATATAGAGGCACAGGGGAGCTTTATATTTATTTATTTATATATGGGTCCCCTTCAGAAGATCAGCTCAACAGAAAGCTGAACTTCATATGGTCGAGAACATAGGATCGATTTTCTGAAATGCTGAAGCTTTTGTATGGAGATCGTAGTACAGTGGGGATCAGGGAATTTACTTTTTTCCCCACTATACTGCAATCTTGGAGTTGATATATATACTATGCAGAAGGTATGGAGGTGCAGGGGGGGCATGCCACCTCTGCAAATATGAAGATTTTTGTTGTTTTCTGTTGTTTAACTTTTGGAAAAGTCAATAACATGGTCTCGACCACTAAGTTCAACTTTCTGTTGAGCTGATCTGTTTGGTTTATGATGGAATGTACAGTTGATTATTTTTTGTGATAATTTGTGCTATTATAGAAGCGGTTTCACTGATTTCATAAATATATAAGTAACTATATATGTATATATATATATATATATATATATATATATATATATATATATATATATATATAGATGTATAGAGCTCATGTACTCATACTTTTGTGTGCCTGCATGTATGAGCACAGACGTACACACACACAAATGCACAGACATCTGTATGCACATGTGAAGATATACTTTTAATGTGGATCTTTAGTTTTTCAGAAAAGTACAATTTGTTTACAGTTATAAACATATGCACTGGGTTTATCTCCTTTGTCTTAAACATAGATGTTACATTTTTCAAACAAAAAATTTGAAAATGTAATAAGGCTGACAGCTCATGCACTAAGAAAAACTGTAGCCATATTAACTTGTAGGGATGTTTTGACAGGACATGATATTGAAATTAAAAAGGCATGCACTGAAATATTTTTTTTTTGCTAGTAATAAAAAATTAACAACAAAGCACTGTTTCCTATTTTAGGATGTTGATGCTGCTTTTCTGCAGAAATGTGAACTGGAAGCTAAATTGAATGGACTACAGGATGAAATTAATTTCACCAGAGAGTTGCATAATGCGGTAATGTCTCAGATTATTTTAATTTCTGAATATATGAATATTTTATCTTTTTACTTTTACATATGTTCTTGGTAGTTGCAAGTTGCTTAGCATATTTAATTACTTACATGCAGCATTAAAGTGGTATATTCACAGGGTCACTTTTCAAATGTTTTCCTTTCAGTTTAGGGTTAATTGTTCTTTATCTAGATTCCTGATGTTCTTAAATTTTGAATCAATTGCAAATATTGGCAAGAGATTATTCAAAACCCTATATTTTAAAAGATTTGCAAATTTTAAAGTATTTGATGTTAATAATATACAGCATTTTACATTAGACCTTTAGTATGCTGATGGTTTGCAATGTGTTTGCTTTTTTTTTTGCTAGTTTTACTAAACCTAGAATGGTGAGAAATAAGCTGCTGCATTAAAAGTTCAAGTTATTTTTATTTTATTTATTTAATTTTACATTTGTTTGCTGGGATAATTCGACTGGACACATGTCCATTTACAGCAAAGGCCCGGGGAGAAAAGCTCCATCAAGTTATCATAAAACTGACATGATAAAACAGTTGCATATTGCATAAAGGATACATAGATTTAAAAGGAGTGCAGCAAAACAGTACAGCATACTGAGGTATTGTCTTGATTCATCAGGTCAAAAGGAGAGCATAGAGAAACAACATACTTATAGTTATACGTTACACATTACAGAGCAAGAGACTAAGGTATTATACTGAAATAACATAATAACAAGTCTTGAAAGAGGGCGTAGAGAAACAACTTATTACAATTATAGATTTGCATTAGATTCCTGATGTCTGCAGCAGATAAAATAAAAATGTGGATTGTTATGTGATGCAGGGGCATAACCATTTATTCATTAGGTGCTCTTTGAGAGAATTTTTGAATGTGGTGAGCGAAGGAGCAGAGGTTAAAGAAGTGGGGAGGTTGTTCCAGTTTCTGGCTCTGTTGTGGGAGAACAGGGCTTTTCCTGCAGTGTTACTGGCTTTGGAGATACAAAGGAGTGTTTTTTCTGAAGAGCGTAGGGGCAATTTGAAATGTACTTGGTTAGTAGTTGGTTAAGAGATGGGGTTTTGTCAGGGTAGTTCAAGATCTTGTAGGCAAGTGTTAATTGGTGGTAGTTCAATAGTTGTGGAAGTTCTAGCCATTTCAGTTGATGTAGTCCTGACAGTGGTGGGTCCTACAGCTGGAGTTGTTAGCAAATCTGGCTATTTTATTGTAGCAAGACTGAAGTAGCTCAAGGTCATGTTTTCTTGTCAGGGTAAGGATAGGTGCGGCAAACATAAGGGTGGATAGCAGGTGAGTTTGGGGAAGAGTAATGCATGCCTGATCCGTTAGAAATTTTTTGTGTCTATAAAGTGTGCCCATTTTTTGTGGACCTTTTTGATTGTTTGTGAGATGTGGACATCAAACAGTAGTTTGTTGTCAATTTCTACACCAAGGAGTTTAGTGTGGTCAGTTGGAGAGATGTTAGTCCCGTTCTTGGATGTGATTGTGAAAGTATGATGGTTACATTTGGATTTGTTTGGGGAGAATATGAGTAGTTTGGTCTTGTTGGGATTTAGAATGAGCTGGATATGGGTGGTCCAATTTTCTACTGAAGTGAAGGATTCCCGAGTGAGTTTTTGAAGGGTAAGGATGGATGGTGCAGAACAGATGAGAGTTGAATCATCTGCATATTGAATGAGTGAAGCATGTTGGGTGGAGGTATGTAGGCTGTTAGTAAATATGGAGAAGAGTAGGGGGCCTAATATTGAACCCTGGGGCACTCCTAGTGTGGTTGGTAGTAGGGGATATAGAGTGTTTTTCCACTGGACAGATTGTTGTCTGTCTGGCAAGTAGCATTTAAACCATGCTAAAGTTGAAGGGGCAAAGGATAGGGAGGACATGGATTCTAGTAGCATGGAGTGTGACACCATGTCGAATGCCTTGGACAGGTCTAGGAAAATTGCTGATACAAATTTGTTATTGTTTCTGTGTAGGTTAACTGTATTTGTGAAGGACAGAAGGGCAGTTGTAGTGCTATGGTGCTGTCTGAACCCGTGTTGTGTAGTAGAGAGGAGGTGGTTAGAGTTTAGAAATTGCATAACTTGGGAGTGAATACACCTCTCAAGTATTTTGGATAAGGGGGTAGGATAGCTATGGGGCAGCAGTTAGAGAATTCGTAGGAGCTTCCTCCTTTATGAAGAGGGATTATGAATGATACTTTCCATAGCTTTGGGATGTAGGCTTCTTGTATGGAGTGATTTATAAGGATGGATACTGGATATGATAGAGAATCAGCTGCAATTTTTAGATAGTTGGTTGGTAAGTTATCTACAGCAAGGGTTGTAGGTTTGAGTTTTTGAAGGAGTTTTATAATTGTGGTGGTAGGGATAGGTGAGAGGGTTAAAGAGGGGGATGTTCTTTAATGATTAGGTAGGAGTATCTGAGAGGTGGGTTTGGGAGATTTGAGAGGAAAGTGATAGAATGGATTCTGTGAAGTATTTGTTAAATTGGGAGGCAATGTTTGTGGTGTCATCGCTGGTGGTGGGAGATGGTGTTGATGTTTTGCCTAGGCTAAGTAAGGAGTTAATAGATTGCCAGAACTTTTGTGGGTTGTTAGTGTGTTTGGTTTGACTGTCGAAGAAGTAATTTTTTTTATCAGGTTTGGTTAGCCTTTTTGCCTGATTCCTTAGTTTCTGGTAGTTTTGTTTGGATAGGTTTGTGTTATCTCTTTCTTACACCATAGTTCATTTGGGGGGGGGGGAGTTTAAGTAAGTAACTTTCAATATTCTACCACATTCATTAAGACATCATTGAAAGCACTCCTGTTTTTCATCTCAGAACACATATTACATATAGATAGCACTTTCAAATAAGTAATATATAATATTCCGGAGCTACACAAGCTTTCAGTTGGTATACTATAAAAGTAGGGTAAACAAGATCTGAAATTTTCCAATGCTCCTGACCTGTCCACTACATTATTAGCTTATTCCAGAAAGTGGCAAATGCAAGAAGACCACTTTGTCCTTGATTACTTAGCAACATAATCATAGTATCTCAAATATATTTAACTTAGGCTATACAAATGTCAGAATTATTCAGCATTAAAATGTAATGTTTAATATGATGTGCTTCAAAATGAGATGGCTATATTTTTTTCTGTAGGAGCTGGAACAGATGAACTTGTATGTTAAAGACATCACAGCTGTTATTGAAATGGACAACAGAAGAGACTTTGACATGACTGCTATCACTGAAGTTATTAAAGCCCAGTATGATGACATGGTTAAGAACAGCAGAGCTGAAGCTGAAGCTTTTTATCAGTCCAAGGTAAGAAAAAGTGATGTTAAGAAGTACATGTTACTTGTTTATGAAAAAATTAAGAAATATAGTTTGAAAATGATATTTGCATATTAAATGTCAAGTTGAAGCAATGGACTGTAAACAAAAACAGTTACTCTGTACTTAGACTGCTATAGTACAACATGAAAACATTATTTTAATAAATATAATTGCATATCACAGGTAGCTTTTTCCAAATAAATGTTTCAATGATGCATATTTTCAGAAGATGTTATTCACTGTACAATGAAGATATACAATATTTTATTTTGTAATATATCAGTTTTGTACTGTTGAATTTCTGTGATGTGCTATATAGTTTCAAACAACGTGCTCTGTTTTAACAAGTATAATACTGCAGAGAAAAGTGTACAATTAGTATCATTCTAGATGTCAAATAATCTCTTAAAGACAAAAATAAAATCTTGTGGCCAGCAGCTGAGCTACTAGTTTAATTCAAAAACTGAGAATAGGCTTACTTTTAAGGCTGAATCTTTACAAACTTTCTAAACTGTCAAGAAAATCTGTTAAAATTTGAATTTTGTCTCATAAACTCTGGAATGTTAATATGAATATGTGTTTTTCAATTTTCTTTTCAAAACCTGTGTAGAATTTGGGTATAGACAAGCAACGCAGTTAAATCAGAAAATCACATGTAACTTCTGGAGGAATGAGATGTTCCAGTTTTGCACATTCAATATTCTTTGTGTAGTACAGATTAGATTTGGAACTGATATATAAATATAGTTAATAATTTTCCTGCATGCCCATCGAAATGAATGAATTCAGTGCCACTCAGACGGGTAGCTGAATTTATTTATTTGTGAGTGATTTTTTTATCATTTCTTTGATGTAATCAATTCAGAATATATTTAAGTCAAATATACTTCTCTTAGGTGCTATTTCCAATTATTGAGTAATATCTGATTTGATGTATTTTAGTATGACGAGTTGGTGACCTCTACAAACCGCTGTGGTGATGACCTCCGTAACACCAAAACAGAGATACAAGAAATAAACAGAAACATCACAAGAGTTAGGAATGAAATTGAGAATATCAAGCGACAGGTAAGGATTAAAATTATTTTTAGTACTAGAAACATACAGAGATAGAGAAAGAAAATATATTAATGGAATAGAGGGATAATTTATGATATGAATTTAATTGTAATACATTTATATTTATTCAAAATTGAGATGGACTTTTATTTGTTTAGCAAAAAAATATATATATGAGCAAGATGTCAAATATGTATTTCTGTGGGCATTTAGATGTGGCAGTTTAACAGAATAATTGTTCATAACAACAGTATGACTCGTGTTTAAGGTAAGTTCTGCAATGTGTTTCATGTTTTCCTCTGAATTTTAAATTTGAAATAAAACTATTAAGCCATTTGGAATCTTACAACCCAGATAGACCTACAGCAGTACTAGTACTGTATCAATTTATTGGGTTGAACATTGCTACAATCCTTATTAACTTAAGGTTTTGCTTTGTAAACTGCAATGAGCTGCAACTTTATTTTATCTTAATTTTGCTTATTTCTTCTTAGTTCCGACAATATCCAGTGGTTACCTTAGCATATACATCTACCTCTATCCTGTTAAGTTATTCCCTTTAGGTAATTGATTAATTCAAGCAGGGTATAAATGTGGGCATCAGTAGTCTTTTTATATTACATTATATTTTCTTGACAGCAGAAAGAGAAAATAAACTTATCTGCCCTGCCCTTTTAATTCATGTCTTGGTTTTATTGATTAAGAGTAATGATTGACAAAAAATAGCTGTTAAGAAGCTTTCTGCTTTTCTTTTAATGCACTGTCTTGCAAAACTAAATAATCATTTAAACAAAAAGTATAGTTTCAAAAGTGTGAAGTTAAATGTGTGAAGTGGTCAGCCATTAGTTAAACTGATATATTTGAGATCTGATTAGGATAATTGATATGCTGACTTAGAAATATAGCTGTTGCATGTCATAAATATAGACAGTAGGGCTATTGCATCAAATGATCTAGAAGGAGAATTCAGTTTAGACTTTGATGTCAATGATACTATTATCATTCTACGTTTAGGAATAAATCATAAGAAGTGATTAGTTCCCTTAAAAAATACACCTGAAATTCTAAAATTTTTCAGGATTCTTTGGTAGCCACTAATGGAAATAGGAGTTTGTATGTCTGTACCAGTACAGCTGTTATTGCTAAATTTCAGTTTAAACAAAGGAGCTAGTATCTAAAATTTTTAGTTGTTTTTTTATTGTGAAACTCCATTTATCATCAACATGAAAAGAATAAAAATCATACTAAAAAGTAAGTCTGAGGTTTGGGTGATTAATGACTGAGTGGTATAGGATGCCTACTTAGGTAGATGTAATCATTGTTGTAGAATAATAGCAAGTTACCTTCATGCAAGACTTCATAACACATACAATATTTTAGATAAGTTAATTGGTAAGATGAAAAGATTGCAAAGCATAAATGTCCAAATGGTGGAAGGGAAGTGTTATATAAAAGCATGAGAAAAACTATTGGAGAAAATATTTTCAACTATGGAATATATTAAAAAAAGCATGAAGCTACAAATTAGTGCAAAGTAAAGATGCCTGGAGCTATGCCAATTTGCTTGATGCTTGGGAATTAATAATCCTTGACTTCTTCTAAGTTCAGTCAGTTTCCAGGTTTGGCCCTCATCTCTGAGGAATTTCCCCAGCAGGGCTGAGCAAGATTTTAATTTCTTTGGTCCAGAAGAAGGCTCAACTTTCTGTCTCTTATGAAATTTGAAATATGAAACACTATTGAGAATGTTGCTTAAACACAGCTTGAATATTTGTAACAACTCATGGCCCAGTCAACCCTTATTGAATGAGTTCCAGGACCTGCCATAGTTCCAAGGCTGCTGTCATATGTAGCAACTTCCTACACTTAACACAGTTAACATTACTACACAAAACTGGTACTCATGGTTGTCTTAGCTAAATTTAGTGCTTTCAGCATAGGAATCTTGATTATTCATTTGTATTGTGACTGTAGTCTATCAGCAGCAGTACATGAATTGTTTCCCCTCTTATTTTCTGAGGAATGCTCACCAGGCAGTTTATTTAAAGCACATGTCATGTTGCAGTTTGTAGTGAAAAGGTCTTCAGGATACTGTTATGAACCCAGTGCTGTTTAAAATGATATGCTTTTACTGGTAGAAGTTATTTAATATAAGATTTGAGGTATCATTACTATGAATGCAAAACCCAATATACATCTATCGTTCCATCAGGAACATGTCAGCTTTTGATTCCTTTGAAGGAAGTTTTGATGCTACACTTCAGTGGATTAGGGCTAGCCATCTGAAGTTTAATCATGCCAAGAATGAGGCTTTTTCCATTCAAGTGACCCATAGGTCCTTATCAACTTCTAACCTTGCTCCTATTACCATTCTGTAGGGAGCAATCTTGAGTCTGTGTTTAGGAAATTTAACCACAGAGTGTATCAAACAAAAGTTTAGAAATTAGGTAACAGCTGTTGTTAGAGCTCTTTGTTTTCACCTCTGAAACATTACTGGATCATGCTCCGGATTTCACTTGAGGACCTTTGTAGTGATGATGTGTACTTGGAACTCCTTGAAATTAGATTATTTTAATTCATTTTACCTAGGTTTTCATATTATAACATTTCATTACATCCAGGGAGTGCAAAACTCCAAATCTCAACCCAGTGATATCTTCTTTTTTAAAATCACATTGCCACATCCAGTAGAATCTGCTGTTTTGTACTTATATGAATTGCCCTGCTTTATGTATATTGTTCCTATCAGAAAAGAGTAGCAAGTGTCCTGTCAACAATCTTGTCTGCTCTATTAATCTGTCATGGGACTGGTAATGATTCTAAGAATGTGTTTCATGTGTTCTGATATGCATTCCTTCTCTCACAGGGTCAATTTACGTCCACATCACTTTAAAGAATGTATCTCCGTGGGGAGCTATCACAGGTCACCTCCTAACCTTTCTCACAGGAATATTTTCAATGGTCATTTATTTATTCTTTATTTATTTACTTACTTTTTTCGAGGGGATAAGCACACTGGTCCAAGACCCCTTTTCAGGCATTATTGGGTGTCTTGCAGCACACTAGAATTGTGAAACAGACAGCAGCAATAACAATATCTCATTTAAGAGAAACAGTTATTCATTCAGCAAGAGTAAGCAAATATTTAAATGAAACAGCAATGCAAAGCAGGATGAATATAGATAAGTGAGTGCATGCATAGAAAATAATTATATGGTATATGCATGCGCACAAAGTATATAAGCACCTTGCCAAACAAAAGATAATTTCAGTCAGCTCATGCAGTATACATAATCATTAAATGTAATAGACAGGATTAGCCTAGTTTGTCAAAGCAGTCAGAGTTTTCAGCTTTTCTTCTTTTAGAAGCTTCTAAAACAATTTTAGATTAGAGGATTCACTATTTGTTTTCTGATTATTCCATGCAGCTGAAGGTATCATAGCAAACATGCCTTCGATCATAGTCATAGTGAATGGCAATCCTAAGTATATAAATACTGACAGCAAAGAGTCTGCATCTGTCTATGGCATTTATTTCCTGTTCTGATTACTTTTTTCTGTGTATGTGTGTTATGTAAATAGTACATGATCATCTAGAAGTACGTTAATAATTTTTGATTGATTGGTCACTTAACTGGCTAGATTCACACATTAATACTTAGCACTAATTTCTGAACTTCATACAGAATGTCCAAGCCATTCTTTTAGTTACACATATAATTCAGAGCAATTTTATTTCATTTTGTTATATTCATTTAAATAATAAGTGTGAGCCTTTTACAATTCCCTTGTAATTCAAATGTTATAGTGCTCTCCACTGATGAAAACTGCGCACGAATACATACCTTCTTGGTGGACATGTTAATTGTATATTTATATACTAACTAGTGTTAAGTTTTGCTTGCGATAATACTTCCCCAAATGGATAAATAAGATCTTATATTGCTAATTTCTACTTATGACCAAAAAACAAGGTTTTAGATTTGCATAATTAGCAGCTTCAGTTCAATACTGACTTATGCTTTACAGAACGCCAACTTAGAGACTGCCATTGCTGAAGCAGAGGAACGTGGTGAGACAGCTGTTAAAGATGCCAGGCTGAAGCTAGCAGAGTTAGAGGCTGCCCTACAGAAGGCCAAGGAGGACATGGCCCGTCTGACACGTGACTACCAGGAGCTGATGAACATCAAGCTGGCCTTAGATATGGAGATTGCTTGCTACAGGAAACTACTGGAAGGGGAAGAACAGAGGTATTTCTCATAAATCTGTTAAAAATATTTTGTTGTGGGCATATTTTACTTTCATAGTATACAATGTGATTGTACCGCGGTGGTGGTGCTGCGATAGCGTTGTCACCTCACAGTAAGACGTTGTCCCATTCGATTCTCAGCTAGAGCGTCTTCTGCGTAGAGACATACGTGAATGGGCGTACCTTCATTGTAGGCTGTGCATCAGGGCTGGTAACTCGGCACGTAAAAATCAACTACCAATCATTAGCGGATCGGAGTTCCGCTATGGTGACCCCTAACCGGGAAAAGCCGAAAGACACAACAACAAGTATACAATGTGATTATTATAGTTCTTTTTTACAACAGGAATCAGAAAATACCTTATGAGAATTTTTCCAATATTTTCTAAATAAAAATATGATTTTTTTTTTACTTCATAGAATTTATATATTTAAGTAAACACCAGTTTTGGGTGGATTTGAATTATCCTGTTTCTTAAACTAAAACATGAGCAGGAGCTGGTTCAATGCTGAAAGTCTCCTTTTAATCATATGTCATTGAATATGCCAGTGCTGGGAACTACTTGTGAACTAAATACTCATAAGGGAAACAGACTTCTTTACTACAAGCTCACTGCTATGACTATGCCATATCTCATGAAGTGTAACATCCAAGGACTTGGTAAATCTAACTGAAGGACTGTAAGAGGGACTTGGATATTCTCTTCTATCGCCAGAGTGTAGTTGTAAGATGTAATTTACTGACCCCAGGATTCTCAGCCAGTCCCCGCTCTAGAGAATTGCAGTCAGAGATGGGCTTTTTGAAGCAGCACTGAGTGTAAAACTATAGCTAAATAAAATAAGCACATTATGTGCATATTAGTTTCTCGTAAAACTCTATACATTTAGGAAATAGGGACTACAATCAACAGTAGAAGACAATTGCATTTATTTTATGACCATAATGTTGTTCATATTGTACAATTAAAATAATAAAAATAATATCAATACGCAGAGGGACAGAGCGGTAAATCCCAAATGGATAGTTTATATGAAATGATAATTCTTAATTTAAAATAATGTAGTTTGGTTTTGGTACTACAAGGGACAGTTATCTAAATAATTAGAAATATTTATGTTTATCAGGCAATTATGTAATTGTACAATAGACAAATTAAATGTATAGTCAATTTATGTCAAATAGACTGCTACAGAGTAATGTATCATTCTGGAATTACACCAAATTTAACATTTCTGAAATTTGATAATATTTTTGCCACTAAAATCAGTCTTGTTAAAGTATTAGTTTCTTGTGAACACCATTGCATCATAAGTAATAGAAACATTTATTGCATTAGAAATGGCAATCTTAATCATTAGTAAGGCCATTATATTTTTAAGCAAATGAGACATAAAAATAGGAGCATATTAGTCATCATAGGATTAGGATTTCAGCTGTATGCCATCCACATCCCTCATGGACCTGCGTTTGTTTTAACTTTCTTAGATTATAAGTCTCAGCCCTTGCACACTGCCTACAGTCAATTCCCTCACACTCTGAGTAAGAGTAACACTCCATCACACCTTACAGTCCCCATTACAGAAAAAGATCAGTTGAGACCCTTTATATTGTTTATAGTTGGTCCGCGGCTTCCACAACTCTGGTATCCCATTCGCCCCACTTGTGGCCTGTTTTCCATTCTGAAGCTATCATCTTTAACATTTTAATTTTGAAATGTTTTAATATTATTCTGCATGCATAAATGTCCAGGGACAGTAATTATCAACACAGATTTAGTTATGTGTATGAGTAGCATGACTTTATTATTATATTTGTACACTTAAAACTCTAGCTTTTGTTGAGTGCACTAAATGCGTTGGGTTCTCTTTCCTGATTTATAAAAAGACACTTCCTAGTATTGTATGCATGGCTATTTTATAACTACAGAATGCTAAAATATTTAATTGGTTGAAGTCATACATTTCTAGAAAAGCTATGGAAGTCATTGGAAATGCATTCTTTTAGTTATAAAAACATGATATGAGTAAGAATTTTAGTTATTAACATAATGTAATTAATACATGACTTATAGTCCACAATATGAACTTCAGATATTATTTTCTTTTTATAATTATTACTTCAAGTTTAGACTTATTGACATGTACAGTATAGTTTAGAACTGCAAATTGTTTAATAAAATGAGTAATGGACAAAGATGTTTGGTTCCCAACATACACAAACACATATATCAATAGCATCTGAACCTAGCTCAGTTCTTGTTAATCCCTAGAATATGTCAATACTTCTCACAGACTCTTGACTTTCAGCTCATAACACAAATATTTCAGATTCCATTTGCTTTCCATATTGCTGTTCAGAATGTTTCTTACAAAGATGATGTTAAACTTGCCAGCTTCAAACAATCTAATCCTCGGTATGTAGCTATAATGCTGTACAGAACCACCATCTTGCATCCTTTAGCAGGCACATACAATACCCCCCCGCCCACACACACACACACACACATACTACTTCTCATCTAGTCCCCAGCAAACATGTTGAATCCACCAACTTCCCAGCAGTCCATTCCACATAATATGCTTTTCTACAAACATACGTATGCTGCAGGTCTCTGAAGTTGAATTTTTCTTGCAGATATACTTGCAAAGAATACTGGCCTAAATTCTGGCCTAAATATTAAGCTCTGTATTTAGTTATGACATGCTTTAGTTAACTTCTTGATAAGAATCTGATTCCTTTTTTTTTCAAAAAATTAATTAAATCTAGACAAGTACATGATTTCAGTAGCTATGGAGCCCACAAGAAATTCATACTCTGTTGACTAAAATAGTTAATTTCTGTTGTGATTCAGTCTAAGGGCTACAGTATATATTTTGGTACCGGCACTCCATTTCAGTCTTTTCTTAGCCATAGAGAAAAACATACTATAGTGAATCATACTTACCCACAATATATAACCTGATACAAGCAAGTGACTTATATACATTTTAAAATGTATACCTAGTTCATATTATGTAGGAGAGCATGCACATTCCTTCTTGCATAACTTTTGTTTAAATCTGCTCTTCCCTGGTAATTACCCACTGTTTGCTCATTTGACAGAATGGAATGCAGTTGTCAACAGTCATGCCACACCATTTCTATGCATACCAGTCCTGCCCCTTAACCTCTCAAATTTCCTTTCCTCCTCAAGCCCCTTGGCCAAACATCACCTATACTCAAGTAAAATTCAAGAGCCAGACCACCACAGTGATGATAAGGATCTTATGGAATAGAACTGGACCTCTTTCACTCTTTTATTATTTCTAAAAATCATACAAATCATCAGTGGGAGAAGAATTTCAATACCCTTCTTTTGATCAGATATATGTGGTAAAAGATTTCAGAAGAAACATGTTCTACATTGGGGTTTCAAGACAAACTATGTCTCTGAATTGCATTCATGTTTTTTTTCTTGCCGTGTACAAGGCATATGTCTGCTTATGCTGTATCTTACTTTCTATGCCAGTACTCATCTTTTAACTAACAAATGTGCATTGAAGTGCCTCAGTGTGTAACATGATTGTGAAAGACTTCCTTTGTGATTGCTCAATATGTTTATTATACAATTGTGAAATGAGATTTCTCATTTATTGTATTTGCACAAAACACGTGACACAGAAATTTTTAGGTTACATATTTCTGAGTTAAAATATATAGCTATTAACAAACCACAAGTGAAAGAATTACATGTTTACACAGATATATATATATATATATATATATATATATATATATATATATATATATATATACACACACACACACACACACACACACACACACACACACACACACACACACACACATATATATATATATATATATATATATATATATATATATATATATGTGTGTGTGTGTGTGTGTATCTATCTAGGTATATCTGTCCATATCTATACAGATGTAAGTACACAACACACACACACACACACACACACACAAATATATATATATATATATATATATATATATATATATATATATATATATATATATATATATATACACATACATAGGTTCATAGGTTCATAGGTTTATACTAGGCTATCTGCCCTAAGGCATTTACAAGCCTAGCCCAAAGTTTTGTGGCTTACGCCACCCCTTACATGAAAAAATACTGTGCCCATTAGTTTGTTGTGCCTCTGTCCAGCAGTGACACAGAGATGATTCCCGGGTAAACCTACGATCTCCCATCCACAGGTCAAGATTTCTCTTGAACAGAGCCAACGAGGTGCTCTGCCTCACATGGACCGGGATTTTATTCCACAGCATAGGGAGTCTCTGAGTGATAAATCTATCCCTCCAGCACGTCCTATTTATATCCGTGCTAAGGTTTAAGTCACTTGCTCTAGTGGTTTTGGTGGATTTGGATTTTTTGAGGTGGAGCATGTCCATTAATTCGGGTTGGACATGGCCTTGTATGTCAGGCACATGTCACCTCTGAGCAGACGGTATGCGACTGAATAGAGCTGGAGTTTCTTCAATCTGGCAGCATATGACAGATTTTGGAGTCCCTTTATCCTTTTGGTGAGGAACTTTTGGGGTCTCTCCAATTGCTGCAGATGTCGGGTGAGATACATCCCGAATGGGGCATTGTACTCGATCATTGGTCTGATAAGTGAAGAGTACAGGGGAACAATGACCTCACTAGATCTGGATGTGAATCCCTTCATGATCAGGTGGGCAATGTAGAAGGTCTTTCTAACCACTTTAGCAACGTGAGTGTCAAAAGAAAGGCCACTGTCAACCTGGGTCCCCAGGTCCCTGATAACCTCTTCTGTGCTTAGTGGATTGCCACCTATATGGTAGCTTGGGGTTACCTTGTTTTTCCCGAAGGGTATGACTATACATTTTTTGGCGTTTAACTTCAGGCCATGGCTCTGGCACCAGCTGTCTGTTTCCGTGAGTCCCTTCTGAAGGATATCCATGTCCGATGCACTTTCCACTATGGTGCCCAGTTTTCAGTCGTCTGCAAACTTTGTCAGCCAAAGTCCTCCCGTGTTGGCCTGTACTTCTGAGAAGTAGATGCCGAACAATAGGGGGCCAAGGACCGAGCCCTGTGGGACACCACTTGTGACCGGCTTGGAGTCTGACATAGCGCCAGCAACTCTAACCCTGTGGGTTCTGTCCTTAAGCCAGTTTGCAACCCATCTTGTGACATATGGGTTTACATTTAAGCTGGTAAGTTTTTCTACAATACCCGAGTGGGGTATTGTGTCGAAAGCCTTTGCAAGGTCAAGGTAGGCTGTATGGACTGCCTTTCTCTCATCAATGGCCTTGGTAACTGTTTCGAAGAAGTCAACCAAGTTCAAAAGGCATGATCTGCCCTTGACGAAGCCAAACTGGGTCGGGTCCAATGTCTGCAAGTCCCCTATATCTTTGTTTATGAGCTCCATTATGATCCTCTCCATAGCTTTGCAGACTAGACTTGTTAAGCTTATGGGGCGGTAATTACCAGGGTCCGTAGAGGCACCGCCTTTGTGGAGTGGGACCACAGTTGCTGTACGCCACTCCGTGGGCACGTATTCTGTGGTAAGGCTGAGATTAAACAGCTGCCTTATGTGCGGGTTTAATTCCTCATTTAGCTCATGTAGCACACAGCTGGGGACACCATCTGGTCCCATTGATGCTGTGTTTTTAGCTTTAGAAAGAGCAGCTTTCACCTGTGCATTTGAGATGTCTGGGAGGCTACAGTCCGCTGGGATAGTTATCTCTCATTTAGGGGGGGAGAGGGGGGTGAAGTTTGCACTGTACCTATCTGCCAGTATGTTGGCAATGTCTGTGGGTTCAGTGATTTTTGTATCATTTTGGACTAATTCTGAGCATATCTGGGAGTTTCCACCCAGGTTCCTAACATAGCTGAAAAAGGCCTTATGATTGTCCTTTGAATCCATGGCAATTTTTCTCTCAAAATTGGCCTTAGTTGATTTTATGTTTTTTTTTATAATATATATATGTGTGTGTGTGTGTGTGTGTGTGTGTGTGTGTGTGTGTGTGTGTGTGTGTGTGTGTGTGTGTGTGTGTGTGCGTGTGTGTGTGTGTGCATGTGAGTGCAAAATATCAACAAAATGTTTAACATCAGGATCTAGGCATACAACATCAGACGGATATATTTCCTTAAGAACAAGATATCTGATTAAGATGAGAGATAAAAAATATAACAAATGGAAGGTCGAACAAAAACTTTGAAAACTGAAATAAACAAGCTGGACAAACAGATTAAACATAGTGTGAGACAAGATCAAGAAAAATTTGAAGAAAATGTATGTAAAGATATTGAGCAAAATATGAAGCTTTATTATACAATCAGCCTATATAGAAGATTCTGTAGGAATGAGAAGTGTACAAATTAGTTCTCTGACAGAGTAGCTGATAGAACAGACTACCAAATTACATTAAAGTAAATACTAGTTTAGATTTTTTTAAGAACAGCCTAGACCCTTATTATGGGAACAAGTGTTATGGTATATTGATAAGATAGAAGGGCATTAATACCCATGCTTGAAATATTTGTATGTATATATCTATATGTACATCTATATCTCTATCCAGCTCTCTCTCTATGTGTGTGTGTGTGTGTGTGTGTATATATATATATATATATATATATATATATATATATATATATAGATATATATATATATATATATATATATATATATATATATATATATATATATATATATATATATATATATAAAGAGAGAGAGAGAGATTGATACATAGAGAGAGAGATAGACAGATATACCAATATCCATACATGTGAGCTGATCAGATAATTATTCTGTTTTGGTCATCTTGGGATTTGACAGTCACAGTTCATCAATTCCCAGTTTGTTGACCATATGGAAGATGCAGAAGAAGACTTTCCCTCCCCCATGCAAGGCCTACAGTAAAGTTCATTTTAGAGATTTAAAAGGTTCTAAGTCATTGAAATGTGCCAGCAAACAGTGATTTGAATAATGATGAAACACACACACACACACACACACACACACACACACACACACACACACACACACACACACACACACACACACACACACACACAAAAAACCTGCAAAGGATGAGTAAAATGCTGCATTGCCTGCCGGCATGTATTAAAGCAAATGCCCAGGCATGGATATTTTTTGTGTCTTCTGTGTCTATATTTCATTTTTTTTTTATGGAGTCATCTTTCCTTCAATACTGAATTATATTTTCACTATTTGAACTGCATTGCAACATTGTTTTTGAAGGTCTTCACCACTAGTAGTTGTTTGCTGTGCAGTTGTTAACTATTATGCACGAGATAGGTACATTTAGATGAAACTGCCTGCTAAGTGTTTGATTTAAGGAATTTAGCACTATAGATTATGCTGAACGTCAACAGCTTATTTGTGGAGCACAGCCATATATCAAAGTAGCTAATAAGGTAGGGTAATATGAAAAGCATGTTAAGTAGCTATATTGCTTACACTAATGTGGACATATATTCTTTCTTTGCAGGATTACTGGTGAAGTTACTGGAGACACCAAAGTTTATGTTCAGCAGACAACGACTTCAATGTCGGGCAGAGGTGTTGCAGGAGGACTGGTGACGGGGTCTGGTGTGGGATCGTTGAGCCTTGGAGGCAGTACTGGCATTGGAAGCTCAGGCCTTGGGTTTGGAAGTAGTGGGAGCTCCAGTGTACTGAGTCTGGGTGGTGGAGCAAGACCTTTTCAGGGTGGGCTTAGCTCTGGTGGCAGTGTTGTTAAAAAGACAGTTGTTAGCAGCAGTAGTAGCCAACGGTCATTCCGGTAAAGAAACACTCTTCTGTTTAGACATTGATACTTTTATAAATCATACTACAACAGTACAAACTGTTAAATTCAAGCACACTGTTAGACTATGCTTTCATAAAATTTCAGAAACTGACACCATATTGTGGATTGTTTAGCACTGGCTAATATGAGTTACACAAATACACTTGACATGAAGTACCCAATAGCTGTGCAAAATTTCTGCACATGTAATGCATAAGTTCATCTGTGCCACAAAAATGCATTTCTAACTGTAGTATTCCAACAACTGATTATTCATACTTGCAGTACCATTTTCTGCATAAAGCTTTAAAAAAACTGTTCAAATACTAATGATACTTCTGAAATGTTATGGATTCTGTAACAAAGTAGTGCTTGACCACTCTACCTTACCACTAAGTAATAACAGTGGAATGGTGCCTAATTTAGGAAACCCTTTAACCCAAATTAAGAAAAGTGTTTGAGCAATGTCCCTCTGAACTTCTCCCTACATCTGACAGGCCAGATCAAAGGTGTATGCATTACGTTTGCTTATAGCACTTTTTTCTTTTTTTATCCCATTTCTGTTGTAATACATAACTATGCAGAATTCTGCATGTTTTTATTATGGTTAAAATGCCCACGATGTACATATTTGTATTATGATAGCTGTATATCCCAAAGATGTATGTGTCATTTAACACACATTAAAATATCCTTTTAAAAATCAGTCTTTACAGAAGTACTTTTTAAAAAATTCATACTAAGATATGACACATTCTGATACTGTCATTTTTATTTATTTTCTGAAATCCTTACAAGCATTCTGTACCATGTTTTACGTTTAACATTTTCTAAACATGTCACACTACCATCTGCTCCACTGTTAAAATGTTTTTATGTATCCATCCAGATTTTGTAATGTAGCTCTAAAGTGGTTCTTATTTTACATTAATTGCATTGCAAGTGAAGTAGCGCTTTATACCTTAACACTTGCATGCTGATGCCACAGCCGGCCTTAGCACATGCCAACTAGGCAGCCGCCTAGAGCGCCACTCTAGCAGGGGCACTTTTCCAGCAATTTGGATGGTGTAGCTAGACCAGGATGGGGGAATAAGGTGGTGTTGGGTGGTGCTGATGAGACCTTTTGCCTAGGGCACCAGTTGACCAAAGGCCGGTCCTGTCTGATGCCATAATATGTCCCCTGAATATATTGGTTTTGTTAATGTTTGTACACTTATGAAGCATTCCTCATACCAAATGCATTTGTATTCTACCATGTGAGGGTGCAAAACTTAAAAGATAATAGAAATGTAATATATCCCTATATGATGCTTCAAAGTCCACATTATTTGTTTCATAGTTTTAAATAATAGAATAGACAAAGCAGTAAAAGGATTAACATTTTACAGGGCTTCAGAAACATAGAGGAAACCACTGAAATGTCTCTATAAATTAAGACAAAAATTATGAAACTGTCCATTTATTTTTCAGCATGATCCACATGGTTTTGGAAGAATGAACATCTCAGATTAGTAATTTGATACCATGCAATGATAGGAATGATGAATAACTGTTAGTACCAGATAAATATATTACTTATTATGTGCCTACAGATCCTTTATAGCAAGTGATTAAAAACCTGTTATGAACCAGTGGCAACCATTTAAAACCTTTCCTCCCTTTCCCCTCTATGTATTACCCAAAACTAAGTTAGTAAATGAGTAGCTATTTCTAATTAAGACCATCCCCAAAGTATGGAAGTAGCATACATTGGAAGTCTGGAACATTAATTAATGCAATAAGCTGCAGCAATTCTAAAGAATGAATTGACAAACCTCAGAAGATATACTTTCTAGTGTTCTAAGTTTCCATTAATTTGCTTATTCAAAAAATAAGAAATCATCTATAACCACTCATGCATAACAGATAAAAAGAAAATGATTCATCGTTTTCTTAGTATCTTTTGGTGTGTTAACATTACAAAGCATATGAAGACCCATTCATCACATTCCAGTCTCAGGTCAGCAGCTTATATTTAGTTGTTACAAACTGTGTGAAACTTTCAGTTGTCAGGTCAACACAAACCTGTACGTAATGAATGTTATCATAACTCCTGTTCAGTAGTGATATATCTTGTCAGCAGACAGTAGTCTAATAACTCCCTGAATATACTTATTAACTAAAAATATTTTCAATATTGTGTTTGGCTATGCCTGGAAGGCAAGAGTACCAGGAAGTCCAGTTAATAAAACCCTTATTATTCTGTATCTGTGTTTGGAGAAGCAGTGGTGCTGTGGTTTATTGTTAAATATAAATGTTTCAGAATGTATTTGTACTGTTTGATATATTAACAACAATAAAATGCAATAAAACTATCTGTGATTGTCTGTTTTTTTTCTCTATTACAAATCCCTTGCAATTATATCAGTTAGTGAAACAGAGGAATGAAAGTTAATAATTTCTTCAAAAATACAGCCTGTTAAGTCTGTAGTTGTATGCATGTTAGGCTTATCATTAGTGTTATTGTGTCTCTCATTTGCTTTCTTATATAATTGATCAAATTATTTATAAAAGTGCTGGGTACTTCGCATTTATTCTATTTATTTACAAAGCAGTGCTGTTATCCAAACTTGCTGTATAATTTATGGCAAGATATTATATGGAGAGCAATTTATGTTGTATAATGGAATGAGAAGTAGACTGAAGAAGCAATTAAAATAAATGTATTATCATGCTGGCTTTCTGCCTGGCTGTAACTGACATTGGAGTCCAGGAGATTTGCTTGAATGGAATGGGGACTTCAGGCTAACTGTCCTCAGTGAAGAGTTAATATGTTATACTTGGATATGATGTCATCATGCCATGCATGATGAGATGTGGACCAAAATTAAAAGGCCTCCTCTAACCTCTGTATGATGGCTGAATGCAACTACATTTACTGTGTTTTACTGTTGATTTTGAGGAGAGTTACTGGAGCATTACAAGCAACAGAAAGTGAAAGAACCACAGATATTATAGCAATAACCAATGATGTTGGTGTGGTATACTGAAGATTTACCCATGGTTTGTGTGGTTTAATTATGAGGGTGAAGCCCGAGTGATTAAATAAAGCCAGCTGTGAGTAAATCTTCAATATACCACACCACAGAGTCAGTTATTGCTATAATACAATGACATTATCTGAGAAAAAAATACTTACTTTTCTTAATATCTTTGTATATTGACTCCATATTACCCTTCTGTATTTTCTCTGGTGTCCTGGGGTTTTCCTGATGTACTGCGCATGCGTATGGGACTTGCGTTCCCACACTTATGCAGTATATCACTGCTATGTAAAGGAAGCAATGGAGAAAGGAAGATCTCTATTATTTTTTTTTTATTATTAAGAAAAAAGAAACCATGACACTTTTAACATTCAGGAGAGACAGGACCGAGAAAACAAAAGGATAATAAGGTACATTTCTTTAGTTTTGTAGAACATACCTGATTATTCTGTTATTTTTCTCTGTGCTGTCTCCCTTGTTCATTTGAGGTCTTCAGTTTTGTAAATTTATTAAAAAAAAAGAAAGAAAAGTAAAAATTTCATGGGATATACTTATGGAAAAAAGTCCAGGTGACCGGACCTTCTTACATTGGTATATTCTCAGATTTACAACAGGCTCGTTGGTTGTGCTGACCAATCAATGTGCTGTTTTTTGAATATTACTGGGCAGTCATTGTATAATAAAAAGTGATCCCCATAACACAACAGACTATGCATATACTTTTTGAATAGAATGAAAAGTGCTTTTGAAAATACATATAACACTAGGAAAAAAACAGCTAAATTAGAAAAATAATCCCCCGGATTCAGCAACCTCTGCATGGAGCGCAGGAATAGTGCAAGAGCTGCTGCATGTAATATGGCCGACGAGCAATCCAGGAATAAGTTAGGATGTGCACGAGTGCTCCTACACTATTCCTGCACGGACACCACTGCTATCTGCTAATTACCTCATTAGCTGGTTTAAATCATGCAGGTGGTGAAGCAGGCAGGTGTCTGTGCAGGAATAGTGTATGCTTCAGAAATGTATTTGGTTACTAACGGAATACATTTCTGCAAATTACAAAGCGGAGGCATGACAGCTCAAAATAAAGCATGTATTCACTGTAGTAGGCATGCCAATGGCAAAATATATGGCCATTGGCATTAAAAAGTTGCAATTTCATAAAAAACAAGTTTTTTTCTTTGGGGGCAATCTTGTTTAAGCATAGGGTAGCAGTGCACAAATGGGATTGCCATGAAAATAAGAAAAAAAGGGGGAAATAAGCTTTTTTACCCAAATCAGCATTTTGCCATCATAGTCAATGGCATGCATAAGACAACAATACCAGGGAATAGTGGTTGCTAAGGGGGAAGGCTCAGTGTGAGTGTGGTAACTATGAATTTGCATTCTAGTTTATGTAAATGAGGGGACTGATACTGAATCACAATTTTCCTGTCAGTGTTAGCTTGCACCCAACCGTGTAGGTGCAGCAACACCATTGTATAAGTCTAAGAGGTGGATGACCTCATAAGGGGGAGTGTCATGTATGCTGTAAGGCTTATTAGAGCTGTGTGGCCTGCTTTTGCCCTTAACTAAGAAAAGCTAAGAAAGGGTGTGTTTCTGAGGCTGCCTAGCAGTGTTTACATTGCCTAAAAGGGTGTGCGCACCATGCACCAGGTTTTAAACAAAAGAAAAAAAACAGGAAAGAGCAGCTGTGTTCACATCTGAGCACTGGGTATGCATGGTGTGCCTCAGGGCTTAAACGGGAAGGCAATACGAAGAGTAAACAGCAGGCAGTCAAGGAGAACTAGCATAGCTGGCAGGTGAAATGTATCAGAATCAGCCAATTACACAGGTAGCAGCCCAGCACACTACTATAAACTATGCAAACACCTTTCAGTCTGTTTTTTCCCACAAACTCTACATCTATGGTATACACAGATGGGGAAATTTTACCTGACAAAACTAACAAAATGTTAGGGGCTGCTGTCATTCTCATACATCAATAGATGCAAGAGGCTGAGGGTGGTAAGAATGTGAATGCTGATGACCATCCAACAATGAGGAGGAGGAGAAGAGTGTACAGACCCAGGGTAACCTACCAGGGGCTACATGAGCTGGAGATAGTGGAGCGCTATAGGGTGGACAGGGACATTCTACAGCAAATTGTTCAGCTGTGCCGGCCCCGCCTCACACACAGAACCAACAGAGGGGAACCCATCCCAGTGGATACCAAGGTATGTGTAGGCTTGAGAATACTAGCCACAGGTACCTTCCAAAGGGCAACTGGGGATATCAAGGGGATCTCACAGGCATCAGCATCCAGGGTACTCCACCATTTCCTGGATGCCATGTCAGTACATGTCGATGAGCACATATATTTCCTCAACACCCGTGAGGCGTTGATCAGCAATATGCGTCTCTTCCACCAAATAGCAGAATACCCTGAGGTAGTGGGTGCTATAGACTGCAATCACATACACATCAAAGCACCACCTGGTGAGCAGGGTAGGGTCAAGATAAATGGCAAGGGCTTCCTCTCTATCAACTGCCAGGTCATGTGTGATGGCATAAGACACAGCTGTACCAGTCATTTGCCAGTGGGGACATCCCATATGACCACCTAGTGGGGGATGCTGGCTATGCACTGGAGCCGTGGCTGATGACACCCCTCAGAAATGCACACACACATGAAAAAGAACTTCATAATGAGGCACACACACAAACCAGAATCATAATAGACCATGTGTTTGGGATGCTCAAGTCACAGTTCTGCTGCCTGGACATATCCGGTGGAGCCTTGCAGTACTCTCCAGCTACATGTACACAGATGTTCATAGTATGTGCCATGCTACACAATATGATCCTGTGGAAACAGCTGCAACAGGAACAGCATGGGGCAAGGCCACACAGCCCCGCACCATTGCCAAGGCAATCACAGGCACAGAGTGAGTTGGAGGAGGAACTTCCTGAGCCTGCCCATGTAGGCAGAAGGAGGCATGCGCAGTATGCCCAGGCCTTGGCAAAGGGGCAACACATAGTCACATACACTGACATGTTAGGGACTCAGGGAATGACACCTCTCTCTCTGACTCGCACATACAGTAAAAGGGATGCCAAACATGACACTACCTGTGCTTTACCATGTATAGGGAGTGTACAATGTGCATCCAACATAGTCAGTCCTTCAGCACCATCCTCAATACTGGCCCAGCCACAAGGTAAGTCACTCTTCCTATCAATTACTGAATGGAGTACTATGTTCTGATAGTTGTATCTATGGATGTGAGCATGCAAGGAAATCGGGTGACTGAATGGGATGGCAGCAGATAGTGGACACCTATATGGGCAGCATGAAATCCATGACAAATACTGGTGTCACCATACTAGGCAGTACTAGACAAGGTGGCAAATCCCACTGCAGGACATGTGATGGCCCACCACCAGCCTCAGCCGGCAGGACAGGTGTAGATGACCATAATGAAAGGCTGGGCTAAAGCCTCCAATTGATGGCAATGGTGAACAGCCCCCCCTCCAGACCTACACAGACAGACTACAGCAGGTCTGGCAGTCGTATGTTAGTTTTGAAGGGTAAGAAGTCTGAAACTGAAATGTAGGTCAATAATAAGATCTGTACTCTACTGATATGCCTCCAGTCTGCATGATAGGTCAGAATACAATATGAAATGAAAGCCAACAGAGTACCTGAAATATGAGTACTGTCATAGCAAATGTTTAAAGTCGTCAAATGTGCCCCCCCGCCACAATCCTATGTAGAAATGCAGTAACATGTTAGTGTGAGGAGTAATATCAGTGGAGCACAGACTACCCAAGCTGGCCCAATCTACAGGATAGATTGTTGCATGTGTACAATATGCAGAGGTCTGTGTATTAGGTTGTTGCGTGTTCAATACTGTCTGTAAATGGTCAGCATGTAGGCATGGAGGGTTGTGTCTCAGTGGCATATGGGCAGTACTGTGGTTGACAGGGCTATGTTCTGACAACGGCAGTGCCAACCACAATGCTTCTCAGCAATACCCATGTCAGCAGTTGTCCATACTCACTGTTCAGATGTCAATATCTGTCACCATCTGAAAGATGGACATGCCACAAATGTGAGCCCATACATACACACATTACACAGGTGGAAGTGTAGTCTAGACAGAGTGCATAAAATGCAACTGTCAACTGCACACAAATTTGGAATTGTACATACAGGTTAGCATCACATTAGTTGGCTGCGTAGTATGGAATACTGATGCAGTCTGGCCAATCACTGGCAGACCACAAAAGGCACAGTTATGAAGTAATGAGAGACTGCCTATGTCCCCGCACAAGGCAGTATAAGGGGAATGTCCCAGGTATATTTGTGAGTCAGCTGCAAGTAGCTTCCATATCACACATGCACTCAGCTCACCCCACCATCAGCCACAGGTTTATCACAGGTCATATCCTTGTTGTTGGGAATGAGTACAGTATGACCCCACTTCTGTATGGGAATACCCACAGAATGCAGCATGCTGAAGAGGTGTCCTATGCACGTGTGTCCCTAACTGTAAGCAGCACCCTGCTTGCATCCAGACCAATGGATCAATATGGACAGGAACTATTGCTATTAACACCTCACACACTTACCCTGTCAACCCAGGGGAATCTACTGGGTCACAGCCTGGGAATGTAGGATTGACAGAATGCACTGGTCTGCTACAGATGGCCTGCATCACTACCAAATGGCATACAGTCCTCTGTCAAAGGCCTGTGCCTCACCCGTAGTGCCAGTGTATGCTATCTTATGGGGTTTCAACTAACAACCTAACACAGTCAACAGAACTCAAATGTGAGGCTATGTTGACAAATCCCAGAAGCATGCCCCCCATGTCCTACTGGATGAAATGTGGACCAATCCATAAATACTGCTGGGATGAAGGGCCAACTACAGGGATACTTCTCAGATATCACTCGCATAATGTTAGGAAGAGGATAGAATAACAGAGTGGGGGGGTTAGAAGCATGGACGTCATAGAGTGTGTGAAGTCTGAAACTCTGATGTATGCCCATGCTACCCCTGCCTGCAAACCCAGTAATGGGTGGCTAAAAACCTGCTCGTAAACCACTGTGTGAAGGGGAACTGACCAGATATATGAGCCCTGTCTCTGGGTAACCTGGGTGAAGCTATACAGCTGAGAGGTATGGCCACAGCAGGATATGGCCATTCTGTTAAGTTGATATAGGTACAAGACGGGGATCCTCAGCCAACATAATACCGAGGTGGTGGATCATTTACACAGACCCATCAGTAAGTGTCTGCAGCTACCCCTCCAGAATGGCAGGAGTGTGCAAAAATGTGTAGGCTGCGGACCACAATACTGGACTCAGCTTCATTCATCTTGTATTTCTCAGGAAATAATTGTGAGCAAATAATTGTATCTGTCAGTAGTTGATGACATAATACATCACAGTGTAAAACAGTACATATGTCTGAATATCTCTGCTAACACTTACCATGTAACACAAGCAGCACAGACAGCAATACTTACAGATCCCCCGTATCATTGTGACTCCATATTGTCAACCTATCTACAGATATCCTGCAGAAACAGGCTGCTAGCTGTAGGTGTAGAACACCAAACAGTGGACTGGAGTACAACCCTACCTGGAATGGAATCTCACACTCAATACAGAGGGTCATAATGGGCATGCTCCTACACTTAGAGAAATGAAGCCCATGTCTGACAACACAGTGGACTATACATATCTGTCATTTGCAGATGTCTGTGCACACACACCAAATTGTGCACCATTTATGCTTCACACTCACATTAGATAGGAATACTCACACATATCCAAGGCCAACAGGCTATAATATGTCAAACATACACACAGAGAGATGTGGGGAAGAGAGAGACAGACAGTGACACAGAGAATTCCATTATGAGGCCTGTCCCACCAAAAACACATCCAATTGGCCGATATCACATGATGTGCTGATGTCAATCACAATAGAAATTCCTTTTGGTAGCCCTCAGCCCTATAGTGTCTGTGGTGCTTGTGATAACTGTGTAACACAATAGTACAAATCAGTATTCCTGTAGCATTTGTATACTCAGTCCTGACAAATGTAAATTTGTGTGTGACTGAGTGTGTGTTTCCAGAGGAATGATTTATGGCCCATTCACACACACTGCACTTCCCGTTGCCCATGTTAGCACTTCTGCTGATGTCAGTCACATTGAAATAAACCACCGGCCAAATCTCAGTCCTATAAGCTGCATGGTGTTTGCGATAACTGCGTAATACTGTAGTGTAGAAAACTAGTTAGGTAGGAGTTCCAATCCCAGGCATAGCAATTGTTAAACTGTGTGTGTGTGTGTGTGTGTGTGTGTGTGTGTGTGTGTATAGATGTAGGATTTTAAGGCCATTCACACTCACTACACCTCCCATTGCCCTACTTTAGCCCTCCTTTTGATGTCAGTGACCTTGAAATAACCCTTTGACCAAGTCTCAGCTCTGTAAGCTACATGGCACTGGTGATAACTGTGTAATACTGTAGTGTAGCAAACTAGTTAAGTAGGAGTGCTAATCCCAGACATGGCAAGTGTTAAACTGTGTGAATGTGTGTTGAGATGAATGATTTTGAAGCCATTCACACTCACTACACCTCCCATTGACCTACTTTAGCATGCCTGCTGATGTCAGTCACCTTGAAATAACCTTTTGGCCAAATCTCAGCCCTATAAGCTACATGGCACTTGCGATAACTGTGTAATCCTGTAGTGTAGCAAACTAGTTAGGTAAGAGTTCTCATCCTGGTCCTGGTAACTGTGATAATGTGTGTGTTTGTGTGAGAGAGTGCGTGTGTGTCTTTATTAACACCTGATTTTGTAGACAGTCACACTTACTGCACTTCCCTTATCCCTCCTTTAGCACTGCTGCTGATGTCACTCACCTTCAAAGATACCTTTGGACAGCTCTATAACATCTATGCTCTGTGACACTTGCTATAAATGCATAACACTGTAATAGCAATACATAGCTAAGAAGGGGTTCAAAACTCAGTATTGGCAAGTGTGTGGGTGGTGGGGTGATTGTGCAATAACAGGATCTATTGCAGTACAGGTTTTGCTACATTATTATATTGAGGACTTATATGTCCCAATGTCCACATTACAAGGCCAACAGTTGTCAAACACTGTAGAGGTTGTTGTAGACAATCCACAACCATAAATGTCTACTGCCACATGCAATGACTATGTGACAGTATGGATTAGTGAACAATATAGGCAACCATTATAATACCCAGAGACCACTCTCCACCCACAGATCATATACAAACATGCTTGGCTCTTTCTCTCTTCCTTTCTTTCTTTCTCTCTGTCTCTGTCTCTGTCTCCCCCCTTCTCTGATAGATATGGAAAAATGCATCTGTTTTGCATAGGCAGCAGCTTGACTTTTGTAGGTAATGCTCATGATCAGCTGATGGCCTTTGCATGAATTGGAGTCCCCTACTTACTAATTGCATGTAGAACAACTGTGGTATCATTCCTATAACCAATTGCATGGAAACACACTCGTATAACTAAGCACTTCGTGTGAATGTTGGCCTTTTTCCTTCACTGTGAGCAGGACTTCATGTGGGTGCCTGACAAAGAGCATCTTAGAAGGTAGTCAGAAATACCTCTAACAAAAAACACTGTGGAGACAGGCTAACAAACTGGAGGGGGATGTTCCAGACATGGGAACAGACTGTAAGTATTGCTGTTCTACATTTAAAGTAATGTTGGTTTAACAGGGTTTGTGTGGATATGGCTGTTCTGCATGATTTAAAGTCTGGCATGGAAGTGTTATGTGGTTGAGAAAACTCTCACCTGTAGGGCTATCTGCAAACTGTCCAGAGGTTGGAGTCTTAGATCTGGTGTGTTACTCACACATTTTCTGTCTTTATAAATGCAGTAGCATACTTTGATAATTGCAGTTAGTAAATGGTAACATCCATGTGTGTTATTGACTTCAAATCCCTCAGAAGAGATATGTCACAACAAACCCTGTTACACCAGAGAGAGCTTTCCTTCACAACATGTATGTTGACATAACCCCTGTTACTGTAGCAACATTCTACATTTATAACTGCAATACTTACATTATGTTCTCTTGCGCTAAGAGGTTGAGAGTTATGGTCTTGAGGTATGACTCCACTACATGTTATGGGCATATGTTTTATATATATATATATATATATATATATATATATATATATATATATATATATGAGTCCCTATCATTTGGGTGACTCACATTTGGTCAAAAATAATTTCAGGCAGCACACTTCACTGAAGGCTCATTTCACTGAAAGCTCATTTGGTCGAATTTCATTTAGTCAAAAATGAAATATAGCCCCTGCCCCACTGCAGTGCAACCCCAGAGTTAGAATATTAACTAAGGGGGTGTGGGGGCATATCCCCCCACATTTTGCAAATAGTTTTTGCTGAAAATATATATATGTTAACATATTTTAAATGGATACACATTCATATAGCAGTAACTGCAGTAGAATTATGTGGAGGGCTATGCCCCCACACCCCCCATTGTGGGAGGTTGTGCCCCAAACCCCCTACATAATATTCTTACTCCAGGGTCGCACTGCAGTGGGACAGGGTCTATATTTCATTTTTTTTACTAATTTTTTTTTATTATTTCAAATAAGATGTCTTAAGAAACATTACTTGAAATAAAGATAAATAACATATTTACAATTCGAAACATTACTAACTTCAAACCATTATATAACTATTTACATTGGTGTCTAACATTGAAATTCTATATTATGTAAAGTTAGAAACATAAGATGATATATCTTCTTTGATCTTTTCGAGTATTTCCAGTACTTTAATCTAAGAGTAATAGTAAGAAGTAGATCTTTTAGTTCTGTTCTTCACTGTTAATATTTCCATGTGAGCAACTGTTGTTGTTAAATTCTCAAATTCCTTGAACGTAGGAGAAGCCTCATTTTTCCAGTGTATAGTTATGATTTTATGTGAAATTGTTAATAGTGACCATAGGATTTTAGTGTCTTTTTTGGTACACAGTTTGGAATAGGAGAGTTAATAAAATTAAAGACTTTGTTAATTGAAAATTATCATTATAAACAGTCTGAAAAAATAGTTAATGGATTTCCAGTACATATTGAGACATATGCATTCATAAAAAACATGCTGCCAATCTGTTTTTATCTTGGTATGGCATCTCCAACAATGATCTTCAATAGAATACATTTTGGCTAACCTATGTGGTGTATAGAAACTTCTGTGCAGATATCTCCAAGTGAATAATTTCCAGTATTTTGATAATGTAGAAAATTTGGAAGATTTTAGAATATTACTTTTTTCTTCTTCAATTGGAGGATGGTTGTTTATTAAAGTATAATAATCCCAGTATGATTTTTCATGATAGTTGTTTGTTTTTCTAACAATTTTTACAGATATTAGACAAATAACCTGTACCCTGTTAAGACTGTTTTGTTATAAGAATAAGGTATTCAATGAGTTTTGGAGCTTCATGTCTAACTGAAGGTTGCATTTGTTCTATTTTATTTATAAGAAAATGCCTTAGATTTTGTAAAAACAACCAATTATCTTTATTTATATTATAGTTATAAATTATCTGTTCATTTGTTAGAATTTTCCCTTTCTCCATAAGTTGATGCCAAAAGAGTAATGTTTCTTCTTTGAGTATATTTATTTTAGATATTTGGAATACATCTACAATATATGGTGTAAAAGCTATAGGGAAAATAAGAAAAATCAAGAATTAACATTTGGTATTTTGTTTATATATGTTTTCAACACTGAAAGTGTAGAGCTTATATAGTTTGATGGCAATTTATTAATATTATTCCTTTTCCCTAAAAAATAATCTTTTAACATCCATATAAGGGGTGATGATATTACTGTTGTCTTGTATGTGATTACAATTGATTTCTATGTAAATCTGCTCATGGGCTTGTTTCCATATTGTGTGTATGAATTATTTAACCATAGTGTTATATTTTTAATAACAGATGAGGTAATATATAAATCAATATCCAGTAAATTAATTCCACCATATTCCCAACATGGTAAATGTTTATTTAAGGCTATAGGGGGTTTATTTGGAAACCATAGAAAATTTTAAATTAGTTTATTGTATCTTTGAATAATATATTTGGGAGGTGGCAATGAAAAATTTTGTATTAGGTATAATATCTTGGGAAATATGATTATTTTAATGAGATATAATCTGTCTGCTGTTGAAAAGATATATTTATTCCAGTAATCAATTGTTTGTTCTATTTTGTCTAGTATTTTATTATAGTTAAATATTAAAGAATCTGTTAATACATTGAGTAGATTTATTCCCAGATATAATAATTTACTTTCTGTTACTATATATTTGGAAAATCTTTTGTTTATATTATTTTTTTACAATTACAGGGCATAATTTTAGTTTTGTTTTCGTTAAATTTTAAGCCTGAAATATTTTGAAATGTATTCATGGAGTTAAATAGAGCATTCAAAGATTAATTTGCATCTGAGAGAGTTAATAGTATGTCATCAGCAAAGAGTTGGATTTTAAGGTTTAACATTTTATTAATACAAATGCCCTTTATGTTATTGTTTGATCTGATTTGATTTGCAAAGGGTTCTATGAGTAATGCAAATAATAATGGTGATAAGGGCAACCTTGTTTAGTTCCCTTTTTGATTGCTATAGGGCCTGATCTATGCGATCCTGGTTTAACATATGCAGTAGATTTTTCATATAGTATTTGGATAAGATTATTAAAATTAGAAGGGAAGTTATATTATTTTAAAACTAGTGAAAGAAAGTTCCAGTTAACTGAATCAAAAGCTTTATTAATATCTAATGAGATTACATTTAAATCTAGGACTTTATGTTTGCTATAATCTATTAATTTTAGTATTCTTTTAATATTATTTGAAGTATTTCTTCCTTTAATAAAACCTGTTTGATCTTTCTGAATTAAGAAAGGAAGAAAGTGTTTGATTCTATCTGCGTATATAACCATAAACATCTTATAGTCTATATTGAGTAATGATATTGACCTATATGAGGAACACTGCTTCTCATCTTTATCTGGTTTGATAATTGGGGGATATCAATGAATATTTCCAAGAGGGTGGGATATTCAAATCTTTCTTGGCTATATCATATACTTTTAATAATAAGATATGGCTTGATTGGGTATTAATTTATACATTTCTGGTAGCATATTGTCTGGGCCAGATGCTTTATTTGTCTTGAGCTTTTTAATTTGTGATTTTAATTCTGTCATATTGATTGGTTTGCTTATAAAATCTATTTGTTCTTGTGTTAATTTACTATGAATATTATTTTCTAAGTATTTTTATATCCTTAGTAGGTGTATCTTGAGTGTTTATGGAATTATCAATGTTAAATTGGAGTCTGAATGCTTCTAAAATATCATTTAGTTCCGTAACTCTTTTGTTAGTATTAGGAATAAATATTTATTTTATTTGCTTAGATTTAATTATTTTTTGTTCAATTAGTTAAGTGTCTTAGGTGTGCTGAATTAGTAGAGTATGAGTTTATTTTTATCTTTTCTAAGTTAATCATAGTCTTATGATGTAACAATTCTGTATACGTCTTATTGATTTGTGTAAGTACTTGAACTTGAGTAGTATTACCCTTATGTATTTCCAGTTTCAATTTATCTGCTTTGTTTTGTAAGTCTAGCATATCTATTCCATAACTTCCTTTTATTTATGTACCAGGATAATATTTTCCCATATATAACTGCTTTTAATGAATCCCAGACATCTATTTCTGAAATATCTTCTGTGTAATTTATTTCTAGAAAGTTTTTGATTGTTTCTTCATAAAATTCTTTGAAATCTGTCAATTTTGTGATATAGGAAGGTATCTTAGCAATGGGATTTGAATAAAATGGTGTAAGCTCTATCTCAAAGACTATGGCATTATGATCAGATAAAGGACAATTTATAATTTTGACTTTGTCAATTTTTGTTATTAGGTCATTGTCAACATATATTCTATCAATTCTAGAGTTGTTTTATATCTATGAGGATAAAATGTGAGTCTGCTTCTGCAAATTCATTTATATCTTTTAAATACAATGTATCTATAAATTTTGAGATAGGTTGTTTTCTTCTTTTAGATTTAGATCTGTATCTGTTTCATTCATTATACAGTTGAAGTTTCCTGCCAATATCAGGCTACCCTTAGTTAAATGAGTTATCTCTTCAAAGTGCTGTTTAACTGTTTTTAATCCTAGTCCTGGGATCCAATATAGATTTACTAAAGTATAGATTCTCTTATTTAATTCTATTGAAGCTAGACAAAACATACCTGATGTATATTGATGAGTAGTAATTATTTTAGGTGTTATAGTTGAGTTGCGAAGTAGTATAGCTACTCCTCTTTTTTTGTTTTGTATTGAGTGTTTATTAGTACTGTGTAATTATTAATATTTAAGTTGTTTATATCTCTATCTAATAAGTGTGTCTCTTGTAAGAAGACTATGTGTGGTTTATGTAAGTTTATGTACTTGAATAGGCTTTTCCTTTTATTACTATTATTTAGACCATTAACATTTATGGATAAACATTTCCTAGTTTTGAGTTTGTTTTATGTGCAAATTTATGTTAATATTGTTTATTCTTAGTTCCATCTTGGATACAGATTTCAAAACATTTTTCTTGTATGATTTTTGCATGTTTCTGAGTGACACCAAAGTGATAGAATAAAAAAAAAACAAAGAACTTCCAAACTTGCAATTCTTAACCTTAAAAAACATTCCCTATTGCTATGAGGTAATATATCTCTTTGTTTGGTTAATAAATCTAACCAAGCAAACTTTCTACCCTCACAAATAATACTTGGATCAGTTTCTCTTATCCTCTTAGTTTTTAAATAAAGATAATTCAATAATATATTAAGATAATCTAATCAGTTAAAATATATAAATATATTCTTTACTCTTATCTTATTGTAATTCAATAATACTTATTTCTAATCAGGTTTCAAAAAGGTATAAATATTTAGATTAAGGTAGTATCATTTCAAAATAGTTTAGGGTATTAATAAACATCATGTTAAAATCTATAACTGTATGTTGCAGACATCTGTTGAAAACTATTTACTGACATTACTGTATAATACAATACCATTGTTGTGTAAATGTTTTAGATTACTCAAGTCCGAAACCAGTATTTAAATTAGTATTTGCAAAGTCATATTGGAATAAAAACATAAATAGTTCTGAAACCACATCATATTTCATGTTTAACATAAACTGAAATGCAATACAATGTACAAGTATATTAATATTTCTTTAGTAGACATTAAATATGTTCCTCTGATTGCATTTTTCAGCTTTTCAAAGACAACTCCCATGGCTGGAGACAACAAGATCAAAATTTAGACATCTCCCTTATCCAAGAGACTACTTATAATGTTGTTACTTAATTGAGTATTTTGTTGTTAACACTTTTATCAACTTTCAGAGGGCTACAGTACAGAGCTAAAACTACAGTGCACTTGACCACATTTTCAAAGCAAACATCTATGCATATCACATATTAACTCTTACAGCTTAGACCGACACTTAACCAATGAGTTTATCTGCTGACAATAAATGCTGGAGATATAATTTTGGTTTACTTAACACCAGTAATTTAATCTTGTGATTGAATAAAAGTTTAGAATTAAACATCCGGAGCTTCTCATTATAGTATTTAAAAAGTATACTGGAGAACATATCAAAAGAATGGAAGCTGCTAAGATTTAAACTATTATGTATGAAAATGTAACAGGTTAAAATTCCTAACCCACTTTCCAGTAAATAGACAAAATGTATTTAAACTATGGGGTAATACCTTTATTATGTCAGAAAGGTGATTAAGAAGCTTGTTTTTCCTCTAACATCAGAGGATAACTATGGTGATCCATGCACTGCAAGAGTATTATTTATCCTGGTAATTGCTTTATGACTGTATATAGAAATATTTAATTCAAATAATTAACTGGCATTACAACAATATTTCTCAGAAAAAGTTGTTTTACAGTTAATGACTAGATAGAACACATCATTGAGAGGATACACTTATTAAATGTCAAGTGCTTTAGCTATAATATAAGTGTCCCCCTTGAATTAATCCCTGATGAATTTACTGCTTACAAAACTTGCAGTCGAATATTGGTTTCTTTTCATGTAGTCATATTGGAATATGAAAATACAGGTCTGCTGATCAGGAACAATCAGGCTCTCGACTGCTAGACAATGTTATAGATTTATCTGCAGAAAGGTTTGAGAATTACGGTTGCATTGTCAAGCATTTTTATTTACACTAACAGTAACATGATATACCCACATACACTAGTATTGTGTCATTCTTGATAATGCAAAAAGCCAGGTAATATTATAAGAAGGGTGAAGCCACAGCCAGGTAATATAATAAGAGTACAGCCGCAGTCATTATTCAGATGAGTAAATGGGAACAGCATGAGCCATCTAAGGATGGATAGCTCGCTGAGTACCTACCACAATGTATGTTCACAATGCATGGTAACTTAGTAATAAATTAGGGTGTGGGCTAAGCCTCTCCCTCTTCTACTCAAATTGGATTTAATACAATATGTGTGTAGAACACAGATGCTTCGACAAAGTTCAAACCTATAAGGGATATAAATATTGTATGATTTACACACTGGGTTAAATCCTCTGTTGTTATGTTACTTATTATAGTTGTTTATATGATTATTGCTTTTACTTTCTCTATCTAGTATATTATACTGTTATTTAAATGCTTGATTTGCTAAATGTACATTTAACCTTCTTGTTGCATGTCATTTATCCACTTGAGGGCATATTTTGGTAGCAGGACATTAGTAGTATTTTGTAGAAGCACCAGTGTGGCAAATGGCAATTTTCCTTAAAATAAACTTGCTTGTTGCTTGACATTTACTAGTTTCTTTAGAGAATTTGTAAAACAGCAGTGATTCTATTTGTTGATGATTAATTTCTGCTCTTTAAACTATGCTGTACAAAACATAGTACGGGATAGCTAAAATGTCTGGAAAACTAAACTGACAGATATATGTCCTTATCTATCAAGGTGCTAGAAGACATCAGAAGCCATAAGCTGAAAGAGCTTCAAAAATTATATCTGTGTATATTTAGATGAACCTCATATGTTATTTACATTTCCTTAGAAGGAATTTAGGTTCCTGTATCTTTAAATGTGAACCTAGCTTATTTCCTGACTAGACGTCAATTAGAAAGAGTCAGGGGATGGCGTACACAAGTAAATGTGACAAGCAATACATAACTCGAGTTTCTAGTGATGTTTGTGGCTGTTAAATTGTCTCGAGAACCAAGCGGGAAAAGGTATGTGTTTTTTCTTTTTTCTTTTCCCTTCTCTTACTTCGTGACAAACTGATGTAGTGTGCATGGAGCACTCTAGTTTGCGAAGTAGTGTTCACAACTATCAAACTTTGCATTTTAAACATGCTTTGACTTATTTCTGTACAAAAGAAAATACAACAGGATATCTAAGCTAGTCACAAGCATTTCTCAACTCTGGATGTCCGGAGCCACAACACACCTGACTTATAGCCTTAAAATATCACTTAAAACATATTTTTTCACTGTACTATATCAATATGTGCATATAGGTCAAAGGCAGAACATCTTTTAAGATTATTTAAAGTAGTCATAATACATCTAAACTGAAATACTTCATTTCAAAAGCAAAACAATTCCTCCCAGCATTAGCATTTATCCAAACAGGGACACTTTTAACTTATAAAAAGTAATGCCGTCAGGAATGTAAATGATAATAAGTTATATAGCAGCCATTACTATACCTATTAAGCAATATAACCATATACTGATTAAAGTATTATAAGTTAATGAAGACTATAAAAAGAAGAGAAAAATAAAAACAAAACACAAAGAGAGAAAATAAATAAATAAATATACAAATAAATAAATAAATAAATAAATAAATAAATAAATAAATAAATATTTGAGAACATTATTATGCATTGATTACTCTGATTAGGAATATGAAAATAATGGATAATAATGAAAAATAGAGTAATGTTTAAATTATGCTTAGTATATTGATATGATTTGAGATAAATGTATTTAAATTTATGCTCTTTTTGACATTTAAAGTATAATTGAAAACAGTACCTGTTTCGGTGTAACTTGAAGACAGTAAGAACTTTTCTTTTGTTGTTAGTATTATTATGTAGATTTTTACAGAATATAACATATGTAAGATTATTTGTCCTTTAGTTTTTTTTTTCTTTTGCTCAACAGTTTTCCAATTATTTACTTCAGCATTTCTTTTCAGTGTACTTATTGTCCAGTCCATAGTTTCTTCATGTGTTAGGATGTTGTTGTTGGCAAGGTATTTTATTGCAGAATCTACTGTTTCAAAATTTTTATTCCATTTGGTAGAAAAACTCTCAGTCTTGCTGGGAATAAAAGATGGACTTTCAATTGCTTTTTCTTCAAGGTTTTTATTATTGGTAGAAATTCTTTTCTTTTTGAAACCACCTTTGTAGAATAATCATTCCCCCGGATTCATGAAGCTCGGCGCAAGGCTAGCATAAGGCTTGCGCCGGCCGTGCGGCATAGATGAGGAGTAGTCGCGCCATATGCATATTAATGAAGGCTCGCAGCCGCCACAGCCACGTGCATAGGAAATGTGTGCAAGTGCAAGGGGCGTATTGAAGTTGCGCAGGGAGGCGTGTCAATGTCGGCTTCCGAGGAGCAACCTAAACTGCTGAATATTATATTCCACCAGCAATAGTAATCGTACCTATCAGTGTCCATGGAGACTGAAACGTATGCAAAGCAGAGTCCCTGTGAACAGAAAATGAAGACTCAAACACAAATGCACGGTAGGGAATAACGGGTCCCTACCCATGAACAAATGACAGGAAAACCATGTGCCTGTAGTCCAACGTAGTGTAGATAGCTATACCATGTGGAAGTGAAACGTATCAGATGTTAGCGCGCCGCCAGTAGGTAAGTCCAGTCCAACGGAGAGGGTCACCAGCCGTCTCATAATTTGAGGGACGGAACATAGCTGTGCAGTTGTGTCCATAACAAAATACATGAGGAGAAATGTAGATATAGTTAGTGACCGTATGTCTGAATCATATCTCACAGGCCATGTAATTGATAGGAAATAGCATACGCATGTAAACGAAACAGAAGGAGCATATAAATGAGCCATAACAACACAGACACATGTAGGCCGAAAGGAACAGTATGATCCGTACCGTCGACCAAGAATACCACCTGTCCCACTTTGCGAGCGACACTCCCTCTGTGGGCAGATGTGTCCTGACACAAACATGTAAAACTGGCAAATGTCCAGAGAATATAGGACATGCTTCCTCCATAGACATCATGCAATAGTTGCATTAAACATAATACACTGGACGTATAATACAGAAATGTCATAACAAACAGAATAAGATACTGAAATGCTACAAGAATAAGCTTAGATATAGGCAAGAATTGTAAGTTCTATCTGCCGAACTGACCATGGGTATGTGTCGGCCTGTAAAATATGCTGTGTTCACCACAACTGTCACAGTAGGGTTGCCACCCTTACAAATGGCCAAAGTGGGACATGTTTGGTACAGACATCAGACTGTACAGGCCGACACATACCCACAGCCAGTACAAAGGACAGAACATAACTGTTTTGCCTACAGAAAAGCGTATTCCTGTACCATTTTAGTTGCTTAGTCTGTTTCTCATAACAGTCAGGTATTTTAGATACAGAATTAACTGTTTAATGCAACTATCACATAAAATATAAAAAATATGTTTGTCCTAAACTCCCAGGACATTTGCCATGTTGACAATTACATGTCAGGACACAACTGCCCAAAGAGGGACTGTCCCTCGAAAAGTGAGACAGGTGGTAACCCTATGTCACACTGTGGACAATTGAAAAGGTGGAAACAAAACCGTTGATTGTGGGGAGGCAATGTCCACAACAGTCGGACATGTGTAAGGAATAGCTTGGACATAGGAAAAGGTGCCATCCTACCAATGAGTAGAACAGGCTGGCAAAATCTGGAAGGCAGCTGTATAATCCAAACATGTATGTGACACAGTCGAACGGGTAGTACCCGGATACACCAACCAAGTAATGAAAGTGAAGTAAGGGCGTGTACTTATGTGCGTGAGGTATAGCATGTGGACAGCAAACATGGCAGGGTAGTCCACACAACCATAAAGGTACCCGACACATGTAGGGTAGTCAATGTGTAACTCTGGCCATGTCATGGGCCAACAACCAAAGTAGTGCTCTATGGGGTGTGAGTAATTCACGTGTGAGGGGTGTGTGTTTAATGGTAAATTCCTCAAAGGCGATACTTGTGTCGTATGCAGAAAAGGTGAACCGGAGGTGTATGAGGGGACAGTGGGTGAAGTGGAAAGAAACACAACCTCATGTAGAAACAGCTGCAAGACAAGCAGACAGGCCATAGTGTAGAACACAATCCCACAAACATATGAATATGGAAATATGCGAGACAAATGTATACATATGGCACCACCACATACCCACAGATGGGTCCTGATGGAACTGGCCATAACAAACGCAACACACCTGGATGCATAATAGCCTACCCAGCATACCCTCCACAACACACAACCTGCCACCATACCAGAATGTCCACCAAATCCAGCTGTACTTGGTCCAATGGTTTGTTGCAGAAACAGCTACACACAGTGACCCCTATGCATATGTAGTAGGTATTGTCACCCTAGGCAGTGTCAGGATTGCAAACCATGTATCCCCTGCAGGTAAAACCCCCTGCACGTTTTCGTGAAGCCACAAAAATCTTCGGTATCTAACTTGTTTTCGTCTTGACCAATTTTTGGGATATCCCTCATGGGATGACGAACTTGTGTAAATAGTAGAATGAGTATGACGACATGATGTCCAATCCAGTAGATATCTGGACACAAGTCAGAACATGCAGTGGAGGTCCATGACACTCTCCAGCCCTAAGTGTGCATGCATAACCTACCACCCAGGATAAAATACCTTCCCGTGACGCACGTGTCCAGACATGAATAGGAGGGAGAATATAATGCACACATTTGCAAAGTGGAAAACGGCATGAAGGCGAGGAAGACACTACATAAACAGGTCAACCCTGATCAAGTGTGAGGGACACTGACTGTGTACAGTATTGACTGACCACACCTGCCAACCTGTGTGAGCAAGATATCCTGACAGAGCCGTGAATATAAGTGAGACAAAGGTCCAAACTCAGGGACAAAACACTTAGAAACATAGAATTTGATAGAATAACAGTTTGCACAAACGGCATGAAGGCGAGGAAGACACTACATAAACAGGTCAACCCTGATCAAGTGTGAGGGACACTGACTGTGTGCAGTTGTGACTGACCATACCTGCCAGCCTGTGTGAGCAAGATATCCTGACAGAGCCGTGAATATAAGTGAGACAAAGGTCCAAACGCAGGGACAATCTGTAAACACATCTCTTAGAAACACAGAATTTGATAGAATAACAGTTTGCACATTGGCATTAATGTCTGGAATATGAAGTCTGAAACCCAACTGTCTGTCCGCACGTTCCAACTGCAGTCTTTAATGCTGAGCTACTGCTGTGCCAGAACACAACAGCGTATTACAGAGGTCCGTGCCATACCAGTCAACTGTCTGGATATTCGCAGAATGACTATGGTCACCACCTGTCCTATTTTGCAATTAACAATCTCTCTGTAGGCAGTTGTGTCTTGTGAAAAAAATCAAGACATAGCAAATGTCCTGAGAGTTTATTCCCTAATTTACTTTAATAGTCGCATAAAACAGTTATTTTATATATGAATCCTCAATATGTTATGTGAAGTAGCATAAGCAATTCAAATGTTACTAGAATAAGCTATTATATGTACAAAAAAGGTTAAAGTTCAGTACTATGCACGGTTGTAGGTATGTTTTGTCCTGGAAAATCTGACATCTCTACAGAACATGTCCCACTTTGGGCAGTTGAAAAGGTGGCAACCCTAAGAATGACCACAGGTTCACCCCATAGTGTTGGTGTGTGCCTCCGACAATCTGCACCAGTGTGGTAAATAGCCGAGGATTGATGTCAGTAAATAATGAGAAATATCCTGAGTATAAGACTCCACAACCTGCAGAAAAGTCATGCTAATGCAAGACCTAGCATTCTATCAACATTGTAAGCTTGTAAGAGCAATCGTTAAAATGTGTCCCTAATTGTCCCCCCATCGTGTAGGTTTTGCACAGGTTCGGTGCTCTAAGAGGTATGGTCCGGACATATTTACAGAAACAGCCCTTCACACTTGTGTAATGTACATACCCGTATGACTGTATACAGGTAATAAGTGAAATGTGAATGGGAACACCCCTCACTGGGGAGTATGGACTGTAACAAACCCACCCATAATATGTAATGCCAACAGAATTAGCTGCTGACAGGTGCCCAAACACCTGTGTCTATAAACACAGGTAAAACTTCAAAATAGGGAGATAAGCCCTGTCCATATGCTTTGTCTGACATTTGACCTCGGCCAGGGAAGTTCCGTTCACCAGGTGGACAAGCCTAAACACAGATCACTACATGAACACCCTGACAAGCAAAGACCTGTATGTGGCTGGACTATATGCCTTGGTGTTCTGCATACCCTCGGAGTGATTAACAATGCAGCCGGAGTCCACAGCAGTAGGCAATAGGGAATGTGTAATATGTAGTACCACCTTTTTCCCAGCAGGAGAATGGATGCCTGTGTTGTAGGTGAAGCGGTGAGGCGTATGTTGATGTAGCTAAGTACTATGGGTATGCATATCAATGAGGGAGAACACCAATAGAATAGTGGTTCCGGTATCCGGCCAATGTGAATGCAGTCCCAGTTGACCTACGACCACTGCACATATAACTTGAAAGTGTAATTAAAGCGTCCGTGCAGTACACACATTTAAATATGTAAAGGTGAACGTGTGTTTCGCAGTAGTCCATAAACTGGAATACAGATATGTAACTGTTACGGTCAGAATTATGAAAGTTCATGGAAGCACAATTATCTATGAAACATATGTAACCCACAATAAGGATATGCAAGTGCGTGTGTAATCCGCTCACAGAATAGAAAATGAATGGTGTTTTCCCCACGTTCCATGTACATGGCTCATACCTGTTAAACCCGTAAAGTACGAAACCGGACAAAGCCATGACAGCAACTGGTACAAATAGGGACAATCCCCAGATATTGCCCTAACAAACATAGAAAGTGGATAAAATAACAGGTGTGTCACTAGCATGGATTCTCTGAAGGGTATGAAGTCGTAACCTGAAATGTTTGTCATTATTTACCAACGTCAGTCTTTAATGACATGCCACTAACTTGCCAGATAGACACAAGGTTATGAAAAACGGACCACAAATAGGGACTATCCCCAGATATTGCCTAACAAACATAGAAAGTGGATAGAATAACAGGTGTGTCACTAGCATGGATTCTCTGAAGGGTATGAAGTCGTAACCTGAAATGTTGGTCATTATTTACCAACGTCAGTCTTTAATGATATGCTACTAACTTGCCAGATAGACACAAGGTTATGAAAAACGGAGCAAAAATAAGAGGCAAACAGCTGTACATGCAGCGGAAATCTGTACAGTTGAAAGGTATGATATGGAGATATATATACACATATATCCACAGACATAATCCAAAGCAAATTACGAGATGAGGAATGTACAGACATATGTATATATGTACAGATATATATATCTATACACACACGATACATGAATAGATATATACACAACAAACATATGTCCCTGTACATATAACACATGTACATAAATAGGTCATGGTATAGCTAATATGGATAGACAGACAGACATGCATGAAAGGAGAATACACCGATGGTTTTCAAACCATTTCCCGGAAAGTACCAGTGTGACAGGGTCTGCAAGTTCTACACGTTAAACATGAATTTAGGTGTCCTTTGCAGGACCCCAAAAATTGATCCGTATGAAGTGCGAACCATCATAGATGCTAAAGACGTCACAGCTGCAACTACGATATAGCTGTACATGCAACAGTAGCAGGTGCAAGGGTAATAACACATGGGTCGATTGAATGTATGACGTACAAGCTGATATCCGCAGAGTGGGGAGTGCTCGGAAGTGTCCTCACACTTTATTATCGCTCATATTAAGCATGTCTAATGGGTACTGTGGAGGTGTGTCAGGTATGGGAATCATGGGTATGCAGAATTGGGACAAGGTGCTGGTTGGCACAGGTCTATTAGGTACGCCCCATGGGAGTGATCAATATACCTATGTGGGTATAGCACACGCCTATATTCACCAAAAAGGTGCAACCCACCCACTGGATATTGTGTAAACCATTGGGGGAAGACTTAGGGACCTATATCAGTGTCATGTAGGTGATTATCATGGATGGACACGCATACAACCAAGATGGTAACCATACCTGCCAGAATGTCAGAATAATGAAAATACAACACCTCCACTCCTTCAAAGCTCCAAAATCTCCAGATATACAGAATAAGAACACAATTGCTGTGCGTTTGAAAAGTTTTTTAATTCTGGTACCTCGGCCTTCGCCTTCCCCTGGAATACAGTTTTCCATGACAAACACCACCCATTTTTAAACAACATTTAATTAGATTATTGATGCACCATCCCCTAATTTCACAATTAGTTTCCTTCATTACTATACACAATCATATATCTAGCAGCAAGAAAAACTTCATGAAAGCATTGTTTAAAAAAGCAATTTTATGAGACCTCACTCATTTTAGAATCATTTCTACTTCAGTATGTGTATATAAAATATATAAACATATTGTGGATGTATTATAAATATATAATTATGTGAGTTCATACATAAATGCCTCTATATAAACAGTTCATATGTTTTATGACTATTGCACTAATCCCAACGTTGCTACCATTGCATAATGCATTTTAAATTTTACATACAATCTTTAAGAACATGAATTTCTTCCAATTCATCACTTCTGAGAGATATGTAGAACAGCCTAAGCTTCCATATTCATTCCATTTGGAAATAAAGTTTTGAAATTGAAAATAAACCTAGATTCCATTAATGACAACTTCTCACGGAACATAGCCTCATTTCCAAATACATTGGGCCTGCCCAATACACTAAATACAAATCCCTCTGGAACCCCCCTATGCTCTTCACAAAAATGTCTTCCTACCGGACTTTCCATTCTTTTATGTCTTATATCACCTAGATGTTCAAGGATCCTGAGTTTCACCTTCCTTGTTGTTTGTCCTACGTACCATTTTGGTTTCTCACATCCACATCCTATAATATATACTACCCCTGTGGAATTGCAGTCGTAGTATTCTGAAACTCTGTACCTGACATCATTAATTTTGGTACCATCCAAGCTTTTAACCCAACTACAGATCTTGCAATTTCCACATCTAAATGTTCCCCTTCTAATGCTCTTTCCAACTGTGCTATCCTTTCTGAAATTCAACATTTCCTTAAGATTGAAATATCTCCTATAAGAAAAGGTAACCCTCGATGGAAAAAATTTTCCTATTTTTTCATCTTCACTGATGATGGGCCAGAATCTCCACACTGCTTCCCTTAGTATATTAGAAAAATGTGAGTATCTAGTGACAAAAAACATATTGTCACCAGACCTACCCTTTCCAGTGTCATTATCATTCCCAACATTCCTGGACTTGCCCCTAGTCACAGAAGATTTACCAAAACCTAACTCACATTCTGCCTTCACCCTGGCTTCCCTGATATTTACTTTGGAATATCCCCTCCCTATCAATTTTCTTTCAACCTTGTTAAATTCACTCAAAATCATATTTCTTTCAGAAGTGTGCCTGCCTATCCGTTTGAATTCACCGAATGGTAAAGATCTTAACAGAGAATCACTGTGCATACTAGATGCATGGAGAAAATTCTCGGCTGCAGTCTTCTTGTGGTATGGTTTATATTGTATTTTATTATCTGAACTCAAATAGATTTCTACATCCAAATATTGGATACTTCTGCCCCCTAAGGTGTAAGTGAAATCTAATCCCCAGGGGTTTTCCTTAATCTCCAACACAAATTTACCAAACTCTTCCGGAATGCCCTTGCATAAAAATAACAAATCATCGATAAATCTCACATATTTAACTACCTTGCTCTTATAAAATTCAGAGGGATAGATGTAACAATTTTCAAAATGGGCCATGAATAAAATAGCATATGAGGGCGTGAAAGCTGCCCCCATAGCTGTGCCCTCCTTTTGCAAAAAATGCCTCCCTTCGAATTCAAAACAATTATGCGTTAAGCAGAAGTCCAATAAACTTAGAATGAAAAATGTCTTTGGTCCATCCCCCAACATTTTTTCTACTGCTTTTAAGCCATGATGTCTATTGATGCTAGTGTATAAGGATTTAACGTCCACACTGGCCCAATAAAAATCATCTCCCCATACAGTGTTACTAACTTTGAAGCACACCTCGTCACTGTTTTTTACATGTGACTGTATCCTTTCCAGGTGACATTTTAACAAGGAATCCAGGAATATTCCTACATTTTGTAGATAGCCTCCCTTGCCTGAGACTATGGGACGTCCTGGTGGATTCCTAATATCTTTGTGTATTTTGGGAATGATAAAAAATCTAGCTACCCTGGGATTTTTTACATGCAACTTTCTAACATCAACAGATGACAAAAAACCTAATCTCTCTCCCCTTTCCAGTAGTTCCAATAATAGTGTGTTATATTCTTTTAATGGATTTCGAGGTAATTCTAAATAAGTGTTGGTATCCATCAATAAATCCAGAGCCATGGAATTGTATTTATCCCTAGGAAGAACTATCCAGTTCCCACCCTTATCAGCTTGAGTGAATGCATACTGGTTATTAACATCTTTTAAATCTAACAAAGCCTTCCATTCATTCCTATTTAAATTATATATTTTTTCTTTTCCCCACAAAACTTTTTATGTTCTTCCTCTACAGTTTTTAATAATGTTTTCTCAAATACATTAATAACCAAATTTCTCCTAGGTGGCATGAAATCACTTTTATAAGGTACTTTGGGAACTGTTAGCCTACCATACCCCGTGCTAAAGGCAAACCCCCCCCATCTTCACACACTTCCTCCTGTGCATAAATGTCCACCAAATCATTTTCATGCAGCGTCATGTTTAATAAGGAATCCTCTAAACATTCTACATTTTCTAAACAATCTGAATTTTCAACATTGTTATCAATCCCTTCCTTATTGCTATCATGAAACAAACAAATTTGATTCGAGAAAAACTCTCTTAAGTGCAACTTTCTACAAAATTGTCTAATTTCCAAGGATAAATCCGCCAAAGAGGGGAAACATACAGGTACAGAATTAAAAAACTTTTCAAACGCACAGCAATTGTATTCTGTATATCTGGAGAATGTCAGAATAAGACAGCTGGACTAAGGCATAGTACATGGCAGACAAATAGGGACTATATTAAATATACCTCAGACAAAGTCAGACCATTGATAGAATAATTGCGTAGTCGGGAATACGAATGTTATGAGAGTTAGTAATCATGAAATAGAAATGTCAGTCATGATTATCTAAATGCACAGTCCGTCATGGCTTGCCAGCAATCTATCAGAAAGGCACATTATCATGACAAATGTAACAGAATCATAGGTCAAACCCCAGGGCGTACACCCATAATGTGTACAGGTGAGAGGTATGAAGGTAACCCATCCTAATGAAATGTACAGAACTAGTGATACTAGGTGGACAGGTGAGAAGAAAGACGTCAGGACAAATGACAAAACATGCACAACTCATAAGCATGTTTGTCCACAAATGTGAATTACAAAGTATGGGCTGTGAAAGTCAATGTGGAAGGTTAATAGACTCAAACGACATGTGTCCCTCAGGGTGTCATGCAGTGTCACCGATACAGTGTCCAGTCCACCATACTCGTACGTGAGCTCTGCCACTGATGGAAAGCGCAAATACTGGCCTACACATAAGGTACATGATGGAATAAGTAGTGTGGATAAGCACCTGTTGGCCTGTGTGAGGAATATAACCCAGTGGGTGGGTGTGTTCAGCAATAGGAATGTAATGGTAACTGGCCTGTGATGGCGCTGCAGTAGGAAGTTCATCCGCAGGTATGTGCTGACATGTCAAATGACACAGCAGTCTACAGGAAGTACCTATAGGGTGTCACCTTTACCAATGATGACAGTGGGACATACCCACAGCCATGCATACACCACAAATAGACATAGCACACAGCAAAGCCTAGGCCATGATACATGATGCCTTCAGTGTTTATGGATTGAGTGAGAGTACAGCAAGGAAAGATGATTGCCAGGCTATTCAGCAAACACCCGCAGGGGCGTGCAAGACTGCCCGTAACAAGAACATTGCATGGACAATGTTGGGATTTGCAACATACCCCATTTGTATGTGTAAGCAATGCAAATGATGCAATTATAGGGTTGCCACCTTTCCAAATGGCCAAAGTGGGACATTTGTGCTACAGACATCAGATTTTGCAGGGCAAAACATACCCACGGACAGTACAAAGGACAGAACTTCAGTTGTTTGCCTGAATAAAAGTTTATTCTTGTAGTAATTTTTGTTCCTTATTCTGTTTCGTATAACATGTAGGTGTTTCAGATACAGAATAACTGTTTTATGCAACTATTACATACAATATAGAAAATAATTTTGTCCTAAAATTCCAGGACATTTGCCATTTTCTCACAATATTTTGTAGGACACAACTGCCCAAAGAGGGACTGTCCCTCGCAAAGTGGGACAGGTGATAACCCTACATAACTACGCGATACATGAAACAGTAAGCTGCCCGTGCAAGAGCAGAGTTATGTGCAGAAATGTACCTGGATGTTATGCGACTAACGTTTTGCACGTTGCTAAATGGAGCAATGACAGCTGCAAATACAGTATGAATACAGTCGAAGAAGCATGCCAATGTCCAAGTCCAAGGCCAGTGGTGGCTTTGTCCATTGGATATCAATGAATCAGTAGTTGTCCTCCCACGATCCCTGGTGTGGAAGCATAGCGCAGCACCACAAGAACGTACTGTGCTTCAACACAAGACATATGGATAATATACATACAAAATGTAGGTTTAGTTAGATGTTAGTATGCCATGCAGATGAATGGCAAGCCGGAGATAACATGGCTACTGCGTACTGGTACCTATGTGTGGAAGCGCTCTGTCAGAGATGTAACGAAGCATTTGTAGGCAATGTGAGGCAAGAGAGGCTGAGGATAGTGAATCACAACATGTCATGCCATATGGGCCAAGCCTCTACAGTGTAGTGTAGGTTAAGGGGACTATTAGAGTAGAAGATAGGTGACAACAGGAGTGTGTATGTACAAAACACTGTAACCTCACCGCAGCAGTGTCACATGTGTGCTGTCAGTACTCAGTGGAAGAGGCGTGTCATGAGCTATCCCAGGGAACGTCAGGAGACTGACGGCATACACCATGGATACCACCAATGTGACATGCAAACCTGCCCACAATGTGTCTGTGCCCGTGCGCACCAGTAAGTCCGAGTAAGTATGTGTGCACGCATGTTAGCCCGTGTGCACGTGTGGAAGAACGAGTAAGCTAGTGTATGAATGGTGAAGCCTGTGTAATGTCGTGTATGCATTTGTAAGCAGGTATACATGTGTACTACACACATCACACACGTACTGCACACACAGACACACATGCTGCCAATACTACACACATCAGTGAAATGGCACATGGATGGAGACTACATCATCAGAGGTAACAGTGCTGTAAACTATGCTACAGTGATGATCATAGCTGCAATGCATCATGCCTGCTGAAGTACACCTGGAAGTAATACACTGTGTGTTAACAGCATGCTAACATCAATACAGTGGAATAAAGCCACTGTGTGCAGCAGCACCAGGTTAGTCACATCCTGCATGAATGTTACACATCACAGGTGGTAGCACAGGTGACATGATATGCACAGGGTGTGGTGTTAACATGTCCAGAGCTGTCATAGAGCCATCCAATATACACGTAGGTGTGTGTGTGTGTGAGGGACAACAGTTATTGCATGGCCCAATGGTGGTGCAATGGGTGTGTGTATGTGATAGCAGTAGCTGTTTGTGGTAAGTGTGTGTGTCTGCATATACACAGGTACAGCATGTGTCAGCCATATACAGGAGGTTGTGGGACAGTCACAGACCATACTGCCAGGCTGTAGAGATCCCCATTACTGGCCATGGACACCCCTCCATGCATCCAACACAACCCAGTACTGCACCTGTCAATGTCTACACATACAGTTCTGGGATCTGTACCACAACCTGTGGCTAAACGTGTGTCTGTAATGTTAACCTGGGGTGCATAGACTTGACAGTTACTACATATGGATATGAGCCATACTCACACTCCAATGTAATAACCACCGCTGACTGTTTCAGAGATCTGCATACGACCCACTCAAAGGTGCTGCACTAACATTGTTTCCAATGCCCGTGTAATACCCAGCAACATAATAACCAGTCACTACACATGTATAACCCACGATCACTACAGCACACAGTATGTGCACAATCACAGAGCCATAGCAGATGTACATACATCCAAGGTGTTCACGTACAGACAATGCAGCACAGTCAAGAGTGATAATCCCAGCATACATATCTATATACAATATATATATATATATATATATATATATATATATATATATATATATATATATATATATATATATATATATATATATATATATGTGCATATATACATATATATATATATATATATATATATACATATCTACATATATACATAAATATACATACATATCTCTCTCTCTCTCTCTCTCTCTCTATATATATATATATATATATATATATATATATATACACACACACACACATGTATGTGTGTGTGTATATGTAGATAGATACATACATACACACACACACACACACACACACACACACACACACACACACACACACGGCAGGGTTGGGAGCAGAACATAAACGTAAGCACTGTACCACACGACAGCATTACGCAGTTACAAAATGCGCTACCGTGATCAGTGGATCACATGAGTCACACAGGCACACGTCAAGCCTGCAGACAGCAGCATCAAAGGCAAAGACGCCGCACGGATGTTATGGAGAGAGAATACTGTCAAAGCAATGTACTGTTGTCATGCAACTGGAAACACACACACACACACACACACACACACACACACACACACACACACACACACACACACACACACACACTCACACACACACACACACTTGGCAGGGCTGGGAGTCGAGCATACACCTAACTACCCTAACACACTACAGCATGACGCATTTACAGAACGCGCTACCAACATTACTAAGCACAGCAGTCCTAGAGGCAGACATCTAGGTGCGTGTCATCATCCGCAAAGGCAAAAATGTCAGTAGCAAACTGCTGTGGTGTGCGGCATCTAAAAGCAAGACTGATTCCCCAGGCGGATGAGAGCATGCGTGCAAACACACACACACACACACACACTTGGCAGGGCTGGGAGTCGAACATACACCTAACTACCCTAACACACTACAGCATGACGCATTTACAGAACCCGCTACCGAGATTACTGAACACAGCACTCCCAGAGGCATACTTCTAGGTGGGTGACATCATCCGCAAAATAATAGCAAAAGGCATGCTGCTGGAATGTCAGTTACATAGAAACACTTGCACTGATGTTTCCATGGTAAAATACACTTGGGCAGCTGCAAAAAAGATGAATTACCATAATAAATCATCTTTTTCTGGCTACATGACCTTGAAGATATCTTGGAAACACCAGTCTGTTCCATTTTTACACCATCTGGCTACTGGGAAAGGTTTTGAGTCTAGTTCTTAATGTTTGATTTGGGGGTACCATTCTTTTCCCAACGTGGGTCACTTTGGGGAACAAAATGTATCATTAATGGTAAAACACTGTAAAATGATGAGTAAACATGTATACTGTTCAGATTAAATATGTATGTGCAAAACAGGCTATATAATTCAGCAGAAATTTGTAAATGGTCAGTATGTTATAGATATGTTACTTAATTTATTGTTATGACCGGTCAGTACAAAAAATGTTTATTAGCATACTTTTGTATAACTTGTACTGTCAAGCTAAAGTGAGTGAGATAATAACAGGCAAAGTAAAAAAGTTCAGTTCTGAGCTGTGATGGCTTCAGCATAAGATTTTCATAGCTTCCTCATAATTGTCTGGGCTTTTGCTGGGATAGCCAGTTTCCATCAATATTCTGAAGTCAAGCTGGTGGGTTGATTGCTAGGGCTACATCATTTGTATATACTCCTGTGGGTTGGAGAGTGGTAATATATATGCAACATGTGCTGGACTGGTATCCAATCCCACCTATAGGACTGGTTCCAGTCTTGTACTAGGTGCTTTCCAGGAATAGTCTTTTGTCCATGTGACCTTGAAATGGGTGAAGGCTAGTATAGAAATGGATGGATGAATGTGAGGACAGATGAACAGAATTACATAATGTTCATATACAGGCTATGCTATGCATTAGTTACTGAATATCTCTCTAGCCAAAATATTATGCTTGCATAATTTTCCATATGTGTATTACATTATATAATAATTATTTTACATTTTATTGTAATGAGAAATTATTTTATTTGCTCCTTCTAAATTGTAAACGATATCCATCACAACAATGGATATTTAACTAAGCCAATCAGCTATCTAATGTGGTTTGTCTATTTCTCCAATAACTGACTATTTCTTACATTCCATCATCAAACACTTACTTGGGTGGACAAGAAAAAATAAGAAGTTTAAAGATGCAGTCTATGAACTGGGATGAAGTAATAGCCAGAGAGACTGAAACAATTGGAAAACCCTAGGCCCAGATGCAGTGCCTAATTTCTGGTTAAAAGTATTAACATCTTTGTATGAAGATTTAGTCATGAGTAAGAACTATTTATATGCACACCCCGAACAGACACCAACATGGCTAACAACAGGAAAAACAATACTTCTACTTAAGAGTGAATCTGCAAGCTACCCTAAAATTATAGACCAATAACTTATTTTCCGACGACGTATAAACTATACACTGGGATCGATGCTGACACAGTTTATAGTTGTTTAGAAGAAAACGCAATTATGGCACTAGAACAAAAAGGTAATAAAAGAAAGTCATATGGAACAAATTCTCATTTGTTGTTAAATAAAGTCATAGTGGAGAACTGTAAAAAGGGGAAGAATCTAAATATGGTATGGATTGACTACAAAAAAGCATTCGATAGTATCCCACATTCATGGATAAAAGAGTGCTTAAAAATATATATGATACACCCTGCACTGATTGATACATTACAGTGACCATGAAACAGTGGCAGACCACTTTGTAATTAAGTCATGATAAAGGACAAATTACTACTCCAGGGATAAAAATTCAAAGGGGATATTCCATGGTGACTGTCTGTCACCGCTGCTATTCTGTGTTGTCCTTAACCCATTAAGCTGTCTACTTAACAACTTAAGCCATGGCTATAATTTGCCTCCTAGAAAACAATAAAGTATAAAGACTTCTCATCTTCTCTTTGTCAATGATTTAAAATGGTATAGTTTATTAGATGAGGAACTACAAGCACAACTGCAAGTTGTCAAAACTTTTTCAGATGATGTAAGAATGTCATTTGGTCTTGATAAATGTGTAAAAGCAACCTTTAAAGCAGGAAAACTGCAGCACCAAGAAAACATCAGTTTGGGACAAGAATGTGATATAAAAGAACTTGAGCAAGAGTGAGTGTAGAAATATTTGGGAATTGATGAAGGATCAACAATAAAACATGAACAAATGCGAATAAATCTTAGTAAGGAATACTTTAGAAGACTTAAATTAATCCTGAAAATAACATTGACATCTAGGAACAAAATTCAAGCTATAAAACAATTTGCTCTTTCTGTCCTAACTTACAGTTTTGGAGTGACTGACTGGTCCCAAAATGTGATGGATTGATTAGACTGGAAAACAAGAAGGATGCTTCATGCTCACCAAATGATTTATAAAAATCAGTGTATACAAAGATTATATATTCACCATTCTGAAGGAGGGATGGGCCTCTTGAAATGGATTACATGTATAGATCCGAAATCATGGGACTGCACACATATCTACTGACCGCACAAGACCCAAATGCAGTGAAAGTTTTGAAACATGAGGAGAATAAATCTAAGATGACGTCCCTGATTAGTCTAACAGAAGCATATTGGTGTCAAGCAGAATGGAAATCAAACCAGAAGTAGATAATCAGACAACAACTGAATGAGCCAAAAAAAACAAAAGAAAGAATATAAGGTGAAGGATCAGATGAGAAGGCAAGAAATGTGGAAAATGCTTAGTATAGAAAAGTTCTAGAAGAACCTCATGTTGATGAGGCTCGAATACAGGAATGGCTAAGGAGAGGTGAATTCAAACCAAGAGATGAAAAGTTTTATTGGTAGCTCAAGATAGTGGGCTACATACCTGTTGGTTTACAAAGTCCATCAAATGTGGGAGAAACAGACAAATGTAGGTTTTGTAAAACAGCATTGTAAGCAGTTGCATACCTCATTGCTGGTTGTGACATAGTAATGGCAGAAGGGCTGTTTACTGAAAGACATAATAATGTGGCAAGACTACTGCAGTGGGGAATGTGCAAACATTGTGGTACTGAAGTGGCTGAAAAGCACTGGAAACATGAACCAGAAAGCTTCAGAGAAAATATTAAAGTGTACATCACATGGATCACCTACTACCAACAGTTCAAACGATAGATGCTAAAAGAAATGGATGCAGTGGTCCATGAAAAGAAGACAAAAGTAGCATTGATCACTGAAATCGCCACACCTAGTTGCTGCATTGTCTTGCGTATGCATACAGCGAGACGCAAAGTCGTAAAGTATCAGGATTTGCAGGCAGAAATGAGAGCAATGAGGAAGAAAGATACCCAGACAGTTACAACAGTAGTAAGAGCAACGGGTCTTATAAAAAAAAATCTACAATCATATTTAGATATGTTAATATCACAAGTAACTCAGTACAAAATGTACAAGGAGTCATTACTGGGCACATCACATGCTGCAAAGAGCACTTCTGGCTGACTTCAAAGATTGAAACAATACTAATTTAATGGACTTTAATCGTACTTTGACTTAGGAATGGGGTCCATTCCCATCATGGTATTAGAAACCCAAAAAGATTTGGAGAAATTAAAAGTCTGCGGCTAAATATGCCAGTGATATATAAAATGGGGTTTCTGTGACCAGTGTGGCAGATATATACAAATTTAGTGAATATTTGAAAGAAAGCTTTACCTGCCAGACTGATTATAAGTTAAACATAAACAAGAATTAACAGGATATTTTGGGTTTTGGTAAGCTTGTATTACAGAGAATGTCTTGTTCAGGAGTTATGGATCTTAACATAATTCCCTCAGCCTCCACTGCCCAACTGTGTTACTCTGACCAAGTTACTTAACTTGGCTTTGGCCCCAGTCTGAGTCTGAAAAAGGTTCATGGAGATCAGTGCTCTAGCCCGGAAATCAAATACAAATAATAATAATAATAATAATAATAACATCCAGAATATCAATAAGGAAATGGACATTAATATGTGTCATACACTAAAATTTATAACTCATGTGCTAACAAGTAAAATTTAAGCAGTGAAGATGCCCTGACTAATTCTTAAAGACTTCTTCATCAAGAGATTATCCATTTTTTACTAAACTGTGACATATGTAGGTCCAGTGATAGAGTAACCTTACTGTTTTGTGTTTATAATAAATGTGGCTTGCATATTCTTAAAGTACACAATATAAATGTTCAAAGAGGATTCTAATATTACAATGTGTTTCTAAGGCTAAGTACCTGAGAAGAGATCACTATAGGCCTTCCTCCAATCAGCCCTATATCACCAAACCATAAGTGCATATTCTTTATAAAACTTACAAGATTTTGTCCTTGTCTGATTTTAAGGGCACTTTATTCCCTCAACTCATTAATCTAAAGTGAAAAAGCTCCTTATTTTGCATTTACTCACCGTAGTTTAATTAAATTAATCATAGTCCTAGTAAGTTTTCCATGGATAACAAAATTCAGCCCCAGGTACTATACATCTTATTTTTTAAATATTTAGATAACTGGTATCCTTCATACCATGGATTCTCCTGGTGGGAAATCTTTGTACATTTTCTAATTTATTTATTTGTAATTTAGAATATATACAACCCCCACTCCCATGCTCCATTATAGGTCTTATTATGCATTTGCATATTGTTATAAATGCATTCTCTTCCCTAATGGACATCATCCTAAATATAATGAGCATAATAGCATAACATGATGTGAAGACCTTATTTATATATCAGGAAAACTGCATATTCTTGGCAATCAAAATTCTAAGCTCCTCATAATGTTCACAAACTCCCCAAATCTCCCCCTACATTTCATACTGGATAGTTAATATTTGTTCTATCAAAATGCATAAAATTAATTGAAACTCCTTCACTCTGTTCACACAATTTATCTAAATAACTTTGAGATTCCTAATTATCTCCCATCAGTATAACTATCCTTGCAATTCTGAAATCATCTACAAAATTTCCTACCTAACATTTTTACTCTAAGAGAAAAACTTGGTATAAATACATTAAATAAGAAAGTGTCAGTATGGATCCCTGGGGGAAATCCTTACTGACTTTTAGTTCCTTGAATCTTACTATATAAATAAATAAATAAATAAATAAATATATATATATATATATATATATATATATATATATATATATATATATACCCAGAGCTTCATATTATCCAATCAATTTGTAAATCCTCTGACCAGGTACTTGTTGAGCTTCTATTGTGACAAGGATTTCAAACAAATTTGTGAGGAATAGAATCAAAGGTCTTGGCTAAAACAACACAAATTGCATCAGCTTGTAACTTTTTATCTAAGTCCCTTATTATTTCTGCATAAAAACTAATTCATTAGTAATGCTGGATCTTACAGACATAATCACAACTCTGGAATTCTGATTCCATTAAGATTCCTAGTCTAAGACTATCTACAGGAACTAGAATCACTCAGTATTAAACCCAATGCCATTTTCCTAGGTGATCCAAACTATCCAACTATAGATTGGGAACCTATGCCATCACTAGTGGACAAGCACAGACATTCTCGGACTTTGTCAGTACAAATGCCCTGGAACCCACTATGCAGAATAACATCTTGAATCTTGTCCTTACTAATATGGGAGCATCTTGTACCATCCCTTGCATAGCTTGATCATTTGTTATGTCTGACCATAAAGCAGTCTCCTTCAAAATAAAACTGAAACCAGACATCCCTTCCATCTAAGTTACCTTTAGAAATTTCTTTAAGACAGATTACCTACTCCTAAGTGATACATTGGCAAGCTTCAAATTCCCACCAAACACAGTAACTCCACTGAATACACAGAAATATACACCACCACACTACACCAGCATGTAAACAGCTGCATAGATGGAGCTGTACCTCACAGGAACAAGTGCAGGGCAAACCCCAGGAAAAAAACCCACACGGTGGAGCCATACTACCAACAAGATTTATAATAAAAGAAAAATAAATTTGACCAAAAGTAAGAAGAGAAATTCCCAGAATGTTAGAGCCGTTGTCAGTGAAATAAACAAACCACTTAGGAGCTTAATAAAATCCACCAAAGCCATGTTTGAGTCTAAAATAGCTACCTGAGCCAAAGACAATCATAAGGCATTTTTAGTTATGTTTGTAATCTCAAAAGCACAATGCAGCAATGTGATTATGAACGAAGTTACCTACACTGAGGCTGAAAATATAGTGAGCCTACTGACTGATAAATTTAGCTTTAACTTTACCCCTCCCTCCCCTCTGTCTGTCCCTCAAGATATACCTGAAATTGGCTCGACTCCAGTTATCACACAAGATCAAGTCCTGAAAGTGCTATTAAAAGCTAAAAGTACTGCATTGATGCATCCTGACTATATCCCTGGACCTATCTTAAACAGCATGAAACATAATTTAGCCACACCCCTAACAACACTGTTCAATCTGAGCCTCTTGTACCAAGCAAATGTTACAGACATTCCTCTACATAAAGAAATATCTTCTAGAGACTCAGGCAATTTACAGACCCATAAGTCTGACCAGCCTCATATGCAAATCCATGGAAAGATGTGTCATGGAATTAATCAATCAGGACATAGGGAACATCCAAACAATGGAACTGCCTCAGTTTGGATTTGGCAAGGGCAGGTTATGCTTACTCAACCTGGTAGATTTTTTTGAAAAGGTTGCCTAAGCATATACCTTGACTTGATCAAAGCTTTTGAGACAATTCCCCACTCAGGTATAGTAAAAAAGCTAAATAACTGAAAGTAAACACCTATGTCACCTGCTGGATTGCCAACTGGTTCACAGATAGGATACAGATAGTCAATATAGGGGAAGTTGCCTCCACAAAGAAATCAGCCACCAGTGGAGTCCCCCAGGGTTCTGGGCAGGGAACTCTCCTGTTTGGCATCTGATTTTCTTAAGTAAAAGCCACTACCAAAGAGCTCTGGCTGACTAAGTTAGTAGATGACTGAAAACTAGCAGCAGTCATTGAATCCCCAAATTACTTAGCTATCCTGTTAGAAGGTTTGAATAAAATAAATAATTGGTGCCAAAATCGTGGTTTGAAACTAAATGACAAAAATGCATTATTGTATCCTTTGGAAATCATCTACCCCAGGGAACTACCGCATTGACAATATATTCCTAAGAGCTGATCAAATTGTTCAGGATTTGGGAACATATGTGGACAGTGACCTAACTTTTGACTAAAATAGGCCTATTGTTGTATGAAAGTCTTTCTCTATTGTACAGCTTATAAATAAAGGGATTGTCTCAACATCTAGAGATGTAATTTTCCCCTTTACTCAGCCCTCATTAGGCCATTCATTGAATATAATATCCCCTTTGACATGTATCTGACCAAACATATGCAACAACTGGAATGCCCACAAATATACCTTAGTAAAAGGTCAAAAGGCTTAAACAACATGTCCTACATGGACCATCTCAAAGTCATGTCACTATACTTGCTATCCTACAGACTGCTAAGAAGTGACCTGTGTCTGGCATACAAGGAATCCTCTGACTCATTACAGATGGTTTTAATGCATATCAGCAAGTCAAATTACATCATAAATCCTTGGTCTATGGGTCTAAACTTCTTCTGAAACATCCACAGAGTGGTTTGGAGGGACAGGTATATCTTGCTGAGGATACTACTGCCATGAAACAGACTTTCCAACCACATGAAACAAAGTTCAGTCATGTCTATATTCAAGCACAATTTAGATCTCTTAATGGCAAACAGAAACTTTACTCCAGGACTACCCCGTGTACTACTAATGGACAGAGGCAGCTCCTAAATGCTTTATACCACACATGGGTCCCCTAAAATTATCTGTGGTATGATTCCAGTTATTCTCATTAGGTGAAATATATAATTATAGAACATGGGATGGACAAGGCCAATTGGCTAGGTTATTTTGAGCACAGGAAGGGAAATTAGCTGTGTTTAAATTGGTCCACAAGGATAACTAGCCTGGTACTTACTTACGCACCTAAAAACTTATAAGACATTCAAAGTTTTGGCAGTTATGCTCGTTAGGCATATTGGCATAAAATTATCCACAATGCATGAAGGCCCATCTTCATGTGTTGGAATAATACTGGCACAGTTTCAATAAGAAGAGACATGTCCAGATATCAAGTTATTTTGGAAAAAGTAGGCTAATGGTTCCAGTACAACCATCTTAATACACTTCAGGAAGAACCCATTCATCTCATATTTTCCTATAAAGGAGTACTGTTTAATTTTACATCTAACTTCTGCCCCAATTTCTTCATCACCACAGGAATAGTATATAAAGTACTAACATCAAATAAAGTTATGTCAGAAAAAAAGGTTTCCATCTACATGAGTAGAAAAAAGTTGGGAAAACTCCCAAGCACTTCAGAAAAGTCTGAAAACTCTTTCCCATCTTAGAAAATCCTATATATTTTCATTACAGTCTTCCTGCGTTCAGTCACTTAGTTATAGAGAGATTTCTTATTATATAAAACGTGTGTACTCAACTAATAAATATATATTCTTTTGGCTCATCTAAATTCTCCTCTTACTGTTGCAACTATTTCTTTATATAATCTATTGTTATTTCTACTTAGATTTTTTCTCATATTCTGTCAATGAATCCTTTTCTTATTAAGCAAATGTGTCACCCTTATATTCATCCAAAGGAGTTTCCTATATTTCTTTCCAATGGTCACCTTTTTCCTAGGGACAAAAAATTCTACAGTATTTTAAATCTTACCATAGAAAATGCCCCATGGTTCCTGAATACTCTTACCTAAGAATTCTTTGCTCCAACTTCAGTTCTTTAAATAACTTCAGATAGCTGAGGAGTATGTACCAACAAAATGTTTTCTTGATATATTTTTCATAGGTTCATAGATTAGTACTAACCTAACTGCCCTTGCGAGCCATTTTAAGCCTAGCCAATTATCCCTTGTGAGACTCAAACCCTGCACCTTGTGTTTGTAAGGCAAACACTTTAACCATTACACCACCCTTTTCTTCATGTTTTCTTGAATTTCATAATACAAAGTACACATAACTACATTATTCTGTAACATTTACTTCAGTTATTATAATTTCTCTGTGTAGTAAGACCACATCTAGTATATTATCCTATCAAATTGGACTTTGTACATATTGAATGAGTTCACTCAGTTCAAAAAGCACTATATTTTCAATACTAATTTTCCTTTCATTTGTCTCCAGTCGATACCAGTGAGATTTAAATCCATCTCTTTTAAAAAACACTTATCTTTAAGTGATTTTTTTAAGCTTAATGAGATAGTTCTCCAACTCATAAACAGATTGAGATAGAGGACAGTAGCATTCTACTATTGTGAGTATCTTATACCTGCATGGATATCTACTGAAATGATATGTTCTCAGACACTTTTATGATTCAGGTACCTCATTAGACAGTCCTTTAATTAAATTGATATCCCTTTACCTTTCTGTACCTTCCTAGAATTGTGAAAGGACATATACCCTGGACTTTTCAGTGGAGCAAGAACTGATGTATACTACATTTCAGTGATAACACCAATATATACCTCTTCCTTTTCATTAATAAGGTCAGCCTATCAGTTTTATTATTTAAACTTCTGGCATTTATAACAAAAACACCCAGACTTATATGCCTTTTAGAGGGAGTTAGTATACCTAGCCAAATTACTATTTTTATCTCTAAAAAAATCTTTAATTAACCTTTTCATCTTGTGACACATTAATCTGTTTGCCTCACGACTAAAATGAAGCCCATCCCTAGAAAAATAATATCTTCTTCCATCCATATATTTTCAAACTGGTAAGCAAAATGTTTTTTGTCAAATACATATGTCTCCTTATTAAACTACTCAAAGCACTACCTGATACATAAACTTTAAGCCTATGATTAATATGATTAATTGATGGAAATAACACACACACACACACACACACACACACACACACACACACACACACACACACACACACACAAAACAGCTTTACTACGGTTGGTTACAATGCTCAGTAATTGCTTTACTTCTTTTAGTACCTCCATCTTGAATTTTACATCTGTTAGACATATTTCTTATGACTTAAAAATAATAGACTTTTTCTATAAACCTAGTACACACTTTGACTGTTCTGCAACCTATACATTTAAATCCTAATCTCACATTAAATAACAATATGATAAATCTCAATCAATATCCACAAATTAAGAACTATGTCATATGGGACATTCTCAAAATGAAAGATTATACTATAGAAGAGACCAGAGAAAAGTTGAAGCTTAGCAAAAAACATTTAATAATTCTAAGACAACTTAAATATCTGGCTGCCATGCTGGGGAACTTCAGTACAAACAGACATAGATACTAGAAAAACACTGCTTCAATGCCTTTCTTATAAAAAGAAAATGCTCTCTGACACATACAAGTTAATAACATCCATCAAATATCAATCATCTTTACTTTCTCTGCCTACTGGAATGAGAAAAATAAAAAAAAATGCGGATGGACAAAAATCCAAAGGGATAGAAACTACACTAAGATTATTCCCTTTCAATAGTTTAATCTATATGCAAGTGATGATCAACAATAATGCCTATTACACACCGGTGATTTTAAACAAATTTAATTCAAACTACTCCCCAAGCTTCCCCTATTGTCCAACAGTGAACACTGATCTCTTTCACAATCTATGGGGCTGTAAATTTACATATAAGTTATGGTGTTCTTTAAAGGTGAAGTTAGAAAAAATGTGTTATGAGCAGTCAACATTATCGTGGAAATTTGCTGTCCTACATATAATCCCCCAAAACATTAGTTAAGCAGGACGCATGGATATTAGTGACATTATTTGTGCTAATGAAACTATATATCACCTAGAACTGGACAGATAGAACCAAACTATCATGGGAAGAATTCAAGAACAAAGTTACTAAATACGATACAGCACATAAATTAATCACAAGAGATAGTAATAAATGCACATATTTTCAAAAATACTGGAGTCTCCTTCTGAACCACAATCTAAAAGAATGAATATTATCCAAAGAATTAAATCATCACATTGTATACAAAATTCCCCTATACTAAGTAAAGTGCAAATCAAAAAAGCTTAGACAAGCAACTTAAGGATGAATCAAATATAGATACATCTATCTATCTATCTATCTATCTATCTATCTATCTATCTATCTATCTATCTATCTATCTATCTCTCTCTCTCTCTCTCTCTCTCTCATGCTTCTGCCCTTTAGCTGCTGTTGCACCTGCTGTAAATATTGTATATAGTGTGTTAGAGTTTACTACACCATGCAGTTAGGATAATTCTATACATTTTCCTGTTTAAATTTGAAAATAAATAGTAAATGTGTTTTATTCTATGTGACTTAGTAGAAATATGACCTATTTGCATGCTGAAACAAATATTACTTTGTACCTGACAATTTTCATGATTGTTTGTATTGTTATCTAGTGTAATATACTTCTGGGAAATAAAAATAAATATGGGAAAAAATAATAGACTTTTTTTTCTATAAGTTATAGGTATTTACAAGGAAAGTTATATTTAGCCATTTGAGCACTTAATGATGAAGAGTTCCATTCTTTCAGTGATGTTGAGTTGCTAAAGCTCTAATTTAATGCCAGGGCTGGAGATTACGCAATTAAGATTGATAAATAGTGGGCTACTTTAAGACCAAGACATATATCAGTCTGCATGGGGTGCTTGAGGAGTAATTTGCAATGACCACCACTAGTACTGTTAGCCAACAGGGTGCTAGTGGAAATTGGGCTACTGTTGGCTGAAGAAGAAGAGGGGGAAGGCATGCCAAAGGCCGGAAGAGAGGAAGAAGGTTAGGAGTGTAGTAGTGAGGTTAGGAATATTGAATGTTGGCAGTATGACTGGTATAGGGAGAGAGCTAGTTGATATGATGGAGAAAAGGAAGGTTGATATATTGTGTGTGCAAGAGACCAGATGGAAGGGGAGTAAGGCCAGGTGTATAGAAGGTGGCTTCAAATTGTTCTATCATGGTGTGGATGGCAGGAGAAATGGGGTAGGGGTTATCCTGAAGGAACAGTATGTCAAGAGTGTTTTGGAGGTGAAAAGAGTGTCAAATACAGTGATGTTTATGAAGCTGGAAATTGATGGTGTAATGACGAATGTAGTTAGTGCATATGCTCCGTAAGTTGGGTTGTGCGATGGATGAGAAAGAAAAATTTTGGAGTGAGTTGGATGAAGTAGTGGTGAGTGTACCTAAGGGTGAGGGACTGGTGATTGGAGCAGATTTCAATAGGCATACTGGTGGAGAGAACAGAGGGGATGAGGAAGTGATGGGTAGGTATGGTGCTAAGGAGAGGAATGCAGAAGGTCAGATGATAGTGGATTTTGAGAAAACGATGGACATGGTTGTGGTGAATACATATTTTAAGAAGAGAGAGGAGCATAAGGTGATGTACAAGAATGGAGAAAGATGCACACAGGTGGAGTATATCCTATGCAGGAGAGCCAGTCTGAAGAAGATTGGAGACTGTAAAGTGGTGACAGGGGAAAGTGTAGTTAGGCAGCATAGAATGGTGGTCTGTAGGATGATGATGGTGATCAAGAAGAGGAGGAGGAGTGTGAGAGCAGTGCCAAGGATTAAATGTTGGAAGTTGAAAAAGGGTGATTGTGAGGTGGAGTTCAGGGAAGAGTTAAGACAGAAACTGGGGGGACAGTGAAGAGTTACCGAATAGCTGGGTAACTACAGCAGAGCTGGTAAGGGAGATAGCTAGAAAGGTGCTTGGTGTGACATCTGGAAAGAGGAAGGAGGACAAGGAGACCTGGTGGTGGAATGAGGAAGTACAGGAGAGTATACAGAGGAAGAGGCTGGTGAAGAAGAAGTGGGATTGTTAAAGAGATTAAGAAAGTAGACAGGAGTATAAGGAGATGAGGTGCATGGCAAAGAGAGAGGTGGTGAAGGCTAAGGATAAGGTGTATGGAGAGTTGTATGAAAGGATGGACACTAAGGAGGGAGAAAAGGACCTGTACCGATTGGCTAGACAGAGGGACCGAGCTAGTAAAGATGTGCAGCAGGTAAGGGTGATAAAGGATAGTGAGGGAAACATACTCACAAGTGAGGAGAGTGTGTTGAGCAGATGGAAAGAGTACTTTGAGGGGCTGATGAATGAAGAGAATGAGAGGGATAGAAAACGTTGGATGATGTGGGGATAGTGAATCAGGCAATGAAACCAATTAGCAAGGATGAAATAAGGACAGCTATGAAGAGAATGAAGAATGGAAAGGCTGTTGGCCCAGATGACATACCAGTGGAGGCATGAAGGTGCTTAGGAGAAATGGCAGTAGTGTTTTTAACCAGATTGTTTAATAAAATCTTGGAAAATCAGAGGATGCTTGAGGAGTGGAGAAAAAGTGTTTTGGTACCTATCTTTAAGAATAAGGGTGATGTGCAGAGCTGTAGTAACTACAGAGGGATAAAATTGATCAGTCACAGCTTGAAGTTATGGGAAAGAGTAGTGGAAGCTAGGTTAAGAAGGGAGGTGATGATTAGTGATCAGCAGTATGTGTTCATGTCGGGAAAGAGCAGTACAGATGCGATGTTTGCTCTGAGAGTGTTGATGGAGAAGTACAGAGAAGGTCAGAAGGAGCTGCACTGTGTCTTTATGGACTTAGAGCATGAATATGACAGGGTGTCTAGAGAGGAGTTGTGGTATTGTATGAGGAAGTCGGGAGTGGCAGAGAAGTATGTAAGAGTGGTACAAGATATGTACGAGGGTAGTGTGACAGTGGTGAGGTCTGCGGTGGGAGTGATGGATGCGTTTAAGGTGGAGGTGGGATTACATCAAGGATCTGTTCTGAGCCCTTTCTGATTTGCAGTGGTGATGGACAGGTTGACAGATGAGATCAGACAGGAGGCCCCATGGACTATGATGTTTGCGATGACACTGTGATCTGTACTGAGAGTAGGGACCAGGTTGAGGAGACCCTGAAGAGGTGGAGATATGCTCTAGAGAGAAAAGGAATGAAGGTCAGCAGGACTAAGACAGAATATATGTGTGTGAATGAGAGGGAGGCTAGAGGAATGGTGAGGATTCAGGGAGTACAGTTGGCGAAGGTGGATGAGTTTAAGTACTTGGGATCAACAGTTTAGAGTAATGGTGAGTGTGGAAGAGAGGTGAAGAAGAGAATAAAGGCATGGTGGAATGGGTGAGAAAGAGTTTCAGTTGTGATTTCTGACAGACGGGTGCCCGTAAGAGTGAAAAGGAAGGTCTACAAGAGGGTAGTGAGACCAGCTATGTTATATTGGTTGGAGACGGTAGCATTGACAAAAAGGCAAGAGTCAGAGCTGGATGTGGCAGAATTAAAGATGTTAAGATTTGCACTGGGTGTGACGAGGATGGACAGGATTTGGAATCATTATATTAGAGGGTCATCTCAGGTTGGACAGTTTGGAGACAAAGCCAGAGAGGAGAGATTGCATTGGTTTGGACATGTGCTGAGGAGGGATGCTGGGTATATTGGGAAAAGGATGGTAAGGATGGAGCTGCCAAGTAAGAGGAAAAGAGAAAGGTCTAAGATAAGGTTTATGGATGTGGTGAGAGAGGACATGGAGGTGGTTGGTGTGACAGAGCAAGATGAAGAGGACAGGAAATAATGGAAACAGATGATCCACTGTGTCGACCCCTAACAGGAACAGCCGAAAGAGGAGATGGCCCGTATACAGTTTTTACAAAATAAAAACATATGACACTTCAGATATGATAATAAAACAAGTTCATATAATCTGGCCATATAATGCAAAGACAGGAATCACTAGAAATTACATTAATGTCTGGAAAGCTCAAAAGTAAAAGAAGAGGTTAAGAGAAAAAATGCTGAATATGCAGCATTAATGAAATAATGAATGTGAATTTGCAACAACTTAAAGAGGCCGTTATTGACAGACAAGCATGGTGAGGTAAATAACAACAAACTCCATAATTAGGTTAACAAACTTCTATATTAAGTATGCAGATGTACAATAAAATATCATTCACTTGTACAAAAAAGTAAATTCATCATCTTACTTAGCATTTACATTTTTGTATCTTCAGCTATAAGAAGCTATGTATAGATTTCTAAATGGCCATGCATTAATATTACATTGAAAAACATGAACAATGTGCAAATAGAATTCTAAAAATCATATAAGTTTTACTGCTAACATCAAAGTACATTAGGCTGCAAACTCTGTAAAGATATTACATACACAGCAATCTATGCAGCTACTGATAAATGTTGGGTGATAAAAGAAAAAAGGCAATTTATGAAAGTTAGACAGTTAACAACATAACGCTATATAAAGGTTATGCAACCAGTAGAAAGTAATATTGCTGTCTATTGACAGCATATGAAATCTAGTTTAAAAGCATGCAAAAGAGAAAGACAGCTGGTAGAGACTCCTTGGGATCAACATAGAGGATAACGATTATGTCTCTTATAATAACCAACTTATTATGTGTTTGAGACAGGGATATTGAGACATTCACCTCAAGAGTGGTACAAAGGGAAGCTGGAAATAGGAATTTTGGTCTCTGTTGAGAATGCATAATAAGAGGATTGCATTCATAATTCTTTGTAGTACATGGATCTTTAGCTACAGAAGAAATTTGTAAGAGTATGAATATTTTACAGCTTTGAGAGGCAGAAAAGGCAATACTGCCGCACTGACTGCAGGGAGGAGCAGTGTGTCCCTCTGAAGAGCTAATGGTTTGAAAAGAGGCATACTTTGTTTGGCCACTCTTTTTGTTTAAAAGTGTGGCAAAGTGAGTTAAGCACCATTTCTTTAAGCTGTTTTTGATCCTACTGTTATGTTGTACCATGACACTAGAGATTAACAGTATGTAGAAGTCTTTAAAAGTCTAAGTTTTTCCTTGAGTTTAGAGCATTATTGTGCTGCTGTGTACAAACTCCAGTGATTTCAACACAAAGGGTCTTATTTGTTAAAAGATGGTTCTACTCACACACACACACACACACACACACATATATATATATATATATATATATATATATATATATATATATATATATATATATATATATATCACATCCACACCATGCCTTTCAACACAACACACTTTCAACACTCTCCAGCACTCATTGTTTCTGTAGTGGTTACAGGTTTTACAGGGTCAGGTTCCTAGCCTGTGTCCTAACCCTTCTCAGAGGGTGTACCACACACTCACAACCACACTCAAACCTAGGGCCAATTTAGAGTGTCGAATCCACCTACTGCATGTCTTTGGAATGTGGGAGGAAACCCATGTGAACAAAGATAGGATATGCAGACTCCTCACAGGAGGCACCCTAGCTGAGAACTGAACTGGAGAACCTCTTGCTGTGAGGCAACAACACTAACCACTGCACCGCCCATATATATAAACATTGTTTTTATTATCAAAAGCAGTAATAACACTTTTATTTAGTAGAACATTAAGAAAACACTGACTTGTTCTTATGTTGTAATTTTCTATCATAGGCAGTAGAGAGAGAGAGAGAGAGAGAGAGAGAGAGAGAGAGAGAGAGAGAGAGAGAGAGAGACCGTATCTCATAATCCCTTTTTGCAACAGAAATTTCATTTTACTTCATACAGGAATTTCTGTTAGCCTACAACATAGATAGATTAAAGGAACGCTGATGAAATATCAGCAGGCATGTAGTGTGTGTGAATTGTATGTAACAGATGACTGAGCTGGTCATCCAGGTAACTGAGAGATGAATACATACCTTAATACCACTACATGGGGGATGGTGAAGTAAGTAATTGCACATTACAGATGTCATAAGGAAAAACCTGCAGTTTAGTTAGTTTACCTAGAAAGTTTACATATATGTGGAGCATTTTAACAGCTTGCAATTCGCATAAACAGCAGTGAGTCTCAGAAAAATATACTGAAGTTCTTTCTGTACAGACATTTGAAGAAACCATTTATTCACAGCAATGGTATTATAAATAAACAAAGAAATGAAGTAACTGAAATGATGGTGCCCTGGCCTTATGGAAATGCAAACAAAGTATTCCGTGGGAGAAAGAAAGACATAAAAAACAGAATCATATAACCATTGCAGGTATTTTTGTAGAATGGCAACCAATAAGCATGCAGATGAGTTTGCCCTACAAACAATAAAAAGATGTAATAAAATGTATTACTTTTAGTTTCTGGGTGGATATGGCCTTTAAATAACCTTAATTCCAGCCAGCCACACCAGTGGAGAAACCTTGAGATAGTAGAGATAGCAAGGCTCAAATAATAGCTGCATTATTTAACACATTGAAAGCTTCAGGCATAATATGAATAGAACTGCTAGAATATCATGGCAGTCTGTGGCTTTTCTGCATGTCATCTGTCAGATTAATCAGCTACATCTGTGCCATAAAATTTATTAAACCATGTTGACTCCTAGTCAACATATCTTTCTTTAATACTGTATGCCATTGTCTGAAAAACAATATTTCTCCAGCAGTGTGCCTAGAAGCACAAAAGTAAAATGTGAGTGTAATTAATTTTTAACAAATGATCACCTTTCTTAAACTCAGTAATAACTTTTCTAGGAAAATGAAAATTCATAAGCTAACAAATGAACCAACAGAGATATGTTATAATGGGTATGTTAGTGACTTAAAGATAATTATATGACTCACATGCCCAGGTCTTTTACTCTTCCATTATTCATGTGTAGAAACAGCAGCACACTATAATAATGACAACTGACTGGCAGCTGCTTGATTGTATTGGATGAACATAACAAAACCAGAAAAGTGGAACTACATACTCCATGAGAAAAAAACAAGTGATAGTAGAACCTTAATAAAAAGGGTGGAACATATCTGAAGAACAATGCCCAATGAACAACAATCTTCATTTTTTTATTCTCTCTCTTCTCCATTGCCAACCAACCATCAGCTCCTCATAAATCTCAAGTCTACCTCATTATGAAGAAAGTTCCTTATTTATGTCATAAAAAGTCCATATTCCTCACAATTCTACACTGAAAGAATCTGTCACACAATCGGTGCTTTTTTTTTTTTTTAAATCCATGGTAAATAATACTGAGTCATATTAGTTCATCAAAAGGACATTTTATAGGTACAAGAAAACATTTTAACTATCCTGCGTTGAGATATATTCTCCATGTCTTCCTTGTTTCTTCCAAGTTTAAGTTAGTGCTGGTTTGCGGTAGGGCTTTGTGCAATTATTTTCAGCTGTAAGTTGCTCTTCTACTATTGTTACATTGGTTTTGCAGTTAATGAGCATCGCTTTAATATTCTGCATGGCCTGCAGTTAATGAGCATCGCTTTAATATTCTGCATGGCCTCCAGTTAATGAGCATCGTTTTAGTATTCTGCATGGCCTGCAGTTAATGAGCATCGCTTTAATATTCTGCATGGCCTGCAGTTAATGAGCATCGCTTTAATATTCTGCATGGCCTACCATAACTGCCTCTAACATGCCTTTAAGCATCTCATTCTTTGTTCTTATCGTTTTTGGTCTTTGGACACTTTTTGTGGAAGATTTTGTCATATTTTTTGTGGTGATAAGGTTCTCGGTCAGAAAAAAATATTTCCATCTAACTTTTCTTGATTTCGATTGTTAGCTTCAGTTACTTTGCAACTTTTATGTCAGTTGATTGTGACAAAAAGACTGCTAAACAGGGAAAATAAACAATTTTACTGACATTTCACAGACCCTGATAAAAAATGGCTATTGTCACTGTGCATTCCTTGTGTACCCTTCAAGAATCGGTTTGGTTTGGAAACAGTAGGTCACCTTTGATGCCTGCTTTATTTTTAAGCATATAATGGTAAGCGCATAAAAGCTTTATGTGGTATTTGTTGTACATTTCACTTCATGGACATGAACAAACTCTGGTCAGCTATGAGGGGAATTGGGGTAGATGAACAGCCCATTGTATTGACTGAGGCTATATGACCTTCTAATCCAGTTCAGGTAAAATTATCCTCCATCTATCAGATGAGTTTCGACTTATTACAACAGTTGGACATTCGTGTATACTGGCCTACGTACAAGGAAGAAAGTATGTCTTTGGTGCATGTTTGGAAATATCATAATGGGGATGTCATCAGTTTAAAATTTAATGCTTTGGAACACATAGTGTTAAACAGGATAAGTTGGCATATTAGACAGTCAATTATTAGATAAGGAAATATTTTACATATTTAAATTTCATATTTTAAATCCATCTGGACTAAATAATGATTTTGATATTAAAAGACTGATTATTTTTACTTAATTGATTCAATAATTTACAAATTTTTCTAGATGAGCGTTCTAGCCACAAATGTATATTAGTACTTTTTCTTGGTGCTAATAAAAGGAGAGTGCTATACAGTAGTAAAATATTTTTTTTCCCTCAAACTTTGTTTTTTTTGTGATATATATATATATATATATATATATATATATATATATATATACATATATATAGTATATATATATATATATATATATATATATATATATATATATATATATATATATATATATATATATTGTCGACTTATCATTTTGTCGAATTTCATAACAGGAAGACCACATTGTTTAAAATCATCAACTCCTGGAACATCGTATTTTCTTTTCGAGAAAGTAACCACTTGGCAACCATTGTGAATTTTCCCTTTTCTGCACTGTAGTGCAATCCAGGAGTTGGTATATTTAGTTGGGGGGGTGTGAGGTATGAATCCCCACCACCACTTTGGTTGGTTTCATTTGCTTCTGTTTTTAATTCCATTATTGGTGGCTGACTGGTTATCTTCCTGGAGAGAAAATACGATGTTCCAGGAGTTTGTGATTTTAAACATTTGATAATGTGGTCTACCTGCTATGAAAGTTGATGAAATGGTAAGTCAACGTTATGAAGTTTTATATATATATATATATATATATATATATATATATATATATATATATATACACTTTGGACACATGTACACTAACCCCTGACTTTTTTATTGATATCAATAATATATTTAACATTTTAGAAGCCAAGTAAGCAGAGCTTCCTAAAGATTAGGTGAGGTTATACCCAATATTAGGGAATGCAGATGAATTTCCAGTTATGGTTACTAGCGGCAATACATTGAGAATCCAATCAAAGACTTGCAAACATTATATACAGTAAAAGGACTTGGTGAAATATGTTAGGAAGACTAAAATGATTGTGGTTAATTGATCAAACAAAAGTTGGTAGATTTAAAAGGTGGAGAGAAAAGAATTAATAAATTAATTCTGTATCTTTGTCATAATGTTTTCAAAAATTGAAACTGCACAAGGTTTAGTTGAAAACCAACATAGATAAGGTGATTCCTGCATTAGAAGAAATCAATACCAAATTAGATGGTTAACTTCAGCACTACTGATGCAAACTTTAAGAGTTATAATGTACTTATTAACCTTGTATGGTGTTTAAATATGTGATGATGATGATGATGGTAATAATAATAATAAAAATAATAATTATTATCATTATTGTTATTATTATTATTGTTATTATTATTATTATTTTCTTCAGTTTATAGAATGTCCTTCCCAGTATATTTCTTAGAAAGAAGTACATCAAATTGCCTTGCAATTCTTCCAGTGGAATAAAATATGACCAGGAAGGGAGATACAGAAAGTTGTCTGGATGCGAAACAGCTGGAAAGAAGAAGGAATTACAAAAAAGTCTACTGATCAAAATATTGAAAAAGTGCTTCATATATATGGCTATATCTATTTAAAGAGTGATTTAACCAAGAGAATTATATTATACCAGAGTTTCATATAAAATATTAAAATAATATGTAGAGGGTCTGGGCAAATAATGATACCTATAAGAGTTATGCAAGTGCTTTCTTGGCATTTTGAATATAGCATTTAATCAAATACAATAACACAACCTATTTATATGATATACCCTTTAGAAATCTATGTGCAGTTCATATACATTACTAAGACTGGAATTCAGTATGGTAGTTTAGGACGTTCAAAATTAGCTAGTAGATCAAGGGGTAGGAAATGTATATTTTATCTGCAGAAAAAGAACTGCTGCATGTTATACTAAAATGTCCTAACTATGGGAAGATAAGAAACAGGTCATTTAATAAGATTTTTGGTATAAATTGTTAAGCTCTGTTGTTGTCTGATAAATACAAGAGGACAAGGCCAACACCAAGGTCATTACCACCTTTATTATAATTATGAGGATAAGGAAAAAGACTGCAATGTTACGTCAACTACTTGTCAGAAGATGATTAAAAACTGTACTTTCTATAGTTGAGTATGCATTGCATTAGTGTATATAATTAATATTTTATTGTATTGATGCACGTGTTGAGTGTGTTTTATGTTATTGGACTGAAACCACACTTGTATAAGCAATCATTAAAAGAAAAAAAATAACTAAACTATTCAGGAAATGTCTAAAATTATCATTTGCCAGATTTACATATTTGAACTACATAGCCTTCTTCATGATTGAATTCCAGTGTTGGTAATAGTTCCAGACCACAAATCTACCCTTAGAAGCCTGCAATTTACAAATCACAGGGGGAAGGATTCCAGTCTCTCCCAGTCTCTCCCAGTAGCCAAGATTTTTTTGGACCAATAAGCTATTTTGTTAGGAACCTTTGTGAGTTTTCTTTCAATTTTTTTAAGTGCGCATGTGCCAACGGGTGTTTTATATAATGGCTATAATCTGGACAGAATACAAGAGATTAATGAGGGGTTTTTTTGGTCTTAGAAGTTCATAGGTTCATAGGTTGGTATTAGGCTATTGGCCCTATGGCCTATACAAGCCTAGCCATAACAATTCCCTGGCTATTTCTTCCCACACTATTTACTTCTGGACCCCTGTCTAGCAGGGTGACTGACGTGATCCTCAGGGTGAATTTCCTTTCTCCCATCCAATCGTCAAGGTTCCTTTTGAAGAGGGCCAAAGTGGCACTCTGCTTGACATGTATGGGCAGTCTATTCCAGAGTCTGGGGAGTCTCTGGGTCATTAACCTATCCCTCCAGCATGTTTTGTTTATTGTGATGACAAGGTTTAGATCCCTGGAGTGTGTGGCTCTGAGGGATTGGGATTTCTTTAAGTGTAGCATGTCCAACAGCTCTGGGTTTGACATGGCCTTGTATGTTAAGCAGAGATCACCTCTGAGTAGACAATATGCAACAGAGTATAGCTGGAGTTTTTTTAAGGTGGTGATGCCTTTGGCAATTACTTTTGAAATATAAAAAGTATTTCCTAAGCAAAGACACCATATAGTGATCAAAGAAAGTGGCTTGTAGTGTCAGTGGCTCAACAGGTAGCATACTGGTCTTTGGTGACAGAAGGCTATTGGTTCTATTCCCACTCCAGGTGATTCGATTAATTTTCAGATTGCTAACACTGCACTACAGTATTAGTAGAGGCTGCATTCCTGAGTGTGCTGTCCTTGGGATGAGATGCTAAACTGACATCCCCATCTGCTTAGTTGGTGGTAACTCAGGTGAATGTAAAATATCCCTTGCTATTTATTTAAAACAGGAGAAATTCCCAGTTTCCCTGGCCAAATTTCTGCTATTAGTATAAATGCCACATTGGGCCTCCATGGAAAAGAAGCAGGTGGGATTAATCGGGTCAACAAAAAATAAGTAAAACATAGGAAAGGGAGCCATTAACCCAGGTGCCTGCTCTACAACCACTGTCTTGCTTGATTATGGGGTGTTGTAAATGCAGAAGATTATAGCATATTGATACTTCTTAAAAGTGATAATATTAATTTCATGGTGTTTAGTATAAACCCTTTTTCTGTGCACCATGTGTGTGTTGACTCATGTTAATTCATTTTGTAGTGTATATGTATCTTTAGGAACCTTAACAATAATACCCAGCATGTAGTAAAATTTGGTTACCCAGAGATCATTGTCTCCAGTTTTGATGTCAGAGAAATAAATGCTAAACAGGATAGGATGAACATAGATCTCTGGGGGACATCACTGGTCACCTTCTGTCTGACTAAGGAGGTATCATCTACTCAGACAGTAAGTGGTCTTTCCTTCAGCCATTTGGCTTTCCATCTTACCACACATGGATCAATGTTTCAGCCTATTAGCTTATTTACAATTCCATCATATGACATGATACCAAATGGTTTGGTCAAATCTAGATCAACTACATGAACAGTTAATCATCTCAGTGACCTTCTGAAATATTTAGCAGGCATGACCCATTCTTTATAAAGTCAAAATGTGGGTCATGATTAATCAGATTTTTGACATTGTGATTAATGATGTTGGTGATGATGTGCTCCATGGTTTTACAGATAAGACTCATAAGGCTGATGGTTTGCATTTTCCAGGGTTCGTAGTGGTCCACCCTTATGGAGAAGCATCACTACAGCAGAGAATCAGGATTTGGCAGCATAACCCATAGTTAGGCTTAAGGTAAACAATTTAAAGAGTTGATTAGTGAGTACACATTTGAAACTATTTATAAGACAACCCAGCGTATTGTCTGGATGCATGGAAAAAGTGTTTTTGGTACCTTAAGAATAAGATCATAATTGATGGTAGGGGTAGGGGGTGATATAGAGATGATTGGAATTGGGACTGTGATTTCAGAGAAGTTGGCAGACTACTTGTTTTCCAGTATGTCTGCAATATATTTTGGGTTTTAGTGAGATTATCCACCATAGAAAAAGTTGGTGCATTGTTGTGAAATATTTCTTAGTTTTCTTATATAACTGAAAAGGACTTGTAGTTATCTTTTCACTCAGCTGCTAGCCTTAGCTCATGTGATGTTCTGCTGGTCCTTATAGTCACCTTCTGTATCTTAATGAAGTTTATTCTAAACTCAGGCTGGGGGTCTCTGACCCTAGTTGGTAAGATGAGGAGTTTCTTCCTTCACTTACATGGTTTATTTATATTAACTCATCATCTGGGTGGTTTGTTTTTGAATTCAGCATACTTGTTTCTGGTAGAGTCTCATTGATCCAAATATTTGTCTAAATTGCCAGAAAGGTCCTTAGTGTATCTGGCTGCATATCCAGATCAGCTGTGATGTATTAGTGGGCAAATTTAGAGATTTTTGTCATATAATAGTATGAGGATTATCTTTTTAAAGTTGCTGTGGACATGGAGGGTTGATTACTGGGTAAGTGGAAGTTCTGAGAACAAGGACAACCAATTGGTGGTCTGACTTAACTGATGAGGGACTTGTCAGGTGCAAGGAGCCAGGTTTGTAAGAACCATGTCAAAAATGTCCCAACCCCTGGCAGATTTAAGGACAAGTTGATCCTGGCAGTATTTTGTTTACCAATCCAAGATGAATTGTTCATATCCTATGCTGGAAGTGTGAGTACTCTATAGAAAGATAGTTGGAGTCACCAAGGTTTAATGAGCTATTGCATATCTTCTATGAATATCATGAGTTTTATGATAATCTGGGTGTCATAGAAGGGCATTGATAACAAGCTATAAATCTGGAATTTGACTTCCATAACATGAGCTGCAGTTTTATGAGCTCACTTGGGAGGGTTTCTGGGTATCTCACTTTTTTTTTTAATTTCTGCAAATATTTTGAGTTTCTAATACCATGATGGGAATGACCCCATTCCTAAGTCAAATTATGATTAAAGTTCATGAAATTAGTACTGTTTCAGTCTTTGATGTCAGCCAGAAGTGCTCTTCACAGCACCTGCAATGTGCCCAGTAATGACTCCTTCTGCAATTCATATGGAGTTACATGTATTGGTAACATATCTACATACGATTGTAGATTCTTTTTTATAAGACCCATTGCTCCTACTAATATTGGGACTGTCTGGGTATCTTTCTTCCACATAGCTCTCGTTTATACCCGCAGAATGATTTTATGTCTCTCTGTATGCAAGGCACTGTAGTCACTGGGTTTGACGATTTCAGTGATCAATGCTACTTTTATCTTCTTTTCATGGAGCACTATATCCAGTTTTCTAGCATCTATCTTTTGAACTGTTGGTAATGGATGATTCCATGTGATGTAAACTTCATCATTTTCTATGATGCTTTGTGGCTTATGTTTCCAGTGTTTTTCAGCCATTTTAATACCATAATATCTGCACAATCCCCAGTGCAACAATATTGCCACATTATTATGCCTTTCAGTAAACAGTATCTCACTTTTGAATACTGTCTCTGATTAACATCAAGACTCTACTGTAGTTCTCAACAAGTTTATCAGCATGGTAGGCACAAACCCCACGCACAGAGGGAGTGTTTTCTTTACATTTGAATCATGTTGTGGTAACTCCACAGACATGGACATGTTGCAAATGCAGAAGTGCCTCCAAATCAGGCAGTTTATGGTTAAGAACCCTGACATTGAGAAGAACCACTATAATATTGCCCAGCTTGGAATTTGATGTTTTTTGTTAAGCTTTGATGTTCATTAGATGATTTCTGCCTAAAAAGACAGATTAGTGGTAGCAAGGACTTTGTCCAGTATGCAGAAACCACTGAAACAGAGATGTAGACCATCCTTTGCAAAGCAAGTTGGTCTTTTGATCATCTCTTCCCTGGGTGATACAAACTGGATCCCCTTGTAATGACACCAGCTACTTAGCCAATTGTTGTACCCAATTATCTTTTCTCTGAATATATGCATCATTCTTGGTGAAGGGAAGATTCCGCTCAGAACCAGAGTCCCTCTTGATTGAAGCTTGTGTGACAAGTTTTAACATGCCCTTCTGCATGTCCTTCATGAGTTTTCATGACAGGTCATTTGCTCCAATGATGACATAGTCATACTTACAGGTCAAGAAGGTCTTCAGTGCCCTTGAATATGTCCACAGTCACTACTGAGAAGTAGCTGACTGTGTCCTTTTCCTTGTCCAGTCTGGTGAGCATGGAGTTTGTCAAACAATAGATTCATGAGTTACTAGGACATTTCCAGGAGCTGCCCTGTTCATGCTAGAGATAGGAGTGGTATGTTATTGGTGTCATGTTCATGAGGGGGTGTAAATAGTAGGTGTATTAGGAGTCTTTTGCCAATGCCTGATCTTAAGAGTTCCAGTAGACTTGGGCAGTGATGTTTTTAAAGCATTTGTTTATGAATTTTGTGTTGCCAGTATGAGGATGTTGCATTTGTATTGGTGAGGGTATGACATAGTGATGCTCACTGCATGCAGTGGAGTGGGATAGGAAAGCCTTCAACTTTACTATGTATTTACACCTCTCATAGACAGAATCTAATAGGCTGAGTAGGAGTTCATTTCAGTGGCTATGAAGGAGTTCTTACACATGCAAACCTCTCAGCTGTCCAGATTTTTGTCTTATATTTTAGGTCTGTTCCTCATAACATTTTATTTTCCTGACCAATCTTTGGAAAATCATTGAGGACTGAAGTCAGGAAACATTGATATACATTTGAGTTTCCAACTTTATACTCTTCAGAAATTTCATGCTGATGTAAAATCTGTTATTCTGTCAACTTTCTATATTTGTAAGGGCAATATTTAAAAACTGTCCCTATTCTGGGACCTTTCAGCCCCCCACTATTTATGGCTTTGTCCAGACTTCTTGATCTAAGAGGTTGTGAGGTATGTACATATGTTAGGATATCTAGGGATAGAAGGTTGGCTATAGAAGGGGGTTAGTTTGCTGTCTCTCCATAATGTCCAGTGCTATTGTGTGACAGAACTTCAATGGGAAATAATGAGTGAAAGAAGGAGTTTTTGAGGGATGGAGGTTGCTAGATCAAGCAAACTATTTAGAACCACAACATGCAGACTAATGTGCTTGGTAGCAGCTTACTGCAAATCAGCACAGTTTAATGAAGTCCAGAGCATAACAGCGCTTTGCACCTGCAAAATGAAGGAAGATGTTTTTGCACTGCTGACTAAGGAAGTGTTTTTTTCAAACTGTGCTCAGTACCCACTGTTCGATGATAATTAGTGTGACAATACACTCAGCACAGTGCTACACAGGGAAAACAGCAAGCAATAAAAGAAAGAGAACCAATCAAAACAGCTATAAATTGTAGCCCAGAGTCTACCATTAACGCATATGTGCTTGTAGCTCTCAGCAGACCTGCTCATGCACATCCTCTAAATGGTAAGTGCTCTAACTTTAACTAACCCAGTCTTACTTAATTGTCTATCCCTCCCATCACCCTACCCTACTGAACTGGAGTGCTTCCAGAGCCCTAACTTTTACTCTAATATTTCTAGCCATCCCAAACCCTAAAGACAGCACCCCTATTCCCATTTCCTAATGCTAAAGTCCACAATCACTCCCAAAAGTTAAAAATCTAGTCGCCAAACCTAAAGTACCTGATCACTGCCAAACATTAAACTCCCCTCCTGCTCCTTAACCCCAAAACTTCCCTTCTGCTCTTTTGACCATAAACTTCCATCCCACTCATTAGCCCTAAAACCTCCTTGCTCACTAAACCCCTCCTGGTTGCTGCTCAAAACCCTGACCTGCACTCCCACCACCTCCCCTCCTCATGACTGCCACAGATTTAGCTATTGTGTTCAGGTAGGTGTGACCACTGGGTGGAGAGAATGGAGCTGCTGCACATTGTCTAGAAATGTAATAGAGTTTGAGCGAGGGAGGCAGCCCATGTGAGCTGCAAGACGCTCAGGTTCCCATCTACAATACAGTGATGTTTGAGTGCCAAGAACTTTAAAACTTGTAATAGACTTAACAGTGCACTTAGCACAACTCTGTGCATTAAATAGCAAACAATAAAAGAAAGACTGCTAATCAAAAATACCCATAAATTCAAGCCAGTAATACTCGGCTACCTATAAATAGCAGCAATTAATCTACTCTTATTAGAATAACCACATACCCATTGCACCTAATGTCTATTACTCTACAATATTGAAGAAAAATATTCCACATTTTTAGTGATGTTTCTGGCTGATATGTCATTCCTGCAAACATTCTGTCAGCAAAACTAATGATATGAATGTGCAATTATCTGTACTTGGTGGGATCAGTTGACAGTTAATTTTGTCTTTGCATTTATTGTGCTCTATGTGTTTAGGCTTATCTGTCTACTGTTCAGATACCTCCTCTGCCTGGAAAGTCTTGCTTGATTGTGTCACTGCTGCTCCATGGGTGCTACCCTGTACTATAACCTGTTATAAAGATGGCTACAAGAACATTTAATAGTCCCTCTTAGGGGACACACTGGGGTGGGGCCTCCAACAAAGGTAGCTAGTTAACCAAAACATAGCTTTATCTGTTCAAGGGCAGGTTCTACCAATCCAGCAATAGTCTTGTTTATGCATGTACATACCTTTATGCAATTCTCTGTCTAGTATATGCAGACTGCTTATTGAATTCCTCACCTAGTGGGGTGAGAATGAGCAAGAGACTCCTGTGTGGACAAGGCTGATACGTATTCTGTTTTTTTTTTTTTTTTTCTTGTTCATGCATATCCATATTGAGTGCTCCCTGCTGAGATGAACACTAACAGACAGGCAGGCACAGGCATTTACAAATGCAGATGATGAGACACTGGATGGAATTTATATCTCTTGCAGTTATATACTGCCCTCTGTCTGAGTCAGAAGGCACCCTGGTCATTATGTGAGTACAGTCTGTGGCACTCAGTACTGTCACCTAGTACTGCAAGAAGGTCTGCAATGGTATAAATGTTATGCATAGCAGTTTGAAATTTCAGGACCATGTTGATGTATACAAAGTATTACTTCATAAACTGCAGCATAATTTCGAACAAATTATGGTATTCTTGACACTAATACATAAGGATTTCAAAATATATCGTTTGTGCTCTTTTAGTTTTCACACTGTGAACACCAAGCACAGATCTGTGTGGTCTTCTGGGATATGGGACATCTTTATGCAAACTCTGGTGTCATGTGTTCTTTTCATATCACATATTATCAGCTAGAGGCCCATGAAAAGCTTTTATAGTATTCAAGACTTTTTAGTCCAGCAAACTACTTCTGTCATTTTGGCTGTCAAACTAACAAATCGCTATGCATTTTGAATTCATGATGCTTTGTATATCCGATGATACACAGTAGTGTAAACATTGTACCAAAAAACAGCATCCAGTAAAGCCAGATACAGAATAAACTTGCTTTGGGTCAGGGTACATTATGATCCTTGAAGTAATGTATGTTCATCAACCCAAACCTGGAGTTTTAACATCTGCTGATTTTTCATTTCTAATGCTAAGCTGTTTTCTTTTTCTTGTATATGAAATCCTTTATACATTTACATAATTTTAAACAATGAGCATAAGGATCACATACTTAACATTTAGATTTTATGAATCCAGTCAATTGTTTTGTATTTTTCTGAAGTTACTTTAGGGTATTTAAGTGAAATGAAGTATGGAGGACATTAAATTAATTATAGCACCTCAGTGAGAATGCTACGAAAGCAGAACACGGACAAAGAATACTTGGATTAAAGAAGAAGGAAATAATTTGCAATCATGAATGTGTTTAGCAAACTGTTTGTTTTGTCACTATTTAACCAGTATGACTAATGCATGTTCAGACACTTTCCTTTAATGTATTTTCCTTCTGCTCAACCTCCCCCACTGAAAAAAAAGAAAACTGAATGTCATTAGTTTTATTTTCAGGGACTACTGAAACAATAATTACAACTGAAGTGTTTTGTAACTGAGCAGGCAAGACAGAACAAATATAGATTGCACTGAAAATGAAACAATGGCTACAGAATCATGCATGAATGGAAGATAAATGGACTAAACATGTAATATACATAAAGATAATACTAAAATAATGGTATTATTCCCAAACTAGAATCATTTCATTATAATCAAGTTTTCAACAAAAAATGGTGATCATAAAATGTTACAGTAGTTATGCCTGACTAAGTTGCACTAAAAAACTTCAAATTTTCTCTAATTTTCTTTTTTTATGGGCACTGAAGAATTTCAAATGGAAGAAGCATCATAACCGTTTTGCTTTATCTAAAGTCTTTTTTCAGTAAAGAGTAGAGCATATGGCCTGTTAGCAACCTTGAACTATATTTTTAATTTTGTGTAATTAAAACAGTAGGATCTAAGCTGTACTTATCCATAATAACCAGTCGTTTGGTCTAATAAATTACCTGATGTCTATTCTTAGAAATACCATCAACAGCATTTATCAGCTCAGCTGCTTCTTTTATTTATTTACTGACTTATGTGTGTATTTATTTATTTATTGTTTACTGTGGCAATGTACTGATCAATACTGAGCAATTTCGGATTCAACCTGGGTGAAATATAAAGCACTTCACAAAGGAAAACACAGAATTACAAGGAATGACAGAATAGTTAAGACTTGTTACACAGAAAAATTGTATATATATATATATATATATATATATATATATATATATATATATATATATATATATATAAAATACTAAACAAGGAGAGTGTACTGTTCAATATTCACATTTGTTTCTAAAGTGGGTGAGCTTTCAGTAATTCTGTGAGGGGAGAAGTGAAAAGGAGACAGGCATACTCATAGTGTGTTAGGTGATAATGTCCTGTGTTGAAACAGGAGCATTTGGCTTAGATTAAGATATGCTTTTCTGAGCTGCATTCTGAATTTGAAGTATCTGCTGTTTTCATTTTGGTCAATGGGAAGAGTTTGACAAAGAAAAGATGACTGAGAGAAGAAAGCTTGTGCAGTGATCCATGAGTTTAATTTGACTCTTTGACTGCAGGTGGTACCTTGGTCTGTGTTAATTACAGGGGGGTAAGGAAGCATGTGTGTTGAGTAGAAAGATCCTATATTTGTTATTATGATATTAAGCTATTGTTATCCCCAATTTGGTGTCATCCTACTTGTTCCAAGAAGTTTTGATTAGAATACACAATTAATATTTGGCCATATGCATTTGAAGTTGTGAAGTTAGTTAATATTTTGGAATATAAAACATCCCACAAAGAGTGTATTTTCATTAACCTTTACATCCTGGAGTTTAATAGATTATCACTAAAATCACACTATCTCCTTATAAGAATGGACATTAAATTAACAATCAGTTATAGACCAACAGCTCTTCTGAGCCCATTATCAAAGATTGTTGAAAAACTTGAGTATAAGCAGCTTGTGAGCTGCCTAAACCAACAAACCAGGTTATCTCACACTCAGCAATGCTTCCAGTTGAAATATAGAGTTAGTAAAACAATAATGGGCATTGCAAATTCCTCAGTATGAATATGGATCTTGCATATTTCACATGCAAACTGTTCTTATCAAAAAGTTCAGCATAACTGATCTCCTGCTACTTTTATGCAATTTTCCACAGATGTTATCAATACATTTGCTTTACAGCATAAAAAAAATTGAACCTTAGCTAAAAAACTTAGCTAATCTGTTTTTAAGTTAAACATTGTACCTATTTTACACCCCTACCAATTCCTCACTTTTTTCCACCCATCTCTTGTCCTGTTGAATTCCTTAGGGGATTCTCTCCCCCACCACTTCTCCCAATAGTTCATTCCACGAGTCCACAACACTTTACTGTAAGAAATACTTTTGGCATATCCAGAGTGAACTTAGTCCCCAGAACCTGCTGTCTATTTACATTTCTCCACTTTCTGACCTTCCTTTTCAGGGTATTCTCTCTCTTAGATGATCTTCTTCACCTAGTCATGTCTCTCCTGGTTTATAATGAGAAGCACATTATCTTTTCCTGTCTTTGTACCTTTCCAGTGGCTTTCCTGTAGACTCACACTCTTCAATAGCCAGATGTGCATGCCGACGTAAACCTCCAAAGGCTGCACATTGGACTCAAGATCTGTTCTGAACAGGGCCCTGTAGAGGTGAACTGTTACATTTTGCTTCCTGAGTCTAATCCCTTGAAGACAGTGTAACTGTTGCCATTCTCTTTTCTTCTGGTACTGACCTTTGACCCTGGTCCTGGTGGTCCTGTCTAAGTGAAATAAGCACCCTAGACCCTTTTCTTGCTCTGATGTCATCAGTTCATAGTCTGAGCTTAGCAATTAATGGAGTAAAAAACAAACAAACACAACATGTTACTATGTTACAATATATATTATTAACAGAGCAAGATTTCACACTAAAACATGTCTCAACCAGTTTAAAAAGAAACAAAGTTAAATCCTCCATTTAAATCTTATCCTCAATTAAGAGATCATTAACTTTTACTTAAAGGTGTAAACATTTACACATACAGATAAAGCACATTTTAAGGTATATTTGAATTTCATTGCACTCTCTCTCTCTCTATGTATATATAGGTATATGTGTGTGTGTGTGTGTGTGTGTGTGTGTGTGTGTGTGTGTGTGTGTGTGTGTGTGTGTGTGTGTGTCTATGTGTGTGTGTGTGTGTGTGTGTGTGTGTGTGTGTGTGTGTGTGTGTGTGTGTATATATATATATATATATATATATATATACACACACACACACACATATATATATATATATATATACATATATATATATATATATATATATATATATATATACATATATCTATAGTTTTATACACATATACACACACACACACACACACATACACACACATTGCTTATCCATCAAATCTTTTATTTTCAAGAATGCATTCAGTTTGTTTGACTAATAGCAACATTCATTTTTCATTATAAAGTATTCCATTGTTATGCAAATTAAGGAGCCATGGGTACCCTGTGTGTCTTTGTGACTTGCCCTTTCGACTTATAGGAAAGTGTTAGCAATTTTTAAACATATGTTCTTTTGCATACTGAGCTTGATATCTGTGCATCTAATTACCTTACAGGTGCATATCTGGGCCTTTAGTAGTACTCTTTAGGTTGCTTGAATTTCATTCATTACATATATATATATATATATATATATATATATATATATATATATATATATACATAAATATATGGGTCTACTTCACATGACTGAAAACTCAAAATACTGAATTTCATATTTAATTTGACTGAGACCACAGTACCTAATTTTCAAAATACTGAAAAGTCATTTGCCTGAGTCTCATTGTACATAAAGCTTACAGTGCTGAATTTCAAAATACTGTATTTTGAGCCATAGATGTGGTGTGTTTCGTTTCACCTGTCACTTGCTTGTGATAAAAAAAATTACTGTAACTTAAAGTGCCAACTGTCACAATACCGATAGTAGCATGGAAAGTACTGTTGTAGTGTTTCTAAATGTGGGTATGTTTCTTTACATTTTTATGGGCAGTATCTAAAATATTATGGTGGATGTTTTGTGTGCTCCCAGCAGTAATGGCAGTCTATACAGTACTGTAAGGTAAGTAAAAGGTATATGCCTTTTCTCCCACAATAGTGCAATCCTGGAGTTAGTAACTACAGTTGGGGGGAGTGGGGGGTGCAGACCCCACCTGGTTTAGATTTATATCATCCGGTTTCTGTTAGTCAGGGTAAGGGAACAATCTCTGTACTTTCAACATCCGGCCTTTGATGCCTGCAAACACCTATGGGGTGGGATCTCTGCCAAGCTTAGCAGACACGTGGCCACTCTAATCTAGCAGAAAGTGAAAAGTTGGACAGAGGCCTTCAGCAATACCAAGAACATACAGCTTGCCCCATTAGTGACTAGAAAGATTTGAGATTCACCAGACCCCCACCAGCTCAAAGTAGCAGGGCTCACCGTCACCCACACATCCTGGTTGATGACCCAGAGAAATCACCACGGACCCCCCAATAATGAAATATCCAATCAACCACAACTTGCAGAAATGAGTCAGTCCCAGCTCAGGTGGAAGTCTCCCATGTGCCCAGCAACAGCATTAACACCAGCAATGAGTCTTTTTTATCCCCAAGGAACAAGACACACCAGGTCCATGAACCATCCCCCAGCATCCCAAACCTCACACCAAGAGAAATGCAGCACCAAGGGGCAGACAAGAGGGAGAGGCAGAGGGCAGAACAGCAATTGACTGCAGAACTGGACCTTCCTCACCCCTCATGAATAACAGATGGCACTATTCTCAACATCTCCACCAAGTCATTTTCCAACAGCCATTTGAATATGCTCAGAAAAGGGTTCACCTTCATCCCAGCAAAGAGAGATGGGCTATCTAACACGCTACTGGACCTTAGGTTCTACTTGAAAAAACTGAACCTTAAGTACCTGTACCGTGACATCTCTCTCAGGACCTCAAATGACCAAACCTGGAGGAGTAAAACTGTTTACAACCCTGGATTTCATGGCACACTAAGCACCTTCCTCACAGTGTGCAAAAGGGACATAAGGAACTTACTGGCAGACAAAAGTCCCAAAAAATTATTCAGCCTCACCTAGTTTGAGATAACAGCTGTCCAGAAATTGAGCAATGACAGTTCCATCTGCATCATGAAGGAGGACAAGGGCATATGTACAGTTGTTAAGGACAAGTTTAAATATGTTGAGTGTATTGAAGCAGATCTAACCAACAATGTGTTTTATCAATGCATTTCTGTCAGACCGGTTAAACAAATCTTTAGCCAAATTGATGTTGTGTTATTTAAACTGATTTGGAACAACGATATCACTTCTGGGGAATTTGACTTCATGTCTGTCCTCACCCAAGCCTTGGCATCCTATTTGGCATCTCGAAGATGCACAAAAATGACATCAATCCCCCCTTTAGGCTCATAGTATCAAGAAAAAGGATAAAAACAGAGTAAATCTCTTAGTTTCTAGATGCCAACCTTAATCCCATTGTACAGGCCAGCCTCTTCTACCTCCGAAACTCCTGGGCCTTTCTCCAGCAGCTCCATGAGTACCTGTTTTCCCCAGCCAGCCAGCTTCTAGTCACCCTTGACATTGAAGCTTTCTACACCAGCATCCTCCACTCTCAAAGTCTATCCCTATCCTGGCAATACCTCACACAATACGCCTCTGTGGATCCATTTAGAATCCAGACCCTGTGCACTCTCATGGAAACAGTTCTTACTAGCAAGTGCTTCACTTTCAAAGGCAAAATCTACCATCAGCAAAGAGGAGTTGCAATTGGTCTAAAATGGCCCCTGCTAAGTGAACCTTTTTCTCAGTGCATGGGAACAATGGTCCCTAATACACCTCCCTAGTTTCCACCTGTCCAGACTCTATAAAAGTTATATAGATGATATCTTTTTCATCTGGCAAGGCACCAGGTCCAAACTCAATGACTTCCTTCAAGCAATCTCGAATAGCTGTAGCTTCCTTTCCTTCACCATCTCCAACATTGGACCAAAAGTTAACTTCTTAGATTTAGAAATAATCTTAGACACCTCTCTTCCAGCCTTTCAGTCCAACCTGTTCCAGATGAGCACCTTCTACAACAATTGCCAAGATTTTACCAGCCAGCACCCATGTTTCTTGAAAGCCAGTGTTGTGCGGGGTCAGTTCATTCGCCCCTCCCACATCATCAGTGAGGACACAGATTTCCTCCATGAAAGCAATATTCTGCCCAACCTGTTCATATACAGGAAATACCCCAGATCATTAGTCCACCAATCCCTTACTGAGGTTCTTGGCAAACATAACAATAAATTCAGACCCACCCTCAAGTCCAGTCTGAACATTCCCCCTCCCATCAAAAATCAGGCAGGGGACTCGGTCAACAAGGCCCTCAGCTTCCCGATGCCAATCAGTCAGGACATGCTACCTATCACAGACATCCTCACTTATTACTTGGACATCATTAATAGCAGCAGAGATCTAGCCCCTGTACTAGGGAATGGGTCACTTTTCTGCTATAAAAGAACCAAGACATTAGGCATCTCTTTAGAATCTACTCCTCCCTCCCCCCAGTCACAGGCATGTGCCCTTGCAACAAATGCATTTCCTGCCAATATAGCCATATGGAGCCCTCCTTCATGTACTCCCACAGCCAAGTCAAAGTCTCCTTTTGGAAGTACTTTGACTGCAATTCTGACCACATTATCTATGCTGCCCACTGCACAGTCTGCACCCATTTCTACAAGGGCAAAACTTCCAGGAAGATTTCTGATTGCATCAAAGTACATTACTCTGCAATCAGAAACCAGAACAACAAAAAAGCACAGACTAAACACAGCCAGACTTGCACAAGGTTCCAACTGTTCAAGTTCCTGGTTTTGGATCAAGTTAAACTCTTTACTGGTGACAGAGAAACATTGCTCGAAGTGAAGGAGTTGAAATGGCAACTCCTTCTCAGAACAGACATGTACCTGGGTCTAAATGAATCAACATCAAATGCACACTCAAATGGTATAGGAAACACCCCCGAGGTTTGCCATGTTCCTGTCCAACCATATGCTCCCCTACCTATGGTGGGCTCCTTTTCCCAATCCCTTTACAATCACAGTCTCTTTTCCTCATTGGTCACCCCTACCAGCCACCTCTCAGAAGATAGATGGAATGAGTCAGCTTCAAGTCTAGCAGAGCAGCCCACCCTTATATCCCACCTTCCAGAGCATGATCAGTTAGCAGTCTACAAGTTGGATGTGTAATGGGAATCATCCCTGGGCTACATCTTGCTTTGTCAAAGGATGTAACACCAAATGAATTCTCCTACCACCTATGGGAAGGTACCACAGGCAACTTTCTGTGGTAAAAACTGGGAAATCATGCTTTGTACGTGTCCCTGAGTGAGCACAAATCTCTCTTCTCTGCCTAAAAGAGATGATGAGGTTGTGTCCCCTCCCCCCAGTACCGGCTTTGTCACTTACCTGAGCTCAGGTTGCCTCATTTAAAGGCAAGACTTTATTCCCCCATACCCGAGACAGGGTTCCGCTTAATAATAATAATAATAATAATAATAATAATAATAATAATAAAAATAATAATAATATATTGTTTTTCCTTATTGGAGGGAGACATTTTGCCTCCCTATGGCTGGAAAAATATTGTGCCCAAATACAAGGATCTTTGCTTTTATATATATCTATGAGAGAGAGAGACAGGGAGAGCAAGAAAGAGAGAGAGAGAGAGAGAGAGAGAGACAGAGACAGAGAGAGAGAGAGAGAGAGAGAGAGAGAGAGAGAGAGACAGAGAGAGAGAGAGAGAGAGAGAGAGAGAGAGAGAGAGAGAGAGAGAGAGAGACACAGAGAGAGAGAGAGAGAGAGAGAGAGTGAGAGAGAGAAAGAGATAGAGAAAGAGAGAGAGAGAGAGAGAGAGAGAGAGACAGAGAGAGATATCTATATCTGTAACTGTCTATCTAGCTACCTATCTATATACAAACACACATTTATGCATTCCTTTGTATTAATGTTTTCTGGGAAAAGTTCTCCCTGTAGCAGTCTCAGATTGATACATCGCCCCAGAGAATAAAATTAAAATAACTGCATCAATAGTTATCTAGCGGGTTTCTTAAAAAATAATTATGTATCAGAAGTAGACTGCCAGAAGATTTGATATATTAGGTTTTCACTGTGAATTTGGACACAGGTGGGTAGTTTCTTTTTGAGATTTATATGGACACAAAAATATTAGTAAATTCTGAGGATGTTGTGCTGAATTTTTCATATCTGTAGTGTGTGGGTGTGGAGAGATGTAGCATTCTTGGTACAATGTGGATTAATGATTGCAGTTTGTGTATCAGGTGTTCCTTCTTATTTTAAAACCATTTTCTTTTGCTGTACAACATTTTTTTATGCATATTCTTCACTCTACTATTCATGTCAACAACGCACATTTCATCACAAAGCTATCGCCAGGCATTGCCACTCTGTAGTTGTTAAGATGGACTATCAGTGACACAGCCATTTATAAACAGGATTTAAAGGGCATTTCTTCTTTAACAAATTTATGTGTCTTACCTTTACTTGTGATTCTTTTTTTTCCCTAACACTTTGAGCAGTTCAGTTTTGAATCATGAGAGATGCAATCAGTCTACCACACTTTTATACTAGTTATGTAATGTGTCACTTAAGCATTGCTACTTCCAGCACTTTAGTGACTCAGAGATTACAAATGATCACAGATAATTTCAAGGAATTTGCATTTCAGTGCATCTTGCATTTTACTTTTATTACTAAGTGCTATCATCGTATCCATTGGAAACATGCAGTGACATTATTTATAATGATAAATATCTAGATGTTAAAAGAAACTGAACTTTTGAATGAAGTATTCCTAACTATTTAATTGCTAAATTATTTTTCATGCACACGCAGAGATAAAACATGTTTATGAATTTCATGATTTTGACTTTAGTACATTAGTAATGAACAATGAAAAAAATACTAGTAGCTCATATTTCCTGCAATAATTTTACATGTATGCTACATTTTCTGGTGTTAAATATAGTGGGAGGTAAAAAAGGAAAATGTGTGCTTATTTTTGTTTTGATTTTCCCAGAACTGACCCTTGTATGTGAAACAGTGTCAACAAGAGAAAGGATGGCAGAAGAGAGTTATTTATCCATAAGGGAATTTGTTATAGTAAAGAGAGGAGTTAGTGTGGGCCACCCGAATGACTGGAAGTAAGGTTATGGGTGGTATGGATAGATTAGACTCAAGATCAAAGGTAATGGAGAAGCCTTAATGATTAAATCCCCATTTGTATTTTGTATTGCCTTTTGTTTTGTGTATTGCCCATGTAAGTGTGTATTTTATTTTTTTAATTTGTTTACATCTAGTATGATGTATGCAGATGTAGAGTATTGGCGATTCTGTTTAAGGCACTGGATTATAAACTTTTACTTTTTACTTTTTCTTTAGTTGCTGATGTCAGATGCTAATAAGAAATAGGAAATTACTATTACATTTTTCCCATATGCACTGCAGGCGGACATAATGATTCAAATGGCAATGGGTCAGATAAGGTACTTGCCTAGACATGTTAAGGTCTTGCTGTGTCTAATTATGGTGGCTGCCAAAAAACGTAATTAGCATAAAATGGGAATCAAAATCTAAACCATCTGTATTAGGAATGAATATAGTAACAGAGATAAAACAACTGGAAGTGATATCCTTAGAAAAGGGCAGGATCAAACTACATAGGAAAAATGGGAATTATGGGAATGCTGCATGCACAGGAGGAATGAGATTTAACAGAAGGCAAGAGTACCTCTCAACTGTACAGATTTTTGCAGAATGTCGAGATTTTTACCTCATATTTTTGTTATGTTCCTCCTAAAATCTGTACCTTTCTGGCAAATAGCTGAGAATTGAAGTAATTAAATAATGGCAAACATTTGAGTTTAGGACTCCACATCCTTCAGAAAATTCATGCTAATGCAAAACCTATTATTCTATCAACTTTCTAAATTTGTAAGAGCAATATTTAAAATGTGTCCCTATTTGTTCCCCCATCATTATAGGCTTTGTACCGATTTTTTGCTCTAAGAGGTTAAGAGGTATGGACAGGACTTAATTGAGTTATGTAATGTTTAACTGAAATTGATTGGGTAGATTATAAGTGATATATAATATTTGAAACTAGGAATGTGTCAGTATGGTTTGTGATGTAAAATGCTTGCAACTAGGATTTTGTCAATGTGGTTTGTTTTCATTTATATAAATGTATAATTGCTTATGTCATAAGTGATGGTTTAATAAAGAAGTTTCTTGTTAATTTATGTAATGTTGCTTAGGTTATATGATATATATATATATATATATATATATATATATATATATATATATATATGTGTGTGTGTGTATATATATATATATATATATATATATATATATATATATATATATATATATATATACAAACAATATATGTGAAGTATAATGTTTGTTGATGTTAATTTGTTAATACAGTTTGATTACTTTTGTAAATTTGCCTATATCACAAGTGATAATTCAATAAAGGTGTTTAAAAAAATCTCAAGTAGCCTGGAAGAGTTAAAAGTGTCGGTGGTTCAACAGGTAGCATATTCACTTTTTGTGTTAGAAGACCAGAAGGCTGTGGATTCTAATCCAAATGATTAGATTGCTGACAGTGTGGATCAGTGCAGTGTAACATGAGGGGTGGGGGTGGAGATACACCTCTAAGTGTGTCATTCTTCTGATAAACTGAAGGCCCATCTGCTTGATTGAGCTCAGGTGGATGTAAAAGATCCCCTGGCACCTATTGAAATTTCACCCAGTAGTATAAATACCACCTTGGATATCCTCTGAAAAGGTGCCACTAGCCTAGCAAAATACTAACAATGAATTTAAACAATCTTCAGAATGAACTATATCTATGTCTTTGCTTCTTTCAGAGTAATATCTGCATATTCTGACAAGATGCGTTCATATATAAGAATAAGCAACTTATACCCCATTACTGGTGTTGTAAGTAAATTCCTAAGAGGAATCCCTATATGTACCGACTTATTGATAACACCCAATAAAGACAAACTTATTAGCTCACATAATTCATAGGTTCATGAGAACTTATGACCAAGAGGTCTTCAAGAAGCCTGATTGTTTTCACCCCATTTTGATATTGTCAGCTTCTCATAAATATATCAATATTATTTTTGAAGGAAGGTGGTGAGTGACTCCTTCTGATTGTAAGGGGACACTCATTCATCTTGAAAAGTGTTATGCAATACAATTTTCACTTATTTTCTACCATCTATTGATTTATTTATGAACGGTCTTAGGCTCCCTCAGCTATTAGTTCACCTACTGGTGGGTTCCAGATATAGATTTTCAAATAAAAACCTATTATTCTCTACCTTATAGCTCAAGCAGAGACGATTTTTACATAACCTATTGGAAACAATACAATGACAAAAACTCGGTGATTTTCCTAAGATTGCACCTGGATCTCCTGATTTTAGCTATTATTTTCAAATTTACTCTACCAGCCATTGATAATACCTACACTGAGTATCATTCTAATGCAGTTAGCTGAAATTGCACATGATGAAACTGAGAACATTTTAAACTATCTTTACTATGGTAAGCTTTGCCCCAGACCTTCATGCAGAAGAACACCCCCATAGCCTTGTTAATGTAATATTGTAACTGTGACTCACTGTGTCTTAGGAAAGAGAAGATTTTTTTTCTAATTCAGTGAATTTTGTTTCAGGCAGTCAAGCATTCCATATTTGCCTTTGTCATTCCCAGGTGTCATCAGTGGCCTACATATCCATTTCTGTTATATGCTTGTTGATTGAACAAGAGCTAGAACGTATCTTTCTGCTCAACAGGACAATAGTAAACTGTTTACATGGAAATACATTCTTGTTATTCCTTGAACATCATTCAGTATTAATACCTTACTAAAAATTTCAATGAGTAATGGTGACAAATAGACCTTGTGTAACACAATTAAATATTTACAAATGCATGGAAATATTGAATATAGCTTTTAATTTTGTGATGCTTTCCTCATAGTAAGCTATGTACTCACTGTTTTGAGTGCTTTTTAACTGAACTAAACCATCTATGATTTCTTCATGACTTGTTTTCTAAAAAAAAATCTTTATTGTGTGAATCGTATATGGGAAATACATCTGCTGTTGGCTATCATTATAGCAATATGTATTTGCAGTGTGTCTCTTGGCTTTGACCGAGACGTCAGAGTGAGTTTTATTAAATGTGTTTGGATTACTGGCTGGTCGTTTTTGTATTACTTCAGCTTTTCCAGTTGTTACATTTGTCTCAAACCATATGTTGAACCATAGCAAACACTTGAAATAAAACAGAATACACTCCATATACATAAAAAAATGAAAACACAGGACTGGCATTTTCCTTCTTTGCAATAACTAGTAAAAAAGAAGCACTATTCCATAACATGTCAAAACTGAAATCACATATCATAGGTAAAAATCTTCCCAAATAATGAATTTCACATAAAACACAGTCAACAAATTGTTGTAGCAAAACAGTTTGATGTCTAGAGTTTTATTTAAATAATCATCATCAAGTGTATCTTGCACCTTTACTTAATGTCCTTTTACTTTGCATGTCCATCCCTTTTATCTTCCTCATATTCATAATCATAAATATGCTCTTATTCTTACATCCCCTGGTCCTTGATATCTTTTATTTAATTTTCTCCATCTATCCCCCATCATAATGGTCTGCTGTATATTATTGCCCACCATTGTTTTCTTATCCACTTTTTCAAGCCCCTAATAGCTATTTTTCAACACTCTCATACTTTTAACCTCTTGCAATTTCCTGTTTAAGACAGCCTGCAATTACTAGCTGCTCTTTCCTCCCTTGACTAGTCCAAACTACCTTCTGTTCTGCCACCTCAGAAACACACAACAGCAAATTATCCCGTTATGCAACGACTTCCCCCATATTTACCCCAGATCATCTCATTCTTCCTTTACTACTTTGCATTTCTGCCACATGTTCAAGATACCAGCACCCTCCTCTCTACATTTCTATCATGATACTTTGAGATATGGCCTTAACTCCTTAACCCTTTTGAGAGTATCTATGCAGTAAACTATAATGTAGATCTTTTGTGAGTCCCATACTTCCTAGACATTTACCCTCTTTTCAAACTTCTTGCCAAAATCCCTCCTTCAGCCACGCTTGATAGTCTTTATCTTATCTGAACTACAGTTTAACCATCCCTCGTCTCCTCTCTGGCCACCCTAGAGGAGGTTTACAGTATCACTCGGTGAAAACTCTAGCTTGGCTGGGTTTTTCTTGAAGTTTTTATTGAATGGTTTGTCTGTATGAATTTTCTACCCTTTTGTTTGGATGTTATTTTGAAGGCACCTTAGTGTTTATGGGCATCAGCTTTGTTCCTAAAGTATAGTCAAAAAAGTCCAGATAAATAAAAAGCCTGAAACATGCATGTCCACAGCTAGTGGGGCTTGGCTTTATTTGCCTGAATGTATCCATGAAGACTTAAAAGTAAACAATCACATGCATTAAGAAGCCATATTTATTGCTGGAACACTTGATTTCCTTAGGGGGTCATTCGTATATGTCCCATATGCTTCCATTACAGGAAGTTTAAGGTATCACACAGTGAAACGGTTGGCTAGTCTTTTTTTCCAGTTGTAGACACAATACAGAAAAGATTCAAACAATTATAAAATAGTAGAAAATACAACTGCAAAACTGTAGTCTAGCTAAGTGCATGTGTGGTAGAAATGTGGACATGCTCAGTAGAACAGAGTAGCTTGCCTTGTAGTCACACATCCATACAACACCAATAATATTTAGATGACTACAGTTTTTTTATTTACAAAATAAGTTGCATACCTTTTAAAATAACTAAAATGTATAATAGCAAAGCAGTCAGGATTAGGTTTTCTGTTTGATCTGTATTTCAGAGCAGCCTACTCTGAAGAGGCTAAATCATTTAACTGAAGCATGCTTAACAGCTTGATAACTTATCCTGTGGTTCTGTGACATCAGACTTAATTATGTTAAGTAAAAGAGTATGGGGCAGGCAAAGCTCCCTACATAAGAAACATTTTGATATGTTACAAGTCAAATTGTTAGGTTTGTTCATTGAAGGTTCACTAAAAAGCTACTGAGTCAGATGACCCATATCCCAGGTAATCTCACTAAAATGTACAAACTGCTGTATTTCACTCGTAGTTTGCTGAATAAAATACAACAGGTTATACACATCACTGATATTCATTACTCCATTTTATACATTCATAAAGGAGGGTTAATTTGAAAAGAGACAATCGGTCACATTTCCTCAAAATGCTGTTAGTGTTATAAATGCTGCATGTTTGCAACTCTTTGAATGTCTTGAAAGAGGATGACACCAAGCGTATTAATATTTTATCTGAACTGTGGGTTTATACTGAAATATCACATTAATTACTTGGCACATTTCTCTCTGTTTTCTTGTGTTTTGTTTCACTTAGTTCTCTATTTTCTACAGCTGGGAATAAAATCCATATATAAAAAATATGTCAGTAGCTAAGACTGACAGTCATTTCCAACCTACTAATTAAAATTAAGTATTTTTTAATTAATAGTTTTATTTTATATGTTTTTATAAGATGAAGTCAGTGTATGTTCTGCTCTTTCTCTAATTGTCACTTCCATTCCTTCTGCCTCATAGTACACGTATCCACCACTTAATCAGTACTGAAATATTTCCTGACTGTACTCCAGAGGCACACCTCCGTACATTTGTATGCATCATTGTCATTAAGAATCTGTTTTTCCTGACTGTTACCCTCATGCAAAATGATTTGTTCTCTTTAGTTAAATGAGAATTGTATGATGCCCTATTTGTATATATGTACAGAAAACTCTTTTTGAGATGAAGAATAGAAAGTAAATGTTTCACAAGCTACAACAGGCATTCCTAAGAATATTTGTGTCATGTGGCTGCACTCTGTGGCTTTTTACTAATGAAGTATAAACTGTAAAGCTATATGAGTTACACCTTTGATTAGAACAGCCTAAAGGCTCAGATTAATTTGTTCATTGCTGTGTATGTACTAGCTCCTTATAAGTACAAAGTGCAATTGCATAGATAAGATATTTTAAAAGAGCTGGATATGTATTTTGTGGGGAATAGTGAAAACATATCCCTTGTTTTGCCATATAGAAAAACAATCTTAAAAATGTGTACCAAAAGAACAATTTGTTTTCTGGGAAACACAAACAGATAATTTATTGCACAGAAACTAGATAGATCAGGAATGGTAAGTGTTTTTCGGTTCCCTATTAGAACCACGAAGGTCCACTTACGCGAATACGGAAATGTCGACACATATTCAGCGAACTGTGAAAACACTGATCATCCTGAAGCATGAAATTTGAAATGTCGAATCGTTGTAGTTGTCCCTTCTGCGGTATAGCTTTTTAAGGTAAGTGTGTGATAGTTACGGACCTTAGGATTAGGGTGCGGGTTAAGGTAAGTGCATAGGTAGTAATGTATGCAAGGTTTAGTGTAGGGTTAGAAGTAGGGTTTTGTTAAGTGTATGTGTGTGGATTATTTATTTTGTTTGGGTATAGCTCCTTAAGGTAAGTTTGCGATAGTTACAGACCTTAGGGTTAGGGTGTGGGTTAAGGTAAGAGCTTACATGGTAGTATATGAAAGCTTTACTTTAGGGTTAGAAGTAGAGTTTTGTGTGTATGTATGTGGTTTATTTATTTTTTTTGGGTAGGTAGTATGTAGTGGGCGGTGGGGGTGACCAACTATGACGATTCGAGATTTTGAATTTTGCGGTTTAGGGCATTCGGTGTTTTCACAGTTCGCGCAATATGTGTCGCTGTTTTCGTATTCTCTGAAAAGGACTATCGTGCTAATAATAAAAACCTGTGTTTTTCTGTATAATTGTTTTCTAAACATCATCAATATATCCTATGGACTTCTACTGGGCTTGAGGACAAGGGCTGATCATTCATTAGTTGCTTGTTTTTTCCTGCATCCCCACGTGTGCTATCTTACTGTCATTGTCATATTTTTTGCTCTTACATGACAATCAATCTAACAGTGAAGAATAATAATTTTGCTAGTGGTTTACTCAAAAACATATTCAGGTTCTTTCATCACCTGGAAGAAGTCCTTACAGTCTCATTTTTTACAAATGTAATGCTCCTTGATATCTTTATCATTCTCTTTCACTCCCCCGTCCAGCTGTCTAGTTTCCTGTTTACATTTCCCTTTTCCATCCTAGCCGTAATCTTGCCCTTTTAGTCTTGTGTATGTACAAAGACAATTTCTCCAGTATTCTTCATAGTTTTGTAACCCGCCCACAGTACTGAAATAAATGCCTCTCATGTTTGCCTACTTTCCTCACATGCAACATTTTTCTTCACAAGATCTATATATATATATATATATATATATATATATATATATATATATATATATATAAATATATAAATATATATATATATATAGCTATCTATATCTATCCATTATATATATATATATATATATATATATATATATTTATGGTCTACTTCGACCCATTGAAATTACAGTTAATCAAATCTCACTTACCTATTCCCAGTTGTTCAAAACTGCAGTAATCTGAAAAAAGGGACTGGTGAGATCCTTTCGCTTGGAAAGGAACTTCTTGGCCACCATGGTGAACTTTGCCCTTCCTTCGACATAGTGGGAGCTCAGAGTTTGAAAATTTAAGTGGGGGTGGGGGTGAAGCCCCCCCCCCCCAATTTGGTTGATTTAGTTTTGGTCTGTTTACGTTTTTACTTGTGGTAGCTAAGTGGTTCCTTTCCAAGGGAAAGGATTTTGGTAGTCTCTGCTTTCAGGTTACTGCAGTTTCATACAACTTGGAATGGGTAAGTGAAATTCGATTAACTGTAATTTCGATGGGTCATAGTAGACCCATAGTTATAGGGTCTATGTTAAATATTTGAACGCTTAAATGTTCGAATCGCTAAAGATCGACCTTTAATGATTGAACATTTAAATGTTCAAATATTTTAAAAAATTAAAAAAAATAAACTAAACAAAAAAAACTAAAGGGTGTAAGGAGGGGGCAAGCCCCCATACACCCCCCATGTAGGGGGCTGTGCACCCACACCCCCACTACTTAAATATACCAACTCCAAGATCATGCTACAGTGTAGGAAATGGGAAATTTTCCATTTCCGCACTGTAGCACACTGAAGTGCAATCTCAGACTTGGTATATTTAAGTAGTGGGAGGTGTGGGGGGTGCAGGGGGTTTTGCCCCCCTGCTTGCACCCATTACATTTTCTTTTTTTTTGTAAATATTAACTTTTTATATGTTTGAACATTTACTTGTTTGATCACTAAAGGTCATTCTTAGTGGTTCAAACAATTAAGCGTTCGAACATATGACATGTGTGTGTGTGTGTGTGTGTGTGTGTGTGTGTGTGTGTGTGTGTGTGTGTGTGTGAGTGTGTGTGTGTGTGTGTGTGTGTGTGTGTGTGTGTGTGTGTGTGTGTGTGTGTGTGTGTGTGTGTGTGTGTGTTTTGCTTCCTTTTGCACACATTATTTTCTCTGATAGAATATGCTAACTGTCTGTATTCTGGCTATATATTTATTTTTATTTATTTATTTATTTTACATTTGTTAACCGGGCTGGTCTAACTGGATATATTTCCATTTTCAGTAGAGGCCCGGGGAGAAAAGCTCCACAGGAAGACATGGACGGAATACAACAAAAACCAAACAAATATATAATAACAAAGTTAACAAACAGATTTAAAAAAAAAGAGGTAGGTGTTTTACTCAAGACCAGAATAACTAATTCTATTTAAAGATATAAACCATAAGTTACCATAATTTCATCATTGGAATCAATTAGAGAGAGTCAACTAGAGAAAGCAAGAGATAAAGGAAAAGAGAACATTTTGCAAACATTTTTTCCTGTGTAGCCAGTTAACTATTTTAGGCATCCTTCTGAAGAGTAACATTATAGCCTATTGAATCTTTCAAACTTCTCCTGGGGTTGAATGACCTCAGAATTTGTTATACCTGTAAGGGGGCTCAGAAGGTATACCTTTCTGCACCCCCAGGATGAACCTCCTCTTAACCTAGGGTTATTTAAGTTATTTTCATGAAGAACATTTGAAGAAATTGTCTAAATTTGATAAGGATACAAATTAACATACCATAACTGCTGAAATGGGACCTTTCCCTTCTTTGTTTTTCTTATTATGCACTTAATCAATTACTGTCAATTTTGTCCTTTATGATCTCATAACTTATTGCTTTGGTCTGTTTACACACAGTCCATTCTCTTGAACACTTCTTCAAAACAGGTTGAAATGTGTACTGCAATTATTAAACACAAACTTCTTTGTGCAGTCCTTTGCTTGTCTGACAGCTCCTTATCTTTATTTATCCTGAGAAAATGCCTCACTAAATTAAAAGACTTATAGGATAATATCTTTCTTTGTCATGATACTATGCTTTTATTGTAATATACCTAGCACCAGCATATATAACATCATTTCCACTGAGGCGACACCTTTCCAGTCTGCTGCTTTAAAATTTTTAAATTTTTTTAATCTTGATTTTCTGTCAGTTTGACCACCAATGTTGTGTTTCAGAAGCCAACTCAATGGCATAAAGAGAGAAAGCCTTCACTATGGTGTAAGCAATCTAAGTTTGTGTGTTTGCAGGAGCTGCCAGAGGACAATGGCAGTTAGTGGACATTGCTTGCTCACCCATCCTGAGGGAGGGGGCAGAAAGAGTATAGTCTGGCTCACAAAACAGGTAATACCTAGTGGGATAACTAGGTGATAAGACTCCAGAGTTCAGGCCTAGCAAGTGATCATTGTTAAATGTATTCATATGTTTACTATCAATACGTCAAATGGCAAAATAATTTCTGTTCGACATATTAAAAACAAACCTCAAAAGTCAAAATTCATAACAAGTCACAATGTCAAATCAGCTGAATGGATTCAGCAGATTTGACATTGTTTCTAAACACATCACATAATGTTCGTATAGGAGCTCAAATAAAGTAAACCACTATACCTAACATCACGTTTTTGCAGGGGGGGCAGGCCTCCTGCACCCCCTGCTATATATATATATATATATTCCAACTCCAAGAGTGCACTACAGTGAGGAAATGGATGAATTTCCATAACTGCACTGTACCACGATCTTTGTACAGTTCTTTAAATTTATATTAGCGAATGCACAGTGCATTCGCTAATATAAACTTTCAAACATTGAGATGTTCAGCCAGATGAAAATTTTAACATTTGTGTTAAATTTTCCATCTGCGTGCATCTCACCTCGAGATAAATATTAAACAGCACTCATACTGTAAGCTGAGGGGAATTCAACGTGGATAACTTCTAGAAAGGCAGCTATAGCACAACTCATAAGAGTCACTAAGGAGGAATTGCCCCACTGGAGGAGATGATAGACTGCCCTGTAGAACCAGCATGCTGGCCTGCTCCCTGCCATCTTCCATGGGAAAGATGGGATAATACGGATTCCTAAGCAGGAAAGAATGGCTCATAGGCCTCTCGCATAGCTTGAGGATATGTGACCCTATCTCTTCTGAATAAGTGGCCAACTGTGTGAAAGTAGGGGAGACACTGGGCAGGTCCTGGTGAGATATAAAAATATTTAAATTTAGAGCATATAATCATCATTCCTTACTCATTCTAGCAGTCAGTGTACACCATCGAGCTGGCATGGGTATAGGTAATTACTAGGCAATCGGTCTTCAGACCTTTACAAGCCCAGGCAATAAGCCATACTCAAACATTTCCTTCAGCCTCATGAAGGGCAGTACATTCACCAGTGCAGAATCTGACGCTGCTCATCCAGTTATCTAGGTGTATCTTGAGGGTGGCAGGGGTGCTACACTGCTTGGCATGTAGTGGATGTTTGTTCCAGAAGTAGAGGATGCACTGGATTATGAATTTTCCATGCTAGTATGCCTTATTTATGTGTCAGTGAATGCTTAGTTCCCTTAACTTGACATTTAAGGAGGCATATTTTTTTTCTGGGAAGGAATAGAAGGTCAAAGAGAGTTTGGATCTTTTATGATTTGAAAGGCTAGACACAAAGCCCAGTGCAGGAGTCTATAAGAAACTGTACTGAGAGGGCTGCCATTCTGTACTCAAGTGTTTGAAATCAAATAAAAACATTTTCATTTCATTTGAGGCCACAGATTTTTTTAGTTAGAAACTTCTGTAGTATCTCAACACACACACACACACACACACACACACACACACACACACACACACACACACACACACACACACACACAGTTGCACAGACAAACACACACAATGCATGCAAAGACACAGTGGATGTTTTTTAGCTTTAAAAAGGTATGGATTCAGATTAAATTTTTTAGAAGAACCACACACTAAATGACATGCAAATCAGTGTAGCTTATTCTTTAGCATTACACTCTGCCAAATATCTACCATCCTATTAAATGAAAAATATATATATATATATATATATATATATATATATATATATATATATATATATATATATATATATATATATTATATATGTGTAGGAGAAAGGATGCAGTGCTCATATAAAATAAATTGTAACATTATTTTTATAAAAAACAAGCCTCTGCACACACTTACAGTGCATTTCAGTAAAAGAAACTCTTCATTCCCTTGCATAATTAACCTTAGGAGAGTTCATGTATCTGTTGTTTTCATAGGTTCATATGTTCATAGGTAGATACTAGGCTATCTGCCCTAGGGCATTTATAAGCCTAGCCAGAGTGTATTTGGCTTCCGCCTCCTATTAGATTAGCCTACTGTGCCTCTATAAAGTAGGTCACAGAAGGTACCCTTTTAAGATTAGTTTACTGTGCCTCTGTCTAGCAGGGACACAGGAGAGATCCCAGGGGTGAATTTGCGATTTCCCATCCACGTGTCCAAATTTCACTTGAAGAGGATCAGCGAGGGGCTATGTCTAACATGAATTGGGATTCTATTCCAGAGTGAGGGGAGCCTCTGGGAAATGAATCTGTCCCTTTCTTCACTGGTCTTCCATTTCTGGAATATTTAACAGGACTATTGACATTGGACAGCTGATAATATTTTGGGACAGTTTTGGCTGCACTACAATTTTACTTTGAGACATTACTTGAGCAGTTTGTTTCTGCAGCTCTTGACTAATATATTTGTTAAGTTCCTGTTTTCCCCCACTCTGTCAAACATTAGCAAACTATGCTCAGTGGTTCCTCCCCAGTGTCTGCTTTCCTTGTTTCACTTAACTTCCTCCTGCTAGAATTCTACCAGCTTGTTGTTGTTGTGTCTTTCGGCTTTTCCTGGTTAGGGGTCGCCACAGCGGAACTCCGGTCTGCTAATGATTGTCAGTAGATTTTTATGTGCCGAGTTGCCGGCCCTGACGCACAACCTTCAACAAAGGTATGCCCATTCATGCATGTCTCCACACAGAAGACGCTCTAGCTGAGAATCGAACAGGACAACATCTTACTGTGAAGTGACAATGCTACTGCAGCACCACCACCAGCTAATACTGACAAATAAGTTATTTCCTTTAGTGAGTTAGAGAAAGAGGATAAAAGACACTGGATTATTAGCTATCCTCCTGGCTGACAATGTGTTTTCAATCAAGGAGTTTCAGTTTGAAAGTTTAAAGTCACAGTGAATTTCACCACAATGTGTTGTATTGCATGATTTGGCAGAGTTCTTTTTGACCCTTTTCCCTTTTCTCCACTATGATGTGCCCATGGAGTCAGTATATATAAGTTAGGGTGTGGGGGGGTACTACTTCCCACATGGGGGCTAAAAGGCTGCAAGCCCCCCTTTAAAAAATATTTTTGTGTTTTTTCTATGGTTTTCACATACCAGTTATGAAATTTATTTCAAAATCTGGTGAATTAAAGGAGCATGGGTTGACCGCTTATAGGTAAACCTGGGTCATCTAATCCTGCCATTATCCTGTAGAAACAGGTCTATTTCCCCAAGGCCCTACCACAGCATGATGGCAATAATGATAGATTAGGTCAGGCAATGTTTAGAGACCTCTAAAGACCCTGTGCATTTATGGAAGCCCCACCTCCTTTACCCTCCCACAAGGATCAGTCTCCATCAAGGCTAGCAAGGACCCCCCCCCCCCACCAGGTAGGCATGCCCATTCTACCTTACAGTTGGGTCAGAAGCCTGAGACACTAATTGACCTTGGATCACCTTGGCAATAGCCAGGCCTTTATCCCACTACCCCACAATGTTACTTACACAGTCCCTGTTTTCATGCAACAGGACTGGTTGTGACACTTCAGATTGCTCTATTTCCTGGCACTTTGACTCTGATGCAGTTGCCTTGTGCTAACATATGCTATTTCTGCTACACAACTTTCTGTATTCCCTGTGAAAGATCTTGACTCAGATGCTTTAGCAGCAACTTCACCTTCAAGTTGTAGACTGTCCTATGGCTTTTATAAGCTTACTTTTGCTTCAGGTTGTAAATCTGTAAACTATAGTTTGCATGATTTTTAGTATTTCTGCTTATGCCAATTTCTTCCTGGCATCAAGTTTGTAATACTGTGGGAAGAATGTGTAAAAGCATGATTGAACTTTGCCTCCTTATTACAATTGTAAAGTAAAGAAGAAGAAACCCAGAAGTGAAGAATAGCATTAGCTTTTCCAGGTTACTAAGCAAATGGTAACAAAACGGTATGAAGGGAGACACTTATAACTCACGTATCTTCTACTTCATCTAAACTGTTCATGGAGTCTGAAGAAATGACAAGAGAAAAATCCATTTTCCTTTTAAAATTCCAGGTAGTAACTTTCCTGCCAGTGTACTAAAACCCTTTGGATTGTTGAAGCGCTGTAGCTGCTTTTGAAGTGTTGGCTCTACCATCTTTATGATGTGTTTTGTAAGCGTGATGAAGTTACAGAAACATTTTCCTGTTTGCATGAGATCTAAGTCCTATGCTTGATTTCTAAGTGGCATGGGACACATAAGGTTTGGATTGAGTCACTGTTGTGAGTCAACTCAGGGACAGCTTGTTATGACGGGTGATGATAATAACCTGTTCTAGGCACCAGTGAACCCCGTGGTCGATGAGGACCCTGTATTTCCGGGGACTCCTCACAACTAAACTAAGTAATCTTATTTTGCTATTTTGATATTTTGATATTTTAATATCTTGTTACCTGAATATCAAACCAACAGAAGTTACTGCTGTAATCGTATATATTTAACTAAGTGGTGATGATTACTCTTAGGACAAAGAATTCTAAAGATTGGAATCACTTTCCCTTTAAAATTCAAAGCGATCTCTGGTTGTAGTAAGAGTGTTTTGTCAAATAGCAGGTTTCATAATTTCTTTAAATGTTTTACATTTGACATTTTACCACTGCACAGTGCAGCTGACAATTAAATCCTTATGGTGTTCAGTCTCCACTAAAACTAACATCATAGACAAGTTTAGGCATCCACAATACTGGTGGCTGGGGACCCCCCAAATCATCCTTGATGGTGTGGGGCCACTACAAAAGCTGCTGCTGGTTTGGAGACGTGAGAAAAAAGTTTCTTTATTCTCTGATTATGTGCTTTATCCTAAAGGTAGTTAAGATATGACCCTTTTACGACAAAGCAGCTAATCACTGAATGAATTTGAGAGATATAAGCACTAGAGATCTTCAGACTAGAGCAAGTAATCTCAGTGATTACCTGTATACCTCTGAACTGTCCAGAGTTTTGCTCAATGTTCAGATTTTTGCCTCATATTTTTGGTATGTTCCTCATAAAGTATGTGTTTTTTTGGCATATCATTGTGGATTGAAGTCACTAAATAATGAGACATTTGAGATTCAGAATTCATACTCCAGAAAATGCATGGTAACACAAAACCCTGTATTCTCACAACTTTCTAAGTTTATAAGATAAATATTTTTAAATCTGTCCCTAATTTTGGTCCTTTATTCCCAATTATTTTATGCTTTGTCCAGATTTCTTGTGCTAAGAGGTTGAGATGTATGCTTAACTGAGATTTTAAGAAGTGCAGATGCTCCTGATTTTCAAGGATGTTTTTTCACTTTCAAGGAGTTTTATAAATACTGGCAGAACTCCAGATAACATGACTCAACTTCTTTGCTCATGAAGGCTGGTTAAAGTAAAAAACGACAGACTAAAGTTTCATTATCAGGAACACATTTTGTATTGCTGTCTGATGAAGTAAGGATGAATATAGTATAGCTATGACTTATTCTTGTGAGTGTGCGTGTGTATGTTGTGCCGGTGGGGTGCTTTGGAGTCTGAGAACAATAAGCTGGTTCCAGTTATTTACACTTTCCAGCGCAAACATCATTGGCATTGCCATTATTCTTGTGTGTGTGTGTGTGTGTGTGTGTGTGTGTGTGTGTGTGTGTGTGTGTGTGTGTGTGTGTGTGTGTGTGTGTGTGTGTGTGGGAGGGGGTGGTTGTGGTATATTTAACAGTAAGAAGCTAGCAATAATTTCTTTCACTTTCCATCTCAAGCATAGACATTGCACATTTTAAGTAACTATTTTGGGTGGTTTGGCAGCAGGAAAATGTGTGAGAAAGTAAATGCTCATTGCCACAGTAGCACAATGAGTAGCATTACCATCTCATGGTGCTTCATTCTGGTTAAGTTCTTGCCTGTGTCTTTTTTTGTGTGGAGTCTGCATGCTCTTCCTATCTCCATCACCTTAAAAATGTGCAATAGATCATTTGGCCTTCCACCAGTTTCTGTCAAGGTGAATTATGTTGGCATAATAGTCAAGGTCTTTACCTCACAGTTAAAATGTACAGGGTTTGATTCTGACCATTAATTATTGGCTAGGCTTGTAGTGATCCACAGACTGATTAGCCTAGTATGAACCTATATAGTGTGCACGTAAAAATAGTGGGTAGCGGTAAAAATGCAGTTAACAAGAAATTATATTTCAAAAAATAAGGTATAAAAGACATCACAAAACATTCAGATTCTAACAGCTTCTTGGTGGACTCTACATCCCAGACTGTATAAATAGATTTCGACATGGACATAGTGGTAAATTCTATCCTCAACTGCACCCATTCTAAAACCATCCCTGCTCATGGGGTGTGTACAAAAGGTGGCTGTAACTTGCATAGGAGCAATAAGCTAGAATACATTAATGTGATCATTATTTTTCACTTTCCTCACAATCATACATCACATATCAAGCACATATACAGGAGGCTGCCTTTGGGGTATAGGGGTGAGAACTGAAGAGGCATGCTATGGCCATTTGAACCTCTGCTTTCATGCCTGTCTAACAGCAGAGGGATGCAGAGACAATGATTATATTTCTTATGGAAGTAAGGAGGCTGGCAGAGCATTAAACCTTGGGCACCATTTATGAAAAAAAGACTGAAATTCATCACTGTTCAAAATGTTTGTATAGGCCAGATATGTACATAGGGTTATTGTAATGTATTATCATTGCAAATAAATGCCAGTCACTGTGAATGTACTGTGAGATGGGCCAGCATAGTGTGATACACAGGCCTGTTGTAAAGTAAGAGCAGCGTAGCTACAGTTCACTCTGTGCGTACTTCTCCAAAAACTCTGCAGCATGAACTAAAAGTTTGCTTAAGCGGTGGCAGTGACAAGGTGATATTTAGACTGGAAGTGTTTAAGGGCATCCAACTTGACAATTGCTGGAAATCCCCAAAATGCTATCTTCGGCCCTGGGGATGATGTATCCAGTAAAGCTATGAGATACTGTGTAATGGTTTTAAATAATGACCTCAGAGTATTTTCGAACGGTGGTAGAGGCATTTTGAAAAGTTAGCATTTTCAAAGTTACTAAAAGGGTTTTTTTGCTTACTTTGTGATATTAATGTGAAAATGCATTCTGAAATGTCAACCATTTTACAGCTCAGGAATGCTATGACAAGAGGTGGACCTTAATTTAGGGGAGAGGATCCTCAACTGTGGGACATGGGACACGCACACACACACACACACACACACACACACACACACACACACACACACACACACACACACACACACACACACACACACACACACATACTTGTTCTCTAAAGACACTTAATGCTGTGGACCTCCCCACCTCTACATATGATGATAACCGGGCCCTTGGTCTCTGTACTCTGTTACGTGGGTAGCCTATGGCTTATGCACAGTATGGCCAGTCTGTACATGGGATAGCACAGTCTGTGTGTTGGTCTGCATACAGCAGTTTTATTGTTCTCCCTAATGCTTTATTCCAGCCCATAGTTATAAACTAACTTCTAAGTCAGTGCCATAACCTACTGCTCTCTCCTCCATATGGCATAGTCCTTTCCTGCAGCTGCCTTCTCCACAGGGTCCTCATCTGACACCTCCTCTGCTGCTGAGTCTGTGGCCTCCTCCTCCTGAATGTGTCTTCTCTGCTGTAACTGCTTGAGTATAATGATTTTGTATAACATTGCACAGACTGCAAATCTCCTACTACATGTGCCAAGATCATGCTGCTGGACACCCCCAGGTACATCCAGACAGTGGAAGCAGGCCTTCAAGAGGTTGAACAAATGTTCAAAAATGAAATGGGTCTGTCACAGGGCATTTTTTGCAGCCATTTTGTGCCATGATCTGGGGACTTCTAATAGCCCTCCTTTACTATGGTTCCAGAGTATATCCAGCATGACTAATAAGATGTCTGTCAATAAAATCACCCCATACAAACCACTGATATAGGTCACATCTGTACTATATATGAGTGGCTTGGGCATAGCTGGTTATCCTGCAGGCACATTGTATATTACATCCTTGTGCATTATAGATTACCTGGCAGTTGACAGAGCAGAATCCTTTACTCTTGATATACCTTCTTCCCTATTCCCCTGGTGGATCCTTTATTGCAATGGGGCTGCAGTCTATGGCTCCTAGTATCTCATGGAAATGAGCTATGACACAAAAGGCTTGCATGGTGTTGGCTCTCACTTCTCTTCTCTTTTACACCACATATGCCCCTCCATATGCTGTATCATGGCATGAAGGAACTGATGAAGTAACTTAAGGCAAATCTGGGGGATGCACGCACCATGCCTCCTCTGGTTGCTGAAAAGTCCCTGAAACAAAAATTTTCAAAGCCACACATACCTTGGTGTCCATAAGGGATAGGTACTCCACTTATTTCATGGGCCTTTGTACAGGGGTAACACATCTCAACCAGTTCCACTATGATGCCTCTGTCCACAAGATAGTGGTTTCCAGTTTTGGTGTTCTGTAGGGCATGATATGTTAAGCATGAATGGATGACAACGTGCTCGAGAGCAATGTCATGCAACACTGTGACTATGGGCAACAAGGGCAGTCTCTTGCATACACTCTCCTACCCCATACATGTTTTCACAGACTGTGACTCCATGTTTTACCTGTGGTCAATAACTCTTAGTGCAAATATATATATATATATATATATATATATATATATATATATATATATATATATATATATATATGTATGTATATATACATTTCTGAATCACTCCACATTTTGCTTAACCTCATTTGCTTATGTGGCCACCCTCATTTTCATGCTGTTTTTCATTATTTTGTCATTATAATTCCATTTGCACATTATGCAGGCCACGTGTTTTCTCAATGTTCCACAGTCTAGCTCAATGTGTCTCTAAATTGTTTCTACCCTTCACATGGCTGCTAATTGTGCAAAATCACCTACAGTGACATGAGAAGCATTTCCTATGCCTAGTCATAGTTTATTACTGTCTTATCTAATGTGCTGGATTTTACTGAGCTATAGCTTTTATTTCTTGGAACTTTTCTGTTGTTTTTGGGGGAAGGTTTTGTTTTTCTTATTCATCCATCTCCCATAACTGGCAATGGAATCCTTACATATTGATATCAAATATAAATGCTTATTCCTTGTAGATGAGATTGACAGGTGTTTCCAACCTAACAATTAAAAACTGGTAAATTAATGGTTTTAATTTATAGTTTTTATAGTGTATGTTCTGTTCCTTCTCTAAGTATCCCTCCCATACTTGTTCTTTCTGCCTCGTATGGAGCCTAATCTATATAGCCAGCACCTACTCAGTACAGAAATATTTCCTGAAAGTACTTCAGAGGCACACCTTTGTAATATTTTATGCATCTTTGGTATAAAGAATCATTTTTTTCTGACTAATGTTACCCTCCTACACATCATTTATTCTCTTTTGTTACTTGAAAATTGTATATCACATTACTTTTTTAAGAGAAATGTTTTGAGATGAAGAACAGAAAGTAAATATTTTGCAAAAATAAATATTTTGCAAAATGCTGCAAGTATTTTAAACATTGTATCATATGGACGAACATACCTCTCAACTTCTTTGCTCAGGAATTTTGGACAAAGCCAGAAATAATAGAGACACATAGGCCCCAAATCATGGACAATTTTTAAATAATGTTCCATTTCACTTAAAATGTTACTAGAACAACTGATTTTGCTTTAACATGCATTTACTGAACAGTAAGACATATAACATTTTAAAGACTGGCATTAGTAACTAACTGTAATCCTTAGTGTTTTACCAGTACATTTTATAAGGGAAGGGATAAAAATATGAAGCATAATTAGGGACAGTGGAGAGTTATGAGGCTGTGTTTTTTGGCCTTTTACTAATGAAATATAAACTGTGAAGGATAGATGAGTCATGTTTGGACAATCTAATGTCTCAAATTAGTTTGTATACTGTTTTGTATGTAGTAGCTCCTTGTGAATACAAAATATAACTACGATGATATTTTACAAGAGCTGAATGTGACTATATGCTCCTTGATTTACCATCTAGATAAAAGTTCTTAAAAGAGAAGTGATGTTTATTTCCTGGGTAAATGCCAACAAATCACTCTGTTCTCTATTGTTTGAATGTAAAAACAATAGAGAAATTAAGTAAAGATGTATGTCTGATTTTAGTTCGCATTTATCTCACATAAACCTGCACAGCTCTTGAATGAGACAGAGGGAAATGGAGCATATATTTTCTTTTGAAATGAGCAATACTCAATCGGCAAAATTCACACTAAGCTGACAAGCACTTATGCCACACCTGTGGAATCAGCATTGGGTTACACTTGTCTGAAAAAAATTATTCAAGAAAGGAGGATCATCCACACCCATTTCAACAAAGACCTGTAATCATACCCTTTACAGCACAGCAGCCATACCCAAATATCCACATATATAAAAGGCACACTTCTGTTTGGGTTAGAAGGGGGACTATCTTTGTCTTTCAGTATTCCTGTTGCCACAGTGCTGCTTTTTGCCTCCTTTTGACTGCTTTAGGAAAGGCAGAAAATGTCTAAGTCAAACATCACCATTAAGCGTAGTAACTTCAGCAGTGCTTCTTATGCACCACTTTCCACAACCAAGACTGTGTACAGCTTGGGGTCTTCACCAGGGAGAACCTTAAGCTCTGCACTTGGAGGTTTAGGAGGCCTGAAAGTTACTGCTTCTAACAGTAGTTCTGGCTTTGGCAGGCTAGGAAGTGGCTTTTCTGGGTCAGCTACTGGCCTTGGGGGGTCTGCTGGTTCAGTTCTCTTTGGCCTTGCTGGTGATGGATATGGTGGTGGGGCTAGTCTTGGTGGGGGTACAGCATTTGGTAGTGGAGCCAGATTTGGTGGTGGTGCTGCACTGCCCCCCATCACTAATGTAACAGTAGATCATAGGCTGCTAGCTCCCCTTGACCTGGCAGTTGATCCACAGATTGGATATATCCGCACCCAAGAGAAGGAACAGATCAAGACTCTCAACAACAAGTTTGCAGGATTCATTGAAAAGGTAAGTGAATGTCTGTTTATTCCTTCACATTATTAAACATAAAACAGAAACATCGTGGCAATTAAGTTTAGTATTACATTGATGCACTTAAACTGTCATACCACTCTGGTTTTACTTCAAGTGCAGTTCTCTGTTTAGTTATTTAAATGCACTATTTTACCTGAGAAAGTTTATTTTAAATAAGTACATTTTGATAAAAAGAAGAAAAAAATCATACTGCACATTCTAATAAACTAGACTCTTTTGTGCAATGTTGATGTCATAGGCTATGTGACAAAGGTCAGACTTGTCATACACAAGTAATATTAACGTGGGAGAGTTAAGTAAGTATGTTTGTTTACCTTTATATATAAAATATGTGACAGCTTGTTTTTTAATGATATGACAACTTCATACTAAATGATAATACCATATAAATATGTCATTTAAGTGATACCATGCTTACTTTAGATAACACCATAATTATTACTTATGAAACATACCATGTAATGAAATAACTTCTACTGAAAAAAGCAATGATTGGAAGCATTGTGGCTATAGCAAACAATTGCAAATGAAATTCCTTTAAGATCTTAATTTGGCTGCCACAGCCTTTATTTGCATGCTGTGATTTTCATGTCTAAAATAAATTTTAGATTTCAGACAGCAGGAGAATTCTGTACAGCTGGGTACGAAAAGACATTCCTAACAGGAAAGAGAAGTATGGGGGAGGGGAAAAGTGAGTGAAAGAGACAGACAGAGACTGAGAGAAAAAGAGAAGCAGAGAGAGAGAACAATACTATATTCTACTGCATTTTCTTGTAATACGAGATAACTAGGAAAGACATGTAGATGAAAAGTATAGTATCAAAAAATTAGGAAGTCTTATTAGTCAAGGTCCAGGTTTCAACTTTTTATGGTTTTACAATTTTAGATGAATTGGAATTTGCAAAGCATTTGATTGCTTCATGTATTCATTAGCATTTTCTTGTTATGCTAGAGTGAATTTACAAAATATTCAGTTGTCTCAAATAATCAGAACTTATCTGTCACGATATAAGTTAAAGGAACCCTTATAAAAATGGTTCTAAAGACATTGTGTTGAGAATGCTTGTCACACTTTTGAATTAAAGAAATGGGTATCAGAAAGCTACTATTGTCCACAGATTATACTAGACTGGTGGGCTTTCTCTGTGAAATGTGTTTCTAGTATCGGCCTGCTTGACTTTTCATTTATTCGTTATTCATTCTTACGATCTCAGGTCTGTGAATGGCCACAATACTTCCTTTATTATTACACCTGCAGTACTCTTTTTTTTCCTCCTGATTTGGTGTCTTATTTTGGTTCTTTGTTTAATATGGACACCGTGTGTAGCATTTTTTTGTGGTTATCATTTCAGTCAAGTCAAAATCATGTCAGTAAGTAAAAATTTTGACAGCTTGTTCACTAAATGCAGCTTGTTGACAAGGTCATCAAAAAGCCATATTCAGAGATGGACAGGGGTTGTAATGAAGTATGTTGACTTACCACCAAGGATCAGTAATTGTATAGTTAGTTATAATAAGTTGAGAGGAACAGGGGAAGAACACCCTACTTTGTGGGTATATGAGGCATTAACCCCCAACTAAGGCAAACAAGCTGAAAAAGAAATTATTTAAAAAGAAAAATGATCAGTCTACTAGCTTTCATTCACACCATCTTGGCCACACATATGTAAACCATAACTTTCTTGTTTTAGCATTTATACTTAACCACATGACCACAAAGCAGCAGCCCAGGTATAAATAAATCTTTTTTTTGTTTTACTATTTTCATTAAGTGCCCGAGGGTAACGATCACTGTCTCACTTCATGTTTTGATCTATGTTGGAGAGATACTTGTGGTACCTTGGTATTCTTTAAAAAACATACTTATTACGTTTTAAGCATTATTTCCTGACCAGTATGGACAATTTCTCATATATATATATATATATATATATATATATATAGATGTATATATATATATATATATATATATATATCTAATATAATGTAGGTATGTATATATATATATATATATATATATATATATATATATATATATATATATATATATATATATATATATATATATATATATATATATATATATATATATATATTATATATATATATATATATATATATATATATATATATATATATATATTTCTCAGAAGTGTGTGGTTTTATTAGAGCATCACCTATGCCAACTACCACATCCCCTTTTTGTATATGCAGACTTAACAAAAAAGGAAAGGAAGGATGTGACAGCACTTAAGTTCAAGAATTTATGTAACCTTTCATTAAATTTTTCTTTCAATACATTAGGATTTAAAAATGCATAAAGTCACACCATAAGTGTAATAAATCACATAGATATGTGCATAATAGCACCTGTTGTTCTTCTTAGGTGCACACAGAATTGCCACTATTTGTTTTATAGCCATACATGGCTCTGAGATGCACATTAATATTCTTAGTCTGTCATGCATTGCTATTTACATAGCTGTCATGCTACAAGATTTGGCTATACTTCAAAGGCAAAAAAGGTGTTTTATTCTACAACCACAGTACAAATTATGAGGGTTTTTCTATTTTACAGGAATTTCTTTCCTCTAAGGATAGTCATTGTCAAATTTGATATTAAAATACAGAATCTTATTATTCATGTTTAAGTGTTATGTGCCTGCCTACATTCAATTCTTGCACTTAATGTGCCTCTATAACTAAATGAAATTTATGTAGACCACTCAGCTTCTGCTACTTTCAGAAGGCACCTTGCTTGTTGAGACCTGGCTGCGACTAAACCTTAAATAATTGCTACAAATTTGTGTATAAAGACAAACCATATCAGCTGCTTATGCCAAAGTTCAGAAAGTCAGCAGTCTGAACTCTGTTCGGTTTCACTGCCAAGCCTTCAGGACAAAAAATGCTTGTCATTCAGTATGCATTGTTTCCTACTATGGAAGATTCAGTACTGAAAGTGATGAAAAACTTTTTCCTTGCCAAGTACTTTTTAGGATTGGCTGCTATAGAGACAGCACTGACAGAATTTCTTTCTTGTTTTTAATTTCTTTTTTCCTGCTACTTCTAACAACTTAAAGAATCCAAAACATCAGAAATAGTTATGCATGCAGAAACTTATTTAATAAATCTGTCTGTATGTTAGCTACTTATGCTAGTGTTTTCCCTTAAACATGCTTCAGTTCAATTTACCATTTTATTAAACCTGATCAAACTCAGTCTTCTTGTAAATTCATTACCCCTTTCCTGAAAATTGTTACCTGTGTCATCTCCCGGAGCATGAGTGCTTATTTTCATACAAGGATATAGAAAGTACCTTCAACAACTTATCTTGAACACTGAATAAAATTAATTATTTAGGGATTCTGCTCATTTACCTAGTTGTCCAGAATCCCGCACATAACCTAACACATCTGTTTTCTTTAATACTGTCCCTGCTGCACTTGAGCCCATTCAGATGTTTACGTTCTCGTCCTTTCATCTGGTTCACCATTTTATTAAATGTTACTGAGGTTACTCTTTTCTTGTGCTGAGGATTTAAGTATAACAGCAGTATTTGCAAAGCTGCACCAAATTTCTACACAGTGGAGCAGGGAAGAAAGATGATATAAAGTGTCACTATCTTCTGGTGGGTTCTTTATTTTTATTCCCAAAATTGCTATGTCAGCTACTGTATATCCCTCAAATTAGTAGTACAAGAAAGCAATACTATGCTGGAAGGCAGTAGTGCTAGGAGAATCTTTTTTTAGCAAGTTAAGAACTAAACTTCAAACAGTGGATAAGTGCCTAGGAAACCACATGATCCCCATCATTTTCCAAGGATAGGACCACCGTAAGGAAGGTCCTCTTGGCCAGTGTTATCTCAGGCACATTACATAAACATTAAATACTGTCCAGTAGCACTCTCATGTGATCACTGCTTGAATGCCCTGGGATAAATCCTGTCCTGTTAAAGAAAAGCAACCTATCAACCAGAATTTTATCATAGAGATTAAGACCCAAGTATATCAGCAAGACTGGTCTATAATTGAACACTAGCTGACTCTTTCTCCCCTAGGGATAGTATAGTCCATTTTCTAATAAAAATATATACCTTTTGTAAGATTTGCTTAGTTTTAATCATTTAAATTCATATGATACCCCACGCAGAATAATATGCCTTCACCAAAATGGTAAATGACAATGTGGTCAGGTTAGTAATCGCAAATAGTTTATTCATTGGACTGGCAGATACTTTATTCCTACAGTGGAAGCTAATGAAACTTTTCTTTGTTTCAGGTACGTCGTCTGGAGCAAACGAACAAAATGCTGGAGACCAAATGGGCTTTGCTTCAGCAGCAGCAACAAGGTGGTCCAGATACTGCCAGCCTTGAGCAATTGTATCAGGCCTTCATTAATAACCTGAAAAGACAAATGGACAACCTCTGTCATGAAAAAGACAGACTGACTTCAGACTTGCGCAACATGGAAAATGTAGCTGAAGACTTCAAAAAGAAGTGAGTATAAATATAAACATTTATTTTCTTGTAGATGGAGAAGGTATTATTAATGTAAAGGTGCTGACATTTGCATCCTTAGCTGTCTGTTTCATAAATCTGAGGATACAATGGCTGTACAGTGTAATAAGTTTGTGATAATAGGGATGTAAAAAGAAATTCTGTTGCTCACTGATATATTGTAACATGTGCTGGAGTTAAAAAAAAAGGGTTGTTGGGTACCTGAAAGAAGATGATGATTGACATCAAGAAATGAAAGATATCTTCTCTGGAAAATGCTTTTTTTTTTGCCAGAAAAGAGGGCAGACTCTTATCAAACAATTTTTTTGTAATGAGTGTTACAGAAGGATTTAGAAATTATTCTGTAAATATTTGCATGCAATGGACCAGGAAAGAATGAGCAATACTTTAGAAAGATGATATTCAGGACTCATCAAGGTGTACCCTAAGTGACTCTGAGAACAGACAATTCTTAATGAAAGCATGTAGTAGAAATCATATGATTGTACAAAGACAGAAACAAGGTAGGGATTAACGAAATTCATCTATGTCATTCTATAGCTACATCTACATCTATAGCTATCTATATGTACTATATATATATATATATATATATATATATATATATATATATATATATATATATATATATATATATGGGTCCCCTTCACATGGTCGACAGTTCATTTGATCGACTTTTATTTGGTCAACAATTCATATGGTCGACAGGCAGATTTGCCCCCCTCCCCAATGTTGTGCGACCCTGGAGTTGATATATATAGTTAGGGGGGGTGTGGGGGCGAAGCCCCCTACATAAAACTGCTTGTCAATCAAATGAATTGTCGACCAAATAAAAGTCGATCAAATGAACTGTCGACCATGTGAAGTAGACCCCTATATATATATATATATATATATATATATATATATATATATATATATATATATATATATATATAGGTGTGCATCGCTTAATGAATGAATGAAAAATTGTACTGTGATGTAATTTATATAGATTTAACTCCAGCATTTGACAGGGTCATACACATGACACTGATCAAAAAATTAGTACAACTAGGTATTAACGTACCCTTAATAAGATGGATAGCTGTATGGCTTACATGGCAAGCAGCATACAGGAACTGATCAGGTGAAATCCTTGGTTACAGTCAGGGTGCCACACAGGGCTCTGTCCTAGGCCCTTATTTGTTTAGATTGTATCTTTCAGACCTAACTTTTTCAACTGAGGTGTTCTACAGTCTATATGCAGATGACCTGAAATTGGGTAAACTGATTACATGCATTACACATAAGGCATGTCTGCAAAATAACTTGACTAAATTGACCATTTGGGCACAGGAGAATAATATGCTGATAAATGCATCAAAAACTAAGCATATGAGATTTGGTAGGTATAAATTGAAAGGTGAATATTTAATACACCACACAGTGATTGAAACTAGTCTCATTTAAGGACCTGGGTATATGGATAGATTCAGCTATAAGTTTTTCTAATCATATCAAACAATTGGTTAATGATAGTTATAGAACTATAGGTTGTATAAAAAGATTTATAAAGTCTAGGAAATCATAAATAATGAAGTAATTGTTAGTTACATTAGACCCAAACTTGAGTATGGAATAACAATATGGAAAACCTATTTGAAAACAAGCATCAGTAAACTGGAAAGAGTGCAATGGAAATATACCAAGGGTATCCATGGATGTGAAAATTTATGTTATTATGAAAGACTAAAATATCTGAACTTGTACAGTGTCTCTTACAAATATGTCATAGGAATTCTTATTCAGCTATATAGGGCATTTAGTAACAACCACTTATGGGAATGTTTGGGGTCAGACAACCTATGTAGGAGATTCTATAGGAATGAGAAGTGTACTAACTGGTTCTCTGACAGAGTAGCTAATGCATGTAACAGACTACCAAATTACATTAAAGCAAGTACTAGTTTAGATATTTTTAAGAACAGCCTGGATACTTATTATAGGAATAAGTGTTTTGGTATATTGTCAAGCTAGAAGGGCATTAATGCCCATGCTTGAAATATTTGTTTGTATCTAAGTATGTATGTAATGTCCTTCTACACAATGTCTGACCACATATACATCCATACTGTACCATAGGGAAGTAGTCTGACTACATATATGTCCATACTGTACTATAGGGATGTATATGTGGTCAGACATTGTACAGGAGGATGTTAAGTGATGCATAGTGTATACTATATGATGTTCACATAATGCCCTAGTCACCTAATGTCCTATTGCACAGAACTTATCCCAGACATTAAGTGCTGCACACCCATGTACATATATATATATATATATATATATATATATATATATATATATATATATATATATATATATATATATATATATATATATATATATATATATATATATATATATATATATATTTTTTTTTTTGAGTATATAACACATAATCTATTGCTCACCAATTAGGAATTTAAAGCAATGAATACACTATTTTTGGGGCAGGGCTAGTTTAGGATGTTTATGTGCATGGAGGTATCCCTTAAGTTTTTGGAATTATAATAGCAGACAGCCTTTTTCTTGACATAATGTGGTTGATGATATAGCTGTGCAAAATCACAGAATAGGCTCTTTTCCTGGTATTGTGCAATCTCAGAGTATGTACATTGAATTATTGAGAGATGGAGTGGTATAACTCCTCACATAGGGTGCATGGGGGCTTGCCCCACTGCAAACATGTTTGCTATTTACATGGTCTTAGCTTATCCCTCAGAATATGTAAGTAATGCAGTCAATGATTTTTTTATTGATATTCATTGTCAATATTGTTCACAGGTTCATGGGTATATACTAGGCCAATGATATATGAGGATCTTAAGAAGCCTAGCTTTACATTTCCATGGCAGATTCTAGCCCTTATATTTTGGATATGGATAACACAGAGATGGACTAAACAATGATATGTTTAAACATTTATATGTTTCATCTCTTCAAAAGGGTCAAGGATGCTAAACTGGAGGTGAATTTGTTGATACCCATCCAGTCATTCAAATTACATTTGAATAGTGTAAAAGAAGTATTTTGCTTTATATGGAGTGGAAGATTATTCTATAGAAGCAGTATTCTCTGTAATACAGTCCTACCTGTCTAACATGATCTATTTATTTTGCAAAATAAATTGTGATCCTTTGAGTTGCTGTCTGTGACGCCCGCCCCTGGCCCAGCAATCAAGGAGCCTCAATCTTCCCCACTAACACCAGAGAGGGCATCTCATATAAGATGAAAGGATAACAAATACACACAATAAAGTACAATTTCCCTTAAGTGCACACAGAGATCACAGCCAGTCTGGGGCTGGTTGCTCCCTTGCTCTCCAGGTCCCCAATAAGACTCCCCACTGGCACAGCTATAGGGTTCCGATCTCAGCCTTGCTGGCAAGCTAACCTCCAGTACCCTCTTTGTCCAACCAGTGCTTTGTGTCCCTGCCCAAGTAGCTGACACACACGCACGCTTTGAGATAAGTATTTATACAACATCACAGACACTCCTGGGAAAGGCTGACACAGATTCTCCAGCTGTGCCCCTTTACTTAGACTATATGGTAGTAATTACTGCCACCACCAGCTAATAATTATCAGATACCCAAAGGCCCTTAAAAGGCTGTCCAATTATTACTGTGCAATATTATTATCCAATAGTAGTGTAACTTAAGCAATCTTAAGGCTTTGGAAGGGCTTATTTAAGGATCACTTAGAAGCATGCAATGTACTCTAGAGCTTAATTATCTTTACACAAACCAGCCACAGTTGAAAATGGTTTAAAAATATTTAATAATAAATACATAAAACACAAGACAATACTACTACACCACAGTGTTATTCAGGAGTTCAGAGATCGCACAGAAACTTAAAATAATTCACTAGTACAGTTCTGACATAATAGAAAAACACTTTGTCTAACTTTCTTCTAATTTCCTAGCTATTACTACAAGAAAACACACTTCTAAGATAACTTACTTAAGACACAGGCAGAGTGCTAATAAGTTGGATATCAAGACAAAAATGCTTAATAATCTCGGATTCTCATTGTTTAAATTGAAACTGCAGTTCTGATAAAACATTACAGCATTTGCTTACACTTTCTTGGTTCCCAGGCCCACTGAAACTGCATTTACATTCTTTTATACTTGTAGCAATAAAGGACATTCCATATGTAAATTCTGGTCATTAACTGTAGCCTTAAAACAATAGGCAGGATGCTTACTCCAGACTCATCGACTCCAAATTCTAACTTCAAAGGACATACAAAACATAATTTTAATTTCAAAGAACATTTGAAATGCTTGTCTTAGTTTTCCTTACAGCAGATGGTAATGTTGCTACAATCTTGAAGTTCACATTTTACAGTGTTTTCTTTAATTTAAGAAACAAGCCTGTGTTTTATATTTATATTTACAAATGCCAAAATTATGTATCAAATTTTATTTGACTAAGCTGGCAGCCTTTACCCTTCTCTACAAGTCTTCACACTGTCTATGATAGATTAGAGTTGTGCATGTGTAATAGGTCTGAAATATTACGATTTGTTGAAGTCCTCTATGAGAGGCAGAGGTCACCTCTCAATAGCCTGTATGATACTGAGAAGAGGGTCATGATTTTTTGAAATGATCTGTGTAGTTTTTATAATTGAGGTCCTTGAATTTTTAGTGAGAATGTGTTGCACTCATTCCAGTAGAAGTACGTTTTTGGACAGGTACATACTGAAAAGGGCATTAATTACTGGTCTAATGAGTGCCGAATACACTGGAGCAATTACATTCCCAGATTTGGTTGCAATGCCTTTAAGTATAAGCTGTATGATATAAAAGGACATCCTTATAACAGTGGATTCATGGTGATCAAAGGCAAGTCACTGTCTACAGTGGTTTCCAGATCCCTAACTATAGGATCACTTTTAAGGGGTGTTCTGTCAATGTGATAGTTACAAGGAAAGTCATTCTTGCCAAACAATACAACTATAAATGTATTGGTATTTATATTTAGTCCATGGTTTTGAAATCAATAAAAGTTCATGTCAGCTTTTTGTAGTTTAGATCTTTTTAGGTAGACACATACTCACACATATATATGGACCAATTTGTCAAAAAGAAAGTATGTACCTCACCTAAAAAATAATTAACTACATGGTTTTGTGACAAGACATGGTATTCCTCATCAAGTTGTAGTAATGATGATACTATTACCTTTTCAGCCATGTATCATAATGACATAACATCAGAATTTATTGCATCTAATGTTCTTTTGGTAGATACCCTATGCCTGTAAATATATCAGTATTCCCTGTTGTGGCTCTATAAAGTACCTGCCATGTATTTGTTCCTATGTGACTGCCATTGTACACATTTGCTTTTTGATTTTGAAAAGTTCCAAATTTCTTATAATCCAAATGACCCACTATAATAGGACAATCAACTAACAAATCAGCAGCATTTGACCTAATGACTTTCTTCAGTCCCCTAAATATGTTAACAATATGCCCATGGCTCTATTTTTAAAGCATTTGAATGTTGAAGCTTCAAAAGTATAGCCAGAATGCTATATATCCACTTTTGTCTTGTTTAAATTCAACATTTTGATACTAATTCTCAGCATTTATTGCAGCAATATCACTTATACTCTTGTATAAGTGTTTTTGATGCATTTTCAGATTTCATTTTATATACTCTTTCACTTCCATCAATTTTTGTAATTCCCTTCAACATTCAAATTATTTTTTAGAATTCTTGTTTGTCCTTTTTACAGCTGTGAAAAATATTCCTTCTGGTACTGATTCTAAAAATCTGATTTAAAAAAAAGCAGAACATCATTTCATCTCATGTTTACAGTCGCCACTTCTACACAAAACTTGAATTTAAATTGTACACTCTTGAATTTAAATTGTACAATATTTTATTTACACATCATGGATATCTTTGGCTCCTTTATTATTGCAATGTATTAACAGATTGCTGTCTTTTGTAGTCCTGATTACTGCATCATTTCCTTACTTGATTTCTTATTTTTACTTTTTGTCTGGCTCTCATTTTATCTTACACACACCCTTTCCCTCTCTTTATTCTTCTAAGTGTAGACTATTGGTTTTGTTTCATTGTGTAAAATTAGTTTCAGGTCTGCTTCTCTTAATAGCCTAACACTTGTTTATCATTTACTGTAACACATATAATTATGTCTGATATTAAGGAAACATACCACTCATGAAATGTATAGTATTTGACTTGATTAGCTCAGTAATATCAGCTTCTATCGTCTTTGTAGGTCTTTGTACACATGTGGATAAAATGGTGTATAAAAAGCAAGTTTTTTTCTAAGCTCACACTAATTCACAGACTTCTCATTAATTGCTGCTATTACATCTTTCTCCTCTTTGAGAAAAGTAACAAGAGTTAAATATTTAAGGCTTTTTCTCTAGTAATAGATAAATGTGTCATACTCTACTTTTTAGTCTGGCAATTCCACTTGCATTGGGAAACATGCTGAATTTCTTCATTCAAAGCTTCTAATTTTCTACTGTTTCTATGCAGAGATGTCTTGGTGGTTGCAGTTATAGCATTTTTCATCTGTAAATTATAGTTCTGTACTTCCAGACATCTAACATTTTTAAAACAAATGTATTTCTTTATTTCCTCACATAGTCTGTCACTTACATATTTATATTTGCGATTAACTGATTAATTAATTAGTATGTTTTGTTAACCCTGACAATGAACTGGTCCATGAAACATTTTCAGTCAGGATCAAGGCCAGAGAGCAACAATGCAGAATGAAATTTCAGTGACAAGTAGAAACATACAACATGCATATATTTTGTGTAAAAGAGAAACAAAATTGCTATCTTCATATTCATTAGATTGATACTTCAGACCAAAAAGAGACAGAAGGAAAATATATAATAAAGCATTAAAGTTAATTACCCTTAGTTTCAGTAAATACAAAATGTCATTCCACATATATGTCCAAACGAAAGATGGAGTAACAGTTGGAGACACCATGTAAATGATAACTATTATATGTCTCATGCGCATAGTGAAAAAAATAAAAGTGGCTGGTGACATAAAATACTGAGTGAACAGGGAAAATATAGCTAGGGCAGATTTATGAGAAGTAGAGGTTCAAGATGGCCAACTGGAAATTAGAGTAATATTTTCAAAGTAAGCATGCCCTAAGTAAAAATGATTGTGCCTTAATGTCTAGCAACACCTGTGGACTGTGGAAGGTATTCATTTATATATATATATATCTGTTAACCTATTAGGTGGGTTTTCAAGCCATGGTCCAGGCTCATTCATGCAAAAGCTAAGCTAAACTAAACTAAATTACTTAAAGACATTTGAGATAATTCAAGAAGTAGAACACACACAAAGAAGAACATCTATGCTGCAATAATCATTCAAAACAATGAATTACAGAAAGTACAGTGTACTAAAATGTGTATGCAAAATACAAACATTTGATTACCTTAGCAGATCAAATGTTAGCTATTCATGCAAAGCCATATAAATGCATATACACTTTAATTTCAACTGAAAATTCCCAATAGAAAATCCAAATCCATATTGTCCAGTTGAACTGCAGCACTATAGATTATTTCAGATTGTCTCCATAATGCAGTTGCATTGGCATTCCCCAAATAATCTTTGAGTTTAGTATAGAAGGTATTCATTTTCTAAAGTTGTCTAGTTTCACCTGATATACTATTCCAGCAAGCTGATGACAATTCTGAAAGCCTTTTTTCACCAAAAGAAGTGCAAAAGAAAGTCTTGTAAATATGGCTATTAATAATTCCTAGGCCACATTACATGGTCACTTGGTTTTCTTAGCAGTATAATCTTCTTCTTCTTTTGGCTTTTCCCGGTTAGGGGTTGCCACAGCAGATCACCTGTCTGCTCATGACTGGCAGTGGAGTTTTACAGTGTCGAGTTACCAACCCGGTGCCCAGCCTTCCACAGAAGGCACACACACTCACCCCTAGGGCCAATTTACAGTGTCCAATCCACCTACAGCATGTTGTTGAAATGTGGGAGGAAACCCATGCAACCACAGGGAGGACATGCAGTCTCCACACAGAAGGCACCCCAGCCGAGGATCGAACTGGGGAACCTCTTGCTGTGAGGCAGCAACACTAATTGCTGCACCACCACGGTTTTTGTGACTTGTTGACCATTAGCTTTCTCCTAGCTATATGTAAAAGCAGATAGAATATGCTGGTACAGCCAGATGCACAGGTCATATTTTACACACACACACACACACACACACACACACACACACACACACACACACACACACACACACACTCTCTCTCTTGCAATTTTAATCAGTTTACAGCAATCCTTTTTTGGAAGCAACAAGTTGGACCAACTGGTCTTCACATCACCATCTCCGGAGGTCCAGTTTTTGATATGTTTCACATTGCAAAAAAGGTGAAAAACAGAGAAAATCAGATATTATCAAGTTTCTATAAAACCATAGAAACAGTATACAAATAGCAATTAGTACTATATAGGGCTCCTATTAGAAGACAAAAGACGCATTCTTTCGAATGCGTCTTGGTCGAACATAAAAGACTGAAACAGCAAAATATCGAAGCGGCATGTAAGCAAATTCTTTCCCTGGGAAATAATTTGCTTGGCCGCTTCGGTACTTTGTCGTTTTCAGCACTGTAGTGTAGTCTCAGAGTTGATATGTTTAAGTAGGGGGTGTTTGGGGCGCAGCCCCCCAGTTAATGCAATGTTATAAAGTGCTTTTTTTTTTTGTTGGAACAGCGATTTTTTTCCCGTGGAAAAAAAAATCACTGTTCTGACAGTTCAATATTGTAAGCGTTCTCTTACATAGGGTCGATTAATCACTGTTCGCTTTTTTAAGTGTTCAGTGATGTAATATAGACCCCTACTATATATATATATATATATATATATATATATATATATATATATATATATATATATATATATATATATATATATATATATATATATATATATATATATATATATATATATATATATAGAGAGAGAGAGAGAGAGAGTGATAGATAGTTATAGATATATATATATGTGTGTATATACACATGCACACACTGACACACACACACACACACACACACACACACACACACACACACACCTGTAAAAATATACATCATTTATAATTCAAAACAAAAGATAATTAGTTTTTTTTACACTTTACAAAACAATAAGCTGTTTTCCTCGCCATCATTGTATAGACTGTCATGTAGAACTTGTATGAAGCTCCCTAAAATCACATTGACTCTATCCTGAAAAGGTAAACTGTAAGCTTCACAGACATAATAGTGTAGAGATTAGTAAATCCACATAGTAGACAGACGACATGAAAAAGACAGGCCCCTTCTTGAAAAACAAATACTGCTTCATAGACTTTGTCTGGCCTGTAAGAGCATAAATGACTTTACTATGACATCCATGAAGGTTGCAATTGGATTCAGAAGGGAGCTTAATTTAAAAACAAGAGAACCTTGGCATTGTGTGCTTAGTTCTAAATTCTGACAAAGAAACTTGAATAAGAAATCAATCGATGGTCAAAAGTTTTATATTGATAACCCTGCACATACTACATTTCCTATTTTTTGTAGCAATAAAAAGCTTGATCCATAAATTCCAGCCAATAAGAAGATTACAGGTATTCCTATGGATGGCATCAGACTTCCTGCAGTAGAAGAGAACCACTCTGTAGTCCAAAACTACACTTAGGTGCTTAGCCCTAGGGAGAATAGTAACTCAGTTTATTCATACCTCAGTGTTTTCAGATCACTGAATCTTGCAATTCCCATTAAAAGTGTGCTGTGACCTTGTAGTTCCAAGACTGACTTCATATAATTCAGCTTAGTGTCATCATAGATTTACAGTTTTGTTGGTATTGCTCATTTATTGCATGTTTAATATTTTAAAGATAGTGCCCATTACACACATCTCATAACATTGCTCAATAGGAACCATTCATTAATATTTGGTATAATGAATGTCTAAAAAATGTAAGTTAAATAATTAAGAAAACTATATTGCCTGTGTCTTGTTATATTCATATTTTCCTCAACCTGTTTGATGGTAAGGCTGATTTAAATTGAACTGCATTTTGACAGCACTCTGAATAACATTTTATTGCCCGGATTTCATCTAACATCTCTGGCCTGATTTATTCTCTTTAACAACTATAGCATTACAAGGGAAACATACTTATGAGCATTAATTGCCCAGCAATCACATTTAATTTAATTTAAAGAAGGCTCATAATAAGCTTCCTTAAATAATTTTTTTCTAATGTAAAAATCGTGTTACTTCTATAGATATGAAGATGAAATTAACAGTCGCACTACTGCAGAAAACGAGTTTGTGACATTAAAAAAAGTAAGTAAAGCTTGTTATCAGGATCTCCCTGACTCTTACGTGTTATAGATTATTAATGAGAACCAAAGATGGGACTGCAAAACATATCATAAAATATATCATATCAGTGCTTGGCATTTGAGCTTTTGATTTATTGTAGCCTGGAATATTCACCTTGTTTTTATATTGAAGCATTAGTTGTATTACCAACTGTTACACTGTGACAATTGTTTAAGAAGTTGAATGCATTCATCTTTCTTAGCATCTAACAATAAACACTATCATAAAACTGATAACTTGTACTCAAAATGATTTTTGTGTACATTATGAATACTACAGGATGAAAAAGCTACTTAGTAATCACTTGTGCATTTTTTCTGCTATTACAAAGTCCTAACAAAATTGCATTGTCTGTTTTTAGGATGTAGATGCTGCTTTTATGCAAAAGTGTGGACTGGATGCTAAAATAAGTGCCTTAGAAGAGGAAATTGCCTTCTTAAAAGAACTACATAATGCGGTAATATTTCACATCAGTACCTCAATGAAATTCTTGTGTGCACCATATTTTTTAGCCTAAAACTCTTAAGATGCAGTCTCAAGCAGATAGCAAATATTTAAAAATCATGTTGTAAGATACAACAAATGTAGTATTGTAATTCTATAATATTAATTATTAAATACTATCAGAAAGCATATTACCTAATTTAGTAAACTGTCAAAGGCAGCATACAATCATCTTTTTCATTTAACAATCCATGTTGACAGTCACCAGTTGTTTTCAAATTATCATTTTCAAAAATTCTTCAAGATTTTATGACTGTCATTTCGTTTCAGCAGCTATTATTAACTCAGTTTGGAAATATGTCTTAGATACAGACAATATTTAAAATGTGTGATAATGTAGAGTTTTATGTGCTACCCACTGAGTCATTTCTATCAATTTATCTTTCTTGTAACACATGCATGATCTTACATAATGCAAACTTGTACACTGCTACCTAAACAAACAAAAGTATTTCATTGTATTACAGATACCTGAAACACTTTTCAGGAAGTACTAATTCAGCCATATAATTCTGTTTCTAAAATATATTAAGATACAGGAAGGACAATCAGTTGTATTCACTGAACATTATAAACTAAAGGTTGGAGGAGGCAACTGTCGTAATTAAATGATTTTTATACTTCCCAGGAATTGGCACAGATGAACACATGTGTGAAAGATATCACTGCTATTATTGAAATGGACAACAGAAGAGACTTTGACATGAAAGGTATGCTTGAAACTGTTAAGGCCCAGTATGATGACATGGTTAAGAACAGCAGAGCTGAAGCCGAAGCTTTTTATCAGTCCAAGGTAAGTCAAAATGTACAGGCCATTTGTTCATGAAGGAACATGGAATATTTATTGAGGCATTATATGCATTTGTTTGATATGATATAAATCCTTTAAAAACACAGTTTTCAAGTAGTTGAGAGTACTGTTACAGAGTGTGATGTAATGGGATGTACCCGATTATGGTATATTTCTGAAACAACATTGCAAGATTGCAATGAGTTAAAATACTAATGCACAAATGTGTGCAAAAGGATCTTATTTATTTTAGTCATTAATTCATTTATCTTACATTGAAATTCCATTTTAATGATGAGAAAACAAAACTATTCTTTTTTTTTTCTTTTACAAATAGTCTCCTTCCTTTTCTCTCTCTGTCTATTTACATACAGATCTACTATAAAATTCACAGGGACTGTCATGCCACAAAACATCACAAGGCAAGTTCACTGACAGTCAGCAGCCATAGTTCCCAAATTTCTGTAAAACCACAAAAAGAAAAACTTTCAAAGGGTATAGATCCAGGATCAAGTGCTGCCATGAATCCCATAATGGGGAAAGTCCATCAGAATGGTACTGAGGCACCCAACGTTGCAGACTGTCAGTCCAATCATCTGAGAATATTGTTTGTCGATCTGATTCTGCCAGAAAATGTGATATACATATATGTATATATATATATATATATATATATATATATATATATATATATATAGGTAGATGGATATAGATATAGTCATAGATATAAATATATGTCTCCAAACAGGGATCAGTGCTACGTGCTATTAGTAAATGAAGCATTCTCCACTTTTGTGCAATGATATAAAATCACAATTTGTAATCAGTTTTCTTTAATTTTAATACATGGCAATAGACACTAAAAGGGGTACTCTGAATCATAAGATTATCTGTTGTTTCTCCTTGAAATTGTTGAATTATAATTGCTGAACTTGTCAGCATGGGAAGTCAATTGAGTTCTGTCTCCATCTAAGACAGGTCTATATTACTTTGTTGAAAGCTTAATTGAGTGAATCACTAATCGTAGAACTCAAATCAGCAAAAGCTCAATTAAGCGAAAGACTGTTCCAGCCAAATATTTCCTAGGGAAAAAAACTAGTAGGCCAACTACCAACCACAACAAATACAACAAAATTTAAAACCCCGCAAAGTTTGGGGGCTTCTCCCCTCACCCCACCATCTATATATACCAACTCTGAGATTACACTAAAGTGGAGAAAAGGGCAAATCCTTCACGATGGCCAACCACATCCTTTCCCTAGGAAATTTTTCACTGAAACGAACATGCACTTAATTGAGCTTTCACTGAATAGGGTACTATGAATAGCAATTCGCTCAATTGAGTGTTTGATGAAGTGATATAGACCCTCTAAGACAGCTAATAAAATATATTAGAACAGCAGAAGTGCTTTTTAACTATTTATAAGAATGTTTAACAGCATTTTTGAATTGTCATTTGAACCACTGTCTGATGATTTGCAAAAATGAGCCCTTGAAACAAAGATTCAATGTTCTGCATAAAATATATGTGTAATGTTTCAATTTATGCTCTTAAATTTGCACTGGACTTGCTATGACTTATCGAGTTCCTCTTCATTCAGTGTTTTTGATGCAGTTATACTTTCACCCTTTCAACTATCCACTTTCTGAAGTAAAATAAATTCATGAGTAAAAATCATGCCATAGCGTGTCATTATGGAAAAAAATGATTTTTTTATTAGAAGGTGGGTACAGCTGGTAGCTGTAGAAATTACAGCTAAATAGTATTACTTACAATAAATAAATGAATATATTAAAAAAATAGTAGTATTACTTGAATAATCACTGTGTCAGTTGTACGAGTTACAAAATATTTTTGTCTTTTATGATAATTTTTCCCTGTCTTCCTTTTTTTCAAATGAAGCATATACATTTCAATAATAAAAATGTGTGGTGACTATCGTGTTTATAACTCACCCCCCTTTCATTTTTTTGGAGATAATGAGTGAAGAGTAGCTGTGATGTCTTTGTAAGGATTTGGCAGTCCCCACTAGATCTCTGCATGTTCAGTCCTGGGTGCAATGTGTCCAGTTGTCAGGAATTAATTCTTGGTTCCTTGCATGTATAAGGAACCACATAGACCAGTACCAGCATTTGCATCTGCAAGTTACTGTATATAAACATCTTTACCTGGAGCATGCATCAGCTCTTCCTGAAGATGTCCATTTAATCCTAACCCACTCTAACGGCCTTCCTGTGACCTCTTAACTAAGCATTGGTACAATGCCCACATGCCAGCAGACCAGAAACAAAGCACACATGCTGATAGTGTTGATTTTCTCCAAGTCCTTTCTTTTCTTTGTCATAAGTTAGGAAGACGGCAATTGCTGATGTGGGTTCAGTTTTCTTCCTAATTGATACATGTAAGGCAATCAATGTTGGGTATAGCTGAATAACGGACATCAGCTGTTAATCATTTTAAATACCAAACATTACCTTATCAGGTCAGTAAATATAAAACAGTAATAGAATTATGACTAAGAAAATATTAACTAATGCATGTAGGTGCATCACTATTTATTTAGATAGGCAATCAGTCATCCATTCTTTTTTGTAAGCACTTCACTAAGACTGTCAGTTTTGATAACTTTGCAACATCATAGTCAGTTAGATGCAGTTTAACATCATGTGTAACATAACAGCTCTGTATAGATATGTGCAACAATACTGGTTCAATAATGAAACTAATACAGAAATCCATACATTTTCCTGATTAAGTGAAATTTGATGACTGACAATTCCCCATAACTATTTAGTCCAGTAAAAGTTGGCAATGTTTGAAATTTGGCTGGAAAGTTTTGGAAATAATTGAGGAATGCAGCTGTTTCCATTCAGATATTTTTTTTACACCAGGTGTAGTAGATATTAATATTAAATGCTGGATATTCCTAATGAGTTTTGTGTGCATTAAACTCACTGAAAATACAGTGTCACTCCACTGTATATAGCTTCTCAAGTGCTTAATTCATCTTTTGTGAGGACATAATCATTTTGAGCGATGAGACCTAGAAAAATATTTTACAACAAGCATGATATTTCACAAGCACTACTTTCAGATATCATTTATTTTATACATTTCAGTATGAAGAGCTGGTAAACAGTACAAACCAGTATGAAAATGACATACGCAACACCAAGACAGAAATAGCAGAACTGAACAGGAATATAACAAGACTCAGGAATGAAATTGAGAGTCTCAAGCGCCAGGTACGGAATCATAGATATTGCTTCCAGCTGGAAAGATATTGATGGATAAAAAGAAGTGTTTTGATATGTGATCAGCTGTATATTGTGATCTAATTTCTTTTTCTTTACATTTTTAAAAACGGTTACAGTTCAATAAACAGGTGTACAGGAATAACTATGGCTTAAGAAAAACAAATAAGTCCCCCAATATGGTCCATGCATTAGCAGTTAGAAGTCTCAATTTGGTCACTAAATAGAAGACATCCTTATATTAACAGAGTGAAACAGCATATATTGTCTGAAATGCATATTGTCATTTTATTATTTCATTACTTTAAGAATGGAAACAACTTTTTCATATCATTTGCAGTTTTACAAAACACAAAAAAATGAAGGCACTTCTAAAATCATATAATTTCATGTAGTGGACATGAAAAAAAAATGAAATAACATAAATCACCATAAGATGCAAAGCAAAACATTTGACATTTGGGATGACTCTAATATAACACAAGCATTTCAAATTTGCACACAATTATTTAGCTTAAAGTACTAGCAGAACAAGTACAATTTTTGTAGACAAGATTCTTGTAGTGGATATGTAGTATCATGCAGCTGGCACAGAAATTTAAGACTGTCAGCTGCAGCTTCTGTGGTGCAGGGCTTGATTCCCACAGCCCTCATGTGCCTGTTGTGAACTTGAGCAAGCTGCTCCCAGGTTGCCTCTGAAAAAGGACTCTGTGTCCAATGTACCTACCTGGTTAACAAGTTGGTATTATTACTAGTAGAACAAATGGTCATACTCACAATTGTCCTCATCTACTGTTGGTTAAGAAAGAGCTGATTAGTGACTGACCATGCACTCAATTGATAAGGCATATATACTGTATGACCTAAGTGTCACAGCCATTAAGGGACAAAACATTCCTTGGACACTGATACGTTTCAAAGAATTGCCAGTAGTATGAGGTAATAATTTAAACATTTTTCATAATTTACTTATTGCTGGCTTAACTATGTGCTATGAATTCCCTTTTATAATGCATGCCCATTTGCAAAGATGTTTATCCATACATAATATAAAATAAAATATCAAAAAGTGAGACTATTTTTCTGTAATGATAATCTAACCAATAATCATAATATGTGTTGACCCCCAAAATTTTCAAGGGCATATTAAATAAGTAAAATATTATTAACAAAAACATGCTACTTTAACTGCTTGTTATACTATATTTCTGTAATTAATACCAATCTTTAAGGGAGATCTTGATTTAAAAGCATGCATTCTATTTGACCCCTCTAAAGATCTCCCTACATGCTTGAGGCTCAAATTGCATGTTTGTAGTAGTGTGCATTACGACTTAAAAATGATTGAGTTATTGTTGAAAGAATCTTCCTTTTTTAAAGCAACAAGAAAGTATAGTTTATTCCATATTGTAATCCATTAACTTTTTTTTACTTGTTCTTCTACCTAAACAAATGTGTCCCTCTACTTTAATGGCCGTAATTGCATCAGCTATATGCATTTATCCAAGTTCTGAAATGTTAGCAACGGATGTCATTGACTATATTTAGTGCAATGTACATTAAAAAGCCATGACAAGACACATTTATAACTAGAACAACAGGTGAAAAGGATTTTAACCTGCTGATTTAAAAGAAATAGACATTAAGATTCCATAGGAGCTAACAATTCAAACTCACAAGTATGCCAGTAATTTCATTTGTTCAGTTTCTAAAACATGCATTCACCCTATAACCAAGACAGTGTGAGGTTCGAGTTAGTTAATATAGCATGCATTGTTATGGTAACATAGTCCCCATACAAGTACATTTCAATTTTATAGGTTCATAGGTAGGTACTAGGCTATTGGCCCTAGGGCCTATATAAGCCTAGCCAAATGGTACCCTGGCTTTTGCCACCCAAGAAAATTATTTTCCTGTGCCCCTGTCAAGCATAGCCACAGAAGTAATCCCCGGGGTGAATTTCCTATCTCCCATCCCATCATCAAGATTTTTCTTGAAGAGTGCTAATGAGGAGCTTTGTTTGCTATAGATAGGTAGCTTGTTCCAGAGTATGGGAAGTCTCTGGGACAGGAATCTATCCCTCCAGCATGTTCTGTTTATTGTGGTGACAAGGTTTAGGTCCCTAGAGCATGTAGCTCAGAGGGATTGGGATTTCTTTAAGTGGAGCATGTCCAACAGCTTTGGGTTTGACATAGCTTTGTATGTTAGGCAGAGATCGCCTCTGAGTAGGCAATATGCGACAGAGTAAAGCTGGAGTTTTTTGAGATAGTCTGCATAGGGCATCTGTTTGAGGCCTGTGATCCTCTTTGTGAGGTATTTCTGTGGCCTTTTCAGTTGTTGTAGATGTCTTCTGAGCAACATACCAAAAGGGGCATTGTACTCTATAATGGGTCTAATGAGTGATGAGTAGAGGGGAACAATTACCTCTTTTTTCCTGGATGAAAAACCTTTTGTGATGAGGTGTGCCACATAGAAGGATTTCCTGACTATTGTGACAATGTGATTATCAAAGGAGAGACTACTGTCCACCGGTGTCCCAAGGTCTCTTATCACACTTTAGGTGTTAAGTAGACTAACCCCTATGTGGTAGTTCATGGGTACAGAGTTTTTACCAAAAGGGATGACAATGCACTTTTTTGGCACTGAGCTTGAGGCCATGGCTTTGACACTAGGCATCTGTCTCAGTGAAGCCCTTTTGTAGGATGTCCACATCATTAGGAGTTTTGATTATGGCTCCTAGTTTTCAGTCATCTGCGAACTTTGTTAGCCAAAGACCATCTGTGTTAGCCTGTACTTCAGAGAAGTAGATACCAAACAGGAGAGGATATAGGACTGAACCCTGTGGTACTCCATTTGTCACTAGTTTGAAGTTGGATTTAGAGTCTGCTACTTTCACAGTGTGCATTCTGTCAGTAAGCCATTTGGCAACCCATCTTGTGACATAGGGATTTATACCTAGTTTAGTGAGTTTATCTATAATTCTAGAGTGGGGGGTGGTGTCAAAAGCCTTGGTGAGATCTAGATAGGCTGTGTGAACCACCTTGCCCTCATCTACGGCTTTGGTGACCACTTCAAAGAAGTCTATCAGGTTTAGGAGACATGATCTGCCTTTTACAAACTTGAACTGGGTAGGGTCCAGAGTATGGAGATTAACAATGTCATTGTTTATAAGTTCCATGATGATACGTTCCATAGTCTCGCAGACCAGGCTTGTCAGGCTAATGAGGTGGTAGTACCCTGGGTCCGTGGTGTGCTCCCCCTTTGTGGAGTGGGATAACCATTGCTGTGCACCATTCAGTGGGCACAAAGCCTGAGGTGAGGCTATGGTTGAACATGGTACTTAGGTAGGGTGCCAGTTTGTTCTGTAGTTCATGTAGAACACAGCCTAGGATGTTGTCAGGTCCCATCGATGCTGTGTTCTTGGCTTTGAAGAGCGTGTTTTTTACCTGTGCAGCCATGATTACAGGAACTTTGCATTCTTCCTGGATAGAGATGGGCCCTTTAGAGGATGAGAGAGAGGTAAAGTTAGCACTGAACCTATCTGCCAGGATGTTGGCAATATCAGTTGGTTCTGTATATTTAGTGCCATTGTGCTGTAATTCAGAGCAAATCTGAGTGTTGCCACTGAGATTCTTGATATAGCTATAGAATGATTTGTGGTTGTCTTTAGAATCAGTGGCAATTTTGTTTTCATAGCTAGCTTTGGAGGATTTTATGAGGGATCTCAGCTTCTTATTGAGGCTGACCACGGATTTCCTCCAATCATGGGATTTTACTCTTTTTTGCAACAGTTTCTTTCTTCTGTTGTAGAATTTGTTTACGGCAGGGGACGACCAGATTGGTTTCCTTTTTTTGGAGGATAGCATCTTGCTTCTGTTAGGGATTGCATGATCCATGCACTTGTGTAAGTGCTTATAAAGTGCATTTGTATAAGATTCAGCAGTCGTACCTCTATTATATTTCATTTAAACTTTCTTTACTCTGTGTTCATAAAACTGAACATTCTGCAGTTATAATGGTTTGCAAAGTAAAACCATGTTTTCCAAAAACTTGATAATAATAAGAAATGGGATGTGTATGTATGTATATATATATATATATATATATATATATATATATATATATATATATATATGTGTATATAGATATATAAATAGATATATATATATATATATATATATATATATATATATATATATATATATATATATATATACCTGACTCTGACTTCATTGGTACGACAAGAGAGACAAACAGCTGGAATTGAGAGCAGAAAGAAGAAGAAGAGAAGAAGACTGACGAAAATCAAGAAACATCGATAATGTGCAGAAGACTAATGACGGACACGACGGATGACAACACATGCGCCGATGGGGAAAGGCTGTGTGTGCTGTGTGTGTGAGACGGGCAGTGAGCAGGAGGGGAGTGGGTGCGTGTGTGAGATTGACGGTCTGTGGGGATAGGGTGGGGTTAGTTAGTTAGTGGGTTAGGTGGGGGGTGGGTGGAGTTAGGCGTTGGGGTTAGGGGAGGAGTGGAGTAAGTGAGTTCGAGTTAGGGGGGGGTTAAGGGAGTTGGTTAGGGGAGTTAGGGTTAGGGTTAGAGTTAGGTTAGGAGGGGCAGGTGAGGGTGCGGTTAGGTACGTGTGGAGGTAGGGGTAAGGTTGGGTTGTGGGCTTGTAAGGATTTTGGTGTGTGGGTGTGTTTGTGTGTGGGTTGTGGGTGGATGTGTTTTGTGTGTGGGTGTGTTTGTGTTGTGGTGTTTTGTGGATGTGTTTTGTTTTTTGTGTGGTTATTGTTTATGTCGTGTGTCGTTGTTATGTTTGTTTTCGCGTGTGTTGTTCTATGTATGTCGGTTATGTGGTTGTCGTGTTTGTTCGGTGTGCCTATGTCAGGTAGAACCATATATATATATATATGGGTCCTTGTTGTTTTGTCGACAGTACAGTTCAGCATACTTTATAAACCCCTTCTGCTAAATAAAATTTCAGTTGTTTCCAACTGATGTTGCAGCAATCTACCTTCTTTATTTGTTTACACATGTATTCACTTAATGACAGTTACTTAAATAACAGGTGCCCTAATAAATGAATATACCCACAGTGGTCTCATTGAATGTGCAGAACAAGTATAACCTCTGACTTGATGTTGTCAGTCTTCACTCATTCCATGACTGTGAGCACAGTTCCAAGCCTCGGAACTGACTTGGCCATTTACTTCAGCTCGTGCCCTCCAAACTCTTGAACTAGGCTCTACCCATAATGCTTCTCTGTAAATTATCTTAGATCTCATTTGCTATTTCGTTTGTCAGATGCATTTCTGCTGCTCTCGAGCTTTGGCTATATTTCAGTGAGTTTTCTTGAAAATTTTACTTCAAATTTCACTTTCATGTTATTTACTTTATTAGTGTATTTCTTTTCTATCCACTCCTCTCTACAGTTTTATGTATGCGTGAGTGTCTTTATCATTTACTTTTCTTCTACCATTGGTAGTTTTCTGTCAAAGTACCATTGTTGGTACTCATTCTTTTCCCCTAGTTGGTATTTCTATTCCTTTAATCCTATCAAAAAAACAAACAAACAAAAAACCCTTTCTTCTCTCACTGTATGACTGTGTGACTGAAATGGAAGGGAAAGCTGATTCACCTGTTAAATCTAAGGGCGCCTCAGGTTTTAAGAGTTGAGTGAAGTGTCAGGGCAAAATGTCTAATTCAGATGCACATACTTTATGTATTTACTGCCGAGGGAAAGTTAATTTACAGGAGAGTTGCTCGATTTGTCATGTTGCTTCTATGACAACTCTCACAGAACGTAAAAACAAATTAGTCTTAAAAGGGCTTCTCAAATTGGAATTTGACAAGGCCATTTCTGGGTCAAAGACTGAAGCCAGTTCATCTTCATCCTCTTCAGCCTCTTCTAGGAAGTGTTTTTCCTTTGGTTCCCAGTGTTTTAGAACTGATAAAGAAGGCAGCAAAACATTCCTTGGTGCCGACCACTTCCTCTGCACCAAATTCAGGACTTTGCACCAAACTTCTCGATTCCTCAGAATCGACATTGGCTTCCATGAGTCCATCAGCACCAGAGAAACCAAAATTGATTTTGGTACCTAGAAATAAGGTACTCTCCATTATTAATCCTCATATAGACAAACCACCTAGCCCCTTCTTCGATGTCAGACCCCCTAGGTCTCCATCTACAACATCAGTTCAATCCACTAAGAGTCTCTCTGAGGCTGACATCATGAGACTGGTGGATCAGCTTCTAGGGGTGAGGGGATTGTCTTTGGTTCTTAGCCAACCTGACATCAGAACCTTTTCGTCTATGACACCACTATTTCCTCCTCCAACTCCTATTAAGACTTTGGAGCCCTCAGTTCCAACACTCTTGGCACTGGCTGCCTTGTTTCCAGTAGCAACTTTGTCTCTAGCACACCAAGAGCCACCTTGAGTTCCTCCAGCCCTTCGGCACTGGAGGTATCCTGGGGTTGATCTTCCCTGGTTGGATCCAAGGTGCATGGACTGATTTTTTTAACTTTGGAGCCATCCATGTCCCCTGGTGCATAGGCCTTTGTAGGATCAACCCAGGCTTCTGTTTCTGCGGCCACCTCCTTGGTACGGGGTGTGATCCCAGTTCTGAAGGAGTCTGTTTTGGTTCTGAGCTCCCATTCCTCTATGGGGGGTCAGCCTTCTGAATAATGGAGAATACTTTGTCCATTTGGGACTCACAGTCTTTGCCATCCCTGTTGGGACAAATTTCCACATCTCCTCGACCTGAGCTGCCATTCATCTCATCCCCAAGACAGAGGGGATAAAAGACCCAGAAAAGAACCACTTTGGTGGCTTCTTCTTCGGACACTTCCCTGGAACATTGCCCTGAAGAAGCACCTGCAAAGAAGAAGTGCAAGAGGAAGCACTTAAACTGCCTGGAGGACACTTTCACCAAAGATACAAATTTTCATGAAGGGGAAGGTTCTGCCAGGTCACCACCTGATGATGTTTCCTTTGGCAACATCCTAGAAATTCTGAAACAGACAGGTGGCTGGTATTCCATCCAACCTTCCTTGGAGGAGTCAGTATACCTGGAGGCTTTTCATGCCCAGCCCTCTACCTTTTGGATCTCTCCACCTGCTGATGATCTTATTAAAATTATTGCTCAGCAGATGTGGAAGATGCCTGACTCCATTAAGCCAATCCCCAAGAGGCCTGATCAAATCCTCTCAGCCCCTAAGGATGAGCCACATTGTTCCAAAGGTATACCCACTGATGGCATGGTGATAGCGGTAGCCATGAAGAAGGAACTTGCTGAGGAAAGTACAACTATTCATCCTCCTAACAAGGAGTCTAGGACTTTGGAAAAGTTTGGGAAGCATGTTTATGCTTCAATGACCTTTGTTGTCAGGTCCTTGAATTATATGGTACACTTTACAAGGTTACAGAGGGATCTGATTAAGGAGCTCTCAGACACCCTCTCAGGATCAGTGACTGAAGGGGTACAGGACAAAGTTACCTCTCAGCTAGCAACCCTTGATGCAATTTCTAACTTGTCCATGAGGCTGATTGCTCACACAGTTGAAGGGATGACTAGAGCAGTAGGTTCAGGCATAGCCATTAGAAGGCACTCCTGGATGCGCTTGTGGCTTGTGTGACTTTGCAGAGCCATTTAAAGTATTATTCATCAATGCTCCATTTGACAGATCTGCCCTTTTTGTTCCCAAGGTAAAAGACACACTAGCCAGATGTGAAAAAGATGGTAAGACCCTTTCTGCTATAGGCGTATGTTCTTCTACTCCTCAATGGCCTTACTCTAGGAACCAGAGAAGTGGGAGACTATGGTTTAAAAAATCCAAAAGGCCTTTCCAGGATTCACGTGGCAAGGACTTTCCCTGAGGCAGAGGGAGAAGTAATCGAAGTCACTGCCCCAGAGGCAGAAATATACCCAAAAACCAGGAGTCCAGAGAATCTTTCTCTGGTACTTCCTATGAGCACCCCTGAGCAAGGGCCCAATTGGCCTCCTCTGGAGGCAATCAAAGGCGACTTTCTCTGCACCAATCTGCCCGGCAACTATTAACTATGGACAAATGGGTGCAGAGAATAATATCCAGAGGTTATGAAATCTCACCTTCATTACCCCTAATCACGCAAAAAAAACCTCCCGGATGTCCCACCTGGTCATAGGGAAGCAGCAGTCCCAGAAATTCAAAAATTGCTCAACAAAAGAGTCATCCAAAAAGTCCCACCAGACCAAACAGGATCCGAGTTTACTTATGGTTCTTTTTAGTGCCTAAAAAACAGGGTACTGGAGACCCATCTTGGATTTCAGCCAATTCAGCAAGGCAGTTCAGTGAACCAAATTCTGGATGGTCTTGGTACAGTCAATACATGCTTCCATTCTTGGAAAAAGGCAATTGGGTGTGCACTATAGACCTCCAGGATGTGTATTACCATATACAAATGGACAAATGTTCTAGGAGGTTCCTGCACTTCCAGCTGGGAGCCAGTCATTTTCAATTCAGAGCATTGCCTTTTGGACTCACCATGGCCCCCAGGGTGTTCACCAAATGCATGACAGTGGTTGCAGCTCATCTCATACTGCAGAGTTTTCGGGTTTTTCCATACCTTGATGACTAGCTCCTCACTGCTACCACCAGGCGTCAATTAGAACAGGTAAGAGATTACACTCTGCACCTCTGTGCATCTCTAGGCATAACAATAAATTTAGAAAAGTCAAGCTTACAACCTTCTCAGCAGTTAGAATGAATTGGAGCCCGCTTAGACACTGTTACAGGAACTGCTTCTTGACCTTCAGAGAGACTACAGTGCATTATATCCCAAGTCAGACAAATTCTAAGAAACAAAAGAGTTCCAGCAAAATTAGTCCTAAAAGTGTTAGGCTCAATGGCAGTGGCAATGACTCTTGTCCCCTTAGCAAGATATCACATGCGAATCCTGCAATGGTTACAGGCATCCCAGTGGTCTCTGATGCACCAGCCAATGTCTTACGTAATTGTGGTTACAAATCGCTGCAAACAAGATCTTACGTGGTGGCCCCACACATTTGTGGGAGCTCCAACATGATAGCTGACAAGCTGAGCAGAACTATTCTTATGCCTCATAAGTTGTCTCTCAATCCTCTAGTGGTGAACAAGATTTTTCAGTACTGGGGTGAATCTTGCTATGATCTTTTTGTCTCACCTCTGAACACCAAGTGCAGAAGTTACTTTATCCTAATCCCCCGTCTCTGGGAGTCACCCAAAGATGCTATTCTCTATGATTGCCCTCCCCCAGTCTTCTCTGTGCCTTTTCCCCAGCTCCCCTGATATTTCAGTTTCTAAAGAAAGCCAAGACAATGGAAAACTCAGTAATCCTCATTGCTCACTTATGGCCTCGACAGGTTTGGTTTCCCTTCCTCTGGCCTCATCTTCTTTGGAAACCATGGATTTTGGACCCAATTCCAGATCTGCTGTCTCATCTGGAAGGCAATGTTCATCTGAATCTCCAGCATCTCAAGCTCACTGCATGGCTTCTCCAATTCCTATGGTTGCCAGGCATCCTTCCCTTCCCTCTCCTGTTTGACAAATTATTGAGGCTCATCATAAACCTTCAACTAGGAAATTTTATCAAAGTAAATGGGAAAAAATGTGTGAACTGGGCCCTTAACAATGAGCTTGATCCGTATTCAAACCTTGTTCATAAGATTTTGGATTTCTTAGCTAATGTGTATCAATCTGGTGCCTCTGCATCAACAATTAAAGTTCATCTAGCAGCAATCTTGGACTTTCATATTTGATTTGATGGCTCATCTCTAATGTCACAGAAACTTTGTAAAGCATTTTTAAAGGGACTCCTGATATTAAGACTTCCATTTAAAGAACATATTCCTCCTTGGGATCTAACATTAGTCCTACAGTCCCTTACTTTGTCTCACTTTGAACCATCAGTGAGTTGTGAGTTAAAGTTTTTGTCTTGGAAAACTTTATTTTTCTTGGCTATTACATCTGCCAGAAGAGTATCTGAATGTCAGGCCTTATCCTGCAAACCTCCCTACTTAATATTTCACAAGGATATGGTTGCCCTTAGGACCAGTCCATCCTTTTTACCAAAGGTATTTTCAGAATCTAAACTAAATCAGACACTTCCATTGCCAGTCTTCTTCCCTAATTTTACCAATAAAGGGGAGTATTCCCTTCATTTATTAGATGTCCACAGACAGTTATGTCTTTACCTTCACAGAACAAAGGATTTCAGAAAGTCTGACCAATTATTTGTTGCCTTTTCCTCTCTGTCTTTAGGTAATCCTGTTTCAAAGGTTACCTTGGCAAAATGGCTTAGAGACTGTATTACTTTTATCTGTCAGTCAAAAGGGCTCCAACTTCCACGCCCAGATAAAGCCAATTCAATTACAGTTGTGGCAATTCTGCAGTTTTTCATGCCAGAGCATCATTGGATGATATTTGTGCAGTGGCCACTTTGTCTTCCCCACATACCTTTATCATTCATTACAAATTGGATCAAGTCTCAAGGGGATGGACATCATTTGGCTCGATGGTGCTTAGGAATATTCATCCGTGAGACCTCCCAAGACTAAAGTAGCTGGGGACTCTGTCCCACAGTCAAGGAGTGAGTGAAGATTGACAACATTGGATAAAGAAGTTATGTCTTACCATAATGTTCCATCTGTGTTGTCAATCTTCACTAATCTTTGACATCCCCCTCCAACCCCCATAATGAGACTTTTAGTGGATTGAATTGTCCCAGAACTGGCTTTATTGTAGTGACAGATATCTGGTCTCTAATTATATTCTTACTTCTTATCTGCCATTAATTTAGGCAAACTTGATCTGAGTTAATTTACAGAGGAGCATTATGGTTAGAGTCTGGCTCGAGAGTTTGGAGGGCGCAAGCTGAAGTAAAAGGTCGAGTCGGTTCCACAGCTCAAAACTGAGCTGACAGTCAAGGATTAATGAAGATCAATAATGCAGATGGAATGTTATGTTAAGTCATAACTTCTTTTTATATACTGTTGTTTAAGTTAAGCAAAAAGTTAAATGCACTTGGAAAGACGAGTGGCACAGTTGCTGCATTATTCACTTATATCTTTTAATTCTTAACTTATTGAATCCAAGCTTCCACTAAGTTTAAATGGTTTCCCAGATATTAAAGCAAGACTGATGGGAAAACTTGAAAAATCATTTGTGTTCACATTTGTTTATTAAATCAGAGGCACTGTACAAAATGCATGCCATATAAATAGATAATAACTGGACTTCATAATGTACATATTACAAATATTTTCATTTAGAACATGTCTCTACATAGAGTTGATGTATGCAATATTTTTGGCTATATAGGCCTTTAGCAAAATTAGTTTTATCTTTAGGGAAACCATGCAGCACAATCATATTTTCCAGTAAGGATAAATTAGTAAACAGAAAAAAACACCCCCACACTGATAAATTACATTGAATCTGAAAATAGATATGATATTCTTGAATACAGATGTAGACATGTAAAGAACAAAACTATAGTGCAAAATATGTCTTTAGCTTTTCAAACATAGGGTATCCCTGTCATACCTACCTTGCAGTTTTTCATCATAATAAGACATTATCAGTCTTATATGACACTGCAATGTTATTTGAATACAAAGCCCTAAAACAAATGAATGAATTATTTTAGATTAGATGGTCTATACTTCACAGGTAAGAACAACTACACATGTTCCTGAAGTCAGTAACAATGTCTCTGGTATTAATTTAGACAGATCTGTAACCTACAAGTAATCTTCAAATAACTTGATACTTCTAGAATAATTGTTGCTTAAGCCATATGAAATTCATATCCCCTTCATACATTGACTGTTCTAATTTTTTATTAGTAATGGTTGGAAATGCACTGTGTGCACCTTCGACATCTTCTTCACTGTTTTCTTATTGCGAAGCCATAGTAATATTTTGTTTGCAATGCTATAGCGAAAGTTGCTCCTAATTATTAAACAGGAATTCAAGGCTGCTGTTCATAGATTCTTGGTATAAAAGGCTTGTAAATTCATGATTTTCTCAATACTAACTTGCATTTTACAGAATGCCCATCTAGATGCTTCCATTGCTGAAGCAGAGGAACGTGGTGAAATGACTCTTAAGGATGCCAAGCTGAAGCTGACCAATCTTGAGGCTGCCCTACAGAAGGCCAGGGAGGACATGGCCCATCTGACACGTGACTACCAGGAACTGATGAACATTAAGCTGGCCTTAGATATGGAGATTGCTTGCTACAGGAAATTGCTGGAAGGAGAAGAGCAGAGGTATGCATTTTAAAACCAATCATTTTAAGATATTAAGCTGTGTGCACAATTTTGCATAGCTATCATACGCAGGCAATTTATCACACCTTCTACAAGATAGTTCAGAATACAATAATATTTGGCATTACTGACAGTGTTTCTCTAGAACCTTGGAATTTCTTATTTCTTAATTAAATGAGATGAATAATACAGGGAAGAATGGCTACACTCTCATCAGCTACACTTCTAAATTCCTTTGCTGAAGAACTACAAACAGTGTAAGTGGGTGGAACTGACCACTGCAATAGCAGCCCTAAACAACTGAAAATTTACACAGAAGTGGCATCACTATATTAGCTGTAATGCTGAATGAAGTATGGAGTTGAAGGAGCTCCTGTCTTCCACATAAGGACTTAATTATTTTGAATACGTTTTTGGATTCAGATTTCTCAGCCATTCCCATTGTTTAAGTATCATTTACACTTATAGTTACTTCAAAGAAGTACTCTTTGCACAGTTGTCCTAGAAATTAGCAGAATAACATAACTGTATTCCTATTAATTTTCACAAAGTTCGATGAATTTTAGAATTGCTTCTAGAAGCTCTCAGAATATGATTTATACTAAAATGTACTCTATTCATCATGGCACAGTAGCACAGCAGTTAGCATTACTGCTTCATAGTGCTATGGTCTTCAGTTTTGTCTTTAGTTGGGTCTCCTTCCATGCAGAATATGTACATCCTCCCTAGATCCACATTTTTTTTTGGGCTTGGTGATCAGTTTTCTTCCCACATGTACGTTAACTGTGTTTCTCCAACCTGGGAACAGATGAGTGTCTGTGTATGTGTGGGTATGTGTTTGTGCATGCATACACATGTGTGTGTGATAGAGAGATATGTGTGAGAGAGATGTCTGAGAATGAGCGAGTTTGAATTCTACAATATGTTGCCCCCCAGGTCAGAGGTATGGCCTCGACCTTCCACCCACTGTGTGCTGGCATAGTCTATGGTTTTCCCATGACTGTGAATTCTGTACCTCCAGTTGCCTGCCCCTTATGTTAATTTGACCACATAATCCCTTCCTTCTTTCATTGGCTAATATCAGTAAGCACAAAATTATCATTTTGTGAAGTCACTCCTTAAGCAATTTAAATTTGCTCCCTCAACAAGGTATTTTACAGAACCAGAATATAGAGTATCCAACCCATTCCAATCCACCTTGTGCTTGTGGAGGAGACAGAGCCTATCCACAGACAAGGTTGTCATATTTTCAGATGCCTGAAGAGGGACATACTAAATACGAAACAGATGAGGACAAACTAGGTCTACAATAATAAAAATAATTTTATTACTAAAATAAAGATTCCGTAATATAGAATTTTGGTTCTTTGTTTTGTTTTATATCATATTAATGTATTTCATATATATTAGTATGGTTTCCTGCAACATTAAGACCAAAGTCAGAAAACATTTTTTTCTTCTAAAGTATCAGTACATTTGCAAAGTTTTCTTGTTTTTTTTTTCCCACAGAACATCACTGCCCAAATTAAGAATGAAAACAAGGATGAGTGATAACCCTAGGCACAAGGAAAAGGCTGAATCCTGAATAAGTAACCAAACCATTGTATAACTTCCGTGCTCACTCACTCTCACACAGCATGCAAACCTATGGGCAAATTGGAGGCATGCCAGTTTTTCTACAGCATATCTTTTGGGATATGGATGGTGAGGAGATCACCTAGCAAAACCCCATACAAACACAGGGAAGTCATGTAAAATCTATACAGAAGCACTGCAATAAAGTATTGAACTAGAGAACAAAGTGCTATGAGGCAGCAAATCTAATTGCTGCACAGCTGTGCCTCCCTAACCTGTAGAACATAAATTAATAAGTTTTATTACAGTAGTCAAGCCTAATGGCCAACTAGGTGCACTGACTCATTTGCATAAGGCATATAAATGTTATCTGCTATATAGGCATCCAAAGATTTTTTAAACATTTCTACATTTTGTGACACACATCTTTATGTCAGAATATTATTCCAAAGAAATATCATTTTATTTATAATAAATGAAAAATTGAATTTAATATTACGTAATGGAATTTAAAATTTGAATTATTATGTCTTAAGTTCTTTTTATTCATTATTAAAAGGATAAATATTAAATATAGCCTGCAAAACAATATCAAGAAAAATACTGTAGGGCAATATTAGCTTACCATGATGGTATCTACAAATTATTGAATAAAGTTGTAGATACCTGCACATAGACATATAATCCAATGACCTAACAGAGCTTATTCTTTTTGTATACTTTCTTTGTACTTCAAGTTTTTGTCAATTGTCCCTGTGTGAGAACAGAAAAAAATGTTATTATATTCCAAAGTTGGTCTAATAAAAGATACAAATATTGCACTAAACATTTATTTTCTGTTGTAGTGAATGATTTCACAATACATTCCATCTTCCTTAAAGCTTTAGAACATATATTTTAATATGTTTATCAAATGTCGTTAGGACTTAACAGAATTCCCAAATCATTAGACTGTTGGATTACCTTTAATAAAACACTGGAAAAATACACTGAATGATTTATAAATCTAACTGTGAAGTATAATCAGTATTAAACTTCAAACCTAATAACATCATCTTTTCTGATAATTTATTCGTGTAAGCATTCACTGATTCACAATCATTATGATTTTGCATAAAACTGATTTTAAAATTGTCAGTATATTTACATTTACAAAACTCACTTTTTGGGCGACAGTTAACCAACTATATTAAAAGAGAAATGGTACAAAAACTGAACCTTCTGGAACACCTAATTTTATTGACAAAGAATCAGACAATGTTCCCTTGAATCTTATAGACTGCATACAATTCTTGAGCCATTCCATCATCCATCTAACAAGATAGCTATTTACTTGCAGTTCTTGCAAACATTTCTTAATTACCAAGAAAGGTAGACAATCAAATACCTTAGATAAACCAAGAAAAACAATTCATACAAACCAATCAAATTAACTAATGTAGATCTTCCCTTCATACATCCATGTTGTTCGATATCTATAAAAGATAAATCAGTACCCGTTATGCATAATAATTATGCTACACATCTTTCAAAATGCTTTCACAGAACGAAGTTAAACTTATGGGTCTATAATTTGCAATACAATCCCTTTCCCCCTTATTTAATATAGAAGCAATATGAGAGATCTGCCATTCTTTTGGCACATATCCTTGTTACACAATTTTTTTAAACATGATATCAAAAACCAGAAGTATACTAAGTCTTAAGTCTGGACCTTTGATGAAAACTTATTTATTTTTGATAACTTAAAAACGAAATCTCTCATAATGATTGGACATCCTTCCCTAACCTTCATTTCCTCTTAAGTTAATTGTGAGTCAGTAACTTCATCCCAGTTCAATGCAAAAAATGACTGAATTCATTAGATATAATCCAATGATCAGTTATAGCAAAATTGGGCCAGATTCAATAAAGTCTAGAAGTGTACAGTAAGTGAACATGATATTAATTCAAAAACATCCCTACAACATTTTTGTGCTCTCTAGTCACTCAGAAAGATTACACTAAGTGTACATGTAGTCAACACTTTGTGGTAACCCTTATGAATCCCTGTCAGTATTTGAAGCTGCAAGAAAATCTGTAGGAAAGCTAAAATTAGGAGGAAGAAGGTATGAGTTACGCCTGTATTATCTGTTCAATCAGAGCAGTGTACACTTAGTGTACACATAGTGTAGGCTTTATTGAATCCCAGGGATTATTTATTCTAAATGAGTTAGCTATAACAGAATTATTCCTCACTGAGTTAATATACCTATAAAATTCTTTTTTACTAGATGTATCATTAACTAATCTAAACACATATTTATTTCTTGCTTTCCTAATCTTTAGCTTTAAATTCATACATGTTTTATCATAGACTGTCTTATTCCTTATCATTAAATACATTTTATAGGAATTGAATGGTCATTTTTTCCTTTTCATGGGTCTATGCAACTCTTTATTCCACCACTGAGATAAAGTATTTTTAATTTTAGTTGACAAAATATCTGTTTAACTCTACCTATTAATAAATCTACAAGTGACTGATATATATTCTCCATGGGAAGGGTTTCAAATAATCCATCCCAATCTTCAGTTTGAACATTATGTATTAGTTAACTATAGTCAATTTTATTCAAATTATATTTTGAAACTTTAACCAGATTATATTTTTAAACAAAAAAAAAATCAAATGTCATTGCATTATGATCAGAAGATCCTAAAAGCATAATAGCCTCAATATTCTTAAAGAGGTCAGGATTATCTATTACAACATAATCCAGCAAATACTTCCCTCTAGTAATGTCCATGACTATTTGTGTCAAACCATTACCAAAAATCAAATTCATATATTTATTCTCAAAATATGTTTTCCTAGGCAGTTCAAGCCATAGTATTCCTGGATAATTAAAATCCCCTAATATTAGTATGCTCTAATGATCTATAGGACCCTCCAAAAGACTTAAATAATCAATATGAGCATTATTATCCATACTAGGTATTCTATAACATAAAATAATATAAAAAATAACACTACTCCTGATATCTTTAATTCAAACAATCATTCCATCTAATGTGGGTAGCAATTTAATTAATGTGGATAGAATAGAATAATAAATCTACAACATTACCCTGCCAAGATTGCCATTTTCTTGCAAACATTTATATTTTTCAAAAGTATCAGTATGAAAACATGTAGGATTCCAAGATCCTACTATTGCATGCTCATAACTGTTCAAATTATAGAATAGCAGAAGCTGTTGATATTAATCACAATGTAAGTAGGTCAACATGAAGAATTTTTCACTTATAATTTGCATTGAGCAGTAGTGAAGTTTGCCTTTCTGTACCCAGTACCTTATGGCTCTTATGTTGTACTGACCCATTTATCCTGCCTTTACTTCCCTTTGTCTGTAGATGTGATAGAGAGTAAGGCATCATGGGTAGCATTCAGAACTGTTGAGTTTAATTTTTGTCTGTATGAACTTAATAGCACTCCTTGGCATACAGATACACACACCACCAAAGCAGGGACAGTTGTGATAGCCCAATGACATGTGTTTGCATTCATATACCCAATAACAAACAGCTATTATGAAAGGACTGCTTGGCAGGCAAGTCCACACCCTCTAGCCAATACTCAGATATCTCTTATAGACGTCAATATTGCAGTATACCCATGCTTCATCACTTCATCCAGAATGGGAAAACAAGCTTTGGGTGCAATTTGTGCTATTACCAGCCATCTTCTTTAGCACCTAATTCAGTAACTGACCCAGTTTTAACAGCGTTACTGTCAGGGCATCTAAAACTAGTTATGCTTTTCCAGACTTTGATTTTATTTTCAGTTGTACTGTACTTCAAAATGTGTTTTTTGTGAAATTCTACAAAACCTTTATTTGCATACATAAAATGTCTATTGAACATTTTATTGATAAAAGTATATTTTATCAAGGATGCAGTCCTTCAGAGAATTGTGATCAATTTGCTTTTGACACTTCATTAGAAGTCCATATTTTTGGCAGTCATTACTTTTTAATTAAAAAACAATAAGCTTAGATGTAAATTAACATATTTATATTTTTAAGCAAAAGAACTATACAATAAAGGGTGAAACACCATTCTGCTTATGGGTTGCTTCCCAAAAGGGCTATACTTTCAGTTATGTAAATAATATCATTTTTTCTGTGTTTACTATTCCATGTTATTAACTAGAAATAATGACACACAGTTCTATATTTAGTATTCTGAATTATTTCTGAGCAGACTGTGATAAGAGTAGTGTCTGAGGAAATTCTATTATATGATTAGGGTATTTATGTTATTTGCTTTCATTGTCTGACTTAGCTTTGAGAGCTCTGACTAATTTTGTGGTATTGTGATGAAATGAGAACTGCTGGATCACCTAAAAAATATCGATCAATTTGCATTGAATGCAAGAGCTTGTAATCAGAAGACCCAGGACTAAATATTTGTGTGAAATTAGTGTTTTATTTAGGGTTCCTGCACCACCTATATAGGGGCCTGTGTCCCCACAACCACTGCCCCTAATGTAATCACCTCTGAACATGCCATGCCATCACTCTTAGAAAAGTCAAGTGTGTGTCTTCTTGTACAAAACTCCAATGAAGTATCTTTTTTCCAGTTTCCTGCAAATTCAGAGAAAAGCAGGCTTTTCAAAATACAGTGCTCCAATTAAAATGATTTAAACACTTGTGCCACAGTAACATTACATACTGTCTACGGACTCAAAAACTGAGAAAGGCTTAGATTGAGCTAAGGGATGGAGGAGTAGAAAAAGCTAGTGTTCTCTATCTTCTAACAATATGCGGTGGCAATGTAGCATAATCTCAAGCATAAGGTGCGGTTTGTTCTTTGCTGTGTGGCTAGTGATCTTTCAGGTGGACTGTTTTCGGAGTGACATATACAGATATATGGAAATGTTTGTTTTGTTCTTTTTATTATAAGCTGACAATGTGCGAGAAAAATCCCATCTGGGGTTTGCCAGTCTAAGAAGTTGAGCACTTTTATGCTGATTAAGAATGTATGTAAAAATGGTAGGTGTTCACTCTCCATCTCGGCCTTCTGCCATCTAAAATGAATTAAACAGAGGAGACAAATTCTGAAAAAACATAAAGAAGAGGTGATTGGCAATTGAAATTATGAGTGCGCTTGCTTATTTAATTTTAATAATGCTAGGATAAGCATGCTTGCAAAGCTTGACTAGGACTCGAAACTGTAGCAGAAGGCAATGCACTCTGAGATACAGAACTATAAAGGGAAAGAAGAGTATAGGATAAAGAGAAAAGAGATCAATTAGCTTATAACAGAAGTTGAAAAATGTGGGATATACAAATATCAGGCTGGGGACTAGCAGAGGGAATTGTGGAATTTACACAATAGCTGAATGAATGCTCGTTTCATGAATGTTACTCCTCCTATGCCATTTACCCGTAAACTTATAACCAAATCATTCATCTATGAAAGCATAAGCCAGTATTAGGAAAGACATTCTCCACATCCACCACTTTTCTAAATATGCCACGTCTAAGCTCACCATGCCACAGGTTAAGTTATATTTAGGACTAGGATTTGTTCGTCTAAATGTTTTGAGGTGATCAGCATCAGGAAACTAACATATATTGAAATAACAGTTGATCAGATGGACTGAGAGTGTAGTGGAAGGGAGGTGGATATAGAGTGCATCGGAAAGTTTAGGACTTGCAAAGGCAGATCTGGAATCTAAGCTGGGTAGTGACAAAAATGAATGGAGAAGCTAAGATGGGGAATAAACTATGTTGGCTGAGAAGAATATGAAGGGAAATGTGGTAGGAAGGATTGGGAATGATTATGGGAGTGTTAGGTGACAGAAAAGTTTAATGTTTTACTTGAGATATCAAAGAGAAGACATGGGGGTGGATAAAAGAGGAGATGAAAAGGCAAGGGTGAGAAGATGAAAAGATCATTAGCAATAGATGTTAAAAATACAAAGACAAACAGGTAGCAAGAGGGAAAGCGCAAGTGAGATCTGATACCAAAGGCAGGATCTGGAGATCAAGGAGAAGGGTACAGAGAAAACAGAAAAGGAATATGTAACAGTATAGAGTCTAAGCAGTAGAAATCAAACAAGGAAAGGGGATGGAGAAGCTTGAGAGAAAAATAATGTCTCAGTAGGGAAGGATAGCCTAGAAAGGAATATAGTTCAAGAGACTACCCTGGAAGGGATATGGAGATAACACAAAGAGACATGTTGGAGTGAAGACATCAGAAGTGACAGTGTGGAGTGGGATGGGATTATGTCACTGATCAGAAACTTACTTCAGTGAAGATGGGTGGCAATAAGTATACTGCTTGGTCTGACACTGGATGAACAAGTCAGAATATGACAGAGGCAGCTGACCAAAGATGTTACCCACATTCCTTGTATTTAGTACCTCATTTAGTCACAAATGAGTTACCAGGAGGAAAGGTGGAAGAAAGTGCTAGGATGGCAAGAGAAGTAGAGAGCACATCCAGAGCTCTGGGGTACACAGCGATATTTTTGAACTAATATGTGTCTCAGTAGCCAGCTCAGTCTGGAAAGAAAGAAAGAAAGAAAGAAAGAAAGAAAGAAAGAAAGAAAGAAAGAAAGAAAGAAAGAAAGAAAGGAAGGAAGAAAGAATAAAAAATATATAATAGTTGGGGTTAATGAAAGGAATAGGAAAAATTGATATATGTTAACATGAGACTTGGCACAGTATAAGGTACTAGAGGAAACAATAACACTATTCACATTAAAAAGACTCCAGTGTGCATATTCATATCACATTCCAAGGTGATCTTAGTCTTTATTCCAACCTGTAAAACAGCTCCTTTTCTCCCTTGCCCTAGAATGTCCTTGAATGTGTACGTGAGTGTATGTGAGTGTGTATGTAAAACTGGTTTGCTTCTCTGTGTTTAGATACTTTTCACAGTTATGCTGCAGTTTGTTACAACAGTGGTTTTCTGATGACCAGATGTCTTTTCAGCATTAGTTATCATGCAGTACTTATGTAGCCAGCTCTTACATTGTTAAACATTTGATCTAGAGGTATTTCTTGATAAATTTTGTGATTGCAAGATCATGTTAACAAATTTGATTGGTGCATATCTTTAAAATTAGTAATTATTTATTTGCATTTATACACTGGGATAGTCTGACTGAGTTCAGTGCACCTCATTTCAGTGGATACACAGAGAGAAAATCTTGACATATGTGGATGCAATTAAATTAATACATTACTGGTACAAATATAAATATTTCTACATTCCTTACAGGATTACAGGTGAAGTTACTGGAGACACTAAGGTTTACGTGCAGCAGACAACGACCACCATGTCGGGCAGAAGTGCTGGATCGAGTGCAGGAGGGTCACTGAATCTTGCAAGCACTCTTGGTGGTAGTGCACTGAGTCTGGGTGGTGGATCAAGACCTCTTCAGGGTGGGTTTAGCTCTGGTGGCAGTGTTGTTAAAAAGACAGTTCTTAGCACCAATAGTAGCCAACGATCATTCCGGTGAAGCAAGATTTTTCAATTAAAATATTGATCCTGTACTTACTGTCAAAAATCATATTACAATGCTGTAATTTCTACAACAGGGACATACTGGGAATGTATCTTTTCACTGCCTTTGAATTTAGTACCAGCTTTTGGGGTTCCTAAACCCTTGCTAACATGAACTGTGAATAACTATCAATCATTTGACATAATGTATTAAATATCTTTATATCATTTCTGCATGCAATTAAGTAACATATTTCGAACAACTATTGTCAATTTGCTAATGATATTTTCAGAATAAGCCTTTAAACACTGTCATGTAGTTCAAAATTATTTTATATTTTGTAAAACTTGGCTCCAAAAATTCTGTCTACAAGTTTGAGTAATTTTGTTTCTCGCGTTGCATACAATTTATATATATATATATATATATATATATATATATATATATATATACGAATGTAGTGTGTGCGTGTGTGTGTGTGTGTGTGTGTGTGTGTGTGTGTGTGTGTGTGTGTGTGTGTATGTGTGTGTGTTTGTGTGGTTAGTTAGTTACTGCCATACTGCAGTGAAGGTGATTTATTTCCTACAAGGCAAGCACAACATTTTAATTTCTGTATTTACTGCTATGAGATTGACTAGTTATGTGAACTTGTGTATGCAAAGTGATTTAAGTAATCTCATGGGCATTCTTGAGTTAATTTTTTCTGCATCTTTGGTACTGAAAATGTCATTCAAAAACATATTACAATTTTATTAATAAAAGTTAGAATGTAAAGACATGTTCATAGCTTTGTACTAAGCTAACGGCCCTTGCAAGCTATTTTAAGCCTAGCCAATTATCCTTTGGGAGACTCAAACCTTGCATCTTGTGTTTGTAAGGCAAACACCTTAGCCATTAAGCCACCCACCCAATTTTCTGAAATAGATTCATTTTACTGTAATATATCATCCAAAAATTACATTTTTATTTCCCATTCTTTTTGAAAGGAACTGCTTAATACCTTAGTTCTTTAAAATCTATATTTTCAGTCTGTCTGAATACTAGCAGTACATTTATTCTGAAATTTTACAGTAATAATTTTACATCAGCATGGCTCAAAGTGATTATTAAAATTAGTTGATCCATAAAGCTAACACAGCTTTGCTTAATGATGTATAACCTACAGTACATATTCATTGCAGAGCTTGTATGTAGCAAAATCATACTCATTAAGTCCTGTTATTAGTGCTGTCTTTGCAAAATGTCCTCATACCCATGCATTTTGGTCAGCATGCATCAAAACTAACATTGGTGTAATGTATCCTTCTATATTATTTCATAATATGTGAGTTTTGTCACATGATATTTCTTTCACTGCAGTCTGCAAACTTAACTGAGCTGAATTATATCATTTTGATTTCAGTCACACTGTATGGATCTAGAATATCCCTTCTTTTCCAAGGCAGCTTAAAAAGTATAAGCACAAATACCTTTTAGATGCAGTGCTGATTGGTTATGGGGAAATCTTTGTTTTCAAATATTGCAGTGAGGTTATAGACATACGGATGTAATTTCTTACTCATTTCTCTCTCACTGGATTCAGTGAAGTTGGAAATGGTGAAGAATGTCTCTTTTTATTTAGGCAATGCCTGAAATATTTAAACAATGTAAACAAGTCATTTGGAACATCAGCTGTTATGATGTGGCATATAAATTAAAAAAATGTGGAATTTCAAATATATGTTGTTTTTGTGTGTTCCCAGACAATTCCTTTGCTTTGCATGTCTAATATATGAACTGTGATGCATCATAATTGGTATAACTATGTGTAAAATGCTTATAGATTAATCTTAGTTAGCTATGCCCTGTAAAGACCTTCATCATATTATATGATGCATTATATATTATTATTATTAAAAATCATTAAGAACATTGCCATTTCCAGTTAGGGAGAATCATCTACTTGCAAAATAGAAATTAACTGATACAAACTGAAACAATATATGGTTCCAGTTAAGCTTTGAATATTTTTTTACAAGACATTGAATTTTATATATATATATATATATATATATATATATATATTTTTTTTTTTTTTTTTTTTTTTTTCATTTAGCCAATAAAGCAAAGTATGCCAGATGCTTCTATTCACTAACTTGAGATGGCAAATCTATCAAATATAACATGGAACTTATTTGGCTGTAGGTATGGGTCAGCAATATTATTACAGTTCAAAGTAAATTATGGAAAATCATTTGGATAGTTGTTCTGCTTGGTGCAATTTCTGTAATAAAATGATATTTAAAATCTATTGTTTTCAGTGTTTTATTTTCTATGCAAAAACCATATTTTGCATTTCAGTAGAACTGAAGCAGTTTGGAAAATTAATTCTGAAGATAAGTTTTCCTGCCTCCTGCTTTCTTTTTAAGCTGTACACATCAATGATGCTTTAAAAAAACATTTTATATTTTTTTATTTAATCTGTAACTGCCAACACAGTATTTGCATTGATACAGAATTAATGTAATATTTTTATTTCCGTTCATTTGTTTTATTTTTTAACCAGGTAGGTAGGACAGCACTTCAACCACAATCTGAGCATGATGGCACAGATGGAGACATATTTTAATTACATAAACTCAGATCATTATAATAAAACTACAGACACACAACTTATAAAACACTGCTCACTTCCATTCCTTCACCCATCCATTCATTCATCCATTCATTAATTTTCAAAAACTGCTTGACCTGGTGACAGTCACAGTAGTAACAAACTAAGTTGGGTGGTATCCCTGGCAGCAGTCATAGGTTTATTCTGTGGTGTCCTTAGATATTCACTGGTGAGATGAGTTGTAATCCCACCAACTTATTTTGGGTCTGGCTCAAGGCTTTCTTTTATTGTTGCACACATGGTATATCGCCCATGGAAGGAGCCTGGGGGATCATCACATGGTAACTAAAGCCACCTTGTTTAATTCCTTTGAATGCAGAGGAGCAGTATCAATACTTCACGATCCTCCCAGACTGAGTCATGGAAAGTGGCCACAGTTAATTGTAAAAGAACACAACTTCTGCTGCTTGATTCTGAGGTATTATTTGACCAGTTACTACCCAAAGCTTCTGATCACAGATGAGGATGGAGACAGAGACTGACTGGTAAACTCATCTTTGTCTTATGACTCAACTCTCCCTTCAGTGGCACAGTCTAGTACAGTGCCTGACCTACTTCCACCATCTCCTCTCCCTTCTTTCATAAATGAGATGGGTCTATATTATATAACTGAAGTTTTATAACTTCAAATACCATATGATCAACACCATATGGTCAAAGTTATAAAACTTTGAATATATATAAAAAAAAACAAAACTAAGGGTTGTAAGCAGGGGGGCAAGCTCCCCTACACCCTCCCATCTAGAGACCGCACTGTAATGCGGTAAAGGGAAGATTTCCATTTACTGCACTGTAGTGCGATCTTGTAGTTGGTTTATTTAAAGAGCGGGGGGGGGTGTGGGGTGCAACCCCTCACATGGGAAGTGCAGGGGGGCTTGCCCCCCTTCTTCAATGTGTCAGGTAAAGTTTTTTTTTTTTTTTAAATATTTTTTTATACCTATTAGAAGTTTTATAACTTCGACCATATGGTGTCGACCATGTGGTATTCAAAGTTATGAAACTTTGGTTATATAATATAGTCCCAAATGACACCTCAAGGGATGCTGGGCAGTAGCATAAACAGGATGGGGAAAAGAGGAGTGCATGCATTGGGTGTAAGGTGTCAGTGGGCAGGATTGGCACCTCAGAAGAACTCCTGATTGGGCAAGAGTGCAGTCCAAGTATTCTCTTACTCAACCATGATAGGACTGATATTGCTGCCTAAATTAATATGTTTAGATTCAGTAACTTCAGCAAAGAGTCAGTAGAAACTGTTTTGTAGTTGCAAGTCTATTTTTTTTCTGGTGAGAAGGACCTTAAAGAAGGACTTTGATGAAAATATTTTTTCCATTTGGGTCACCAGCTCTTTGTTAAGAGGGCTTTCAATCTTGGAACTACCCAGTACTCTACCTGTGGTAGCTGCCCCACCACAACCACCCCCTATGACTTGCAAATGGCAATGCACTTTTCTTTGAGTGACCCTTACCATCTGATTTGGAAATGGTTATTTATTTATTTTTTTCAATAATTTTTATTTTTATTTTTACATTAATAAATGTCACAAATAAAAACCATCTTACAACATGACCTTGTGCATATATATATATATATATATATATATATATATATATATATATATATACACATACATACATACACATGCATATACATACATATATATATATATATATATATATATATATATATATATATATATATATATATATACACACACACATACATACACACATATATACATACATACACATACACACATATACATATGTTACACATTGATGTCAAATACCACAGGATATAGGTCATACAACATATCTATTTACACTATGTACATAGATGCTTTCATTGTTAATTCCACAGTTATATAGACAGTATATACATTCGTAATATCCAAGTTATTATTTAATATCTGACTTGTATGTGTTCTTTGGTTCCATTATAGTATATTTCTAAGTTGCTGTGTGATGAATTATGCTAATTTGATGTTAAAGGTTTGTTCCCAAATTTCTCTGGATTTCATGTTTTTGTTTCTTTTATCTATTACTATTTTATGAGCTAAAAGGTGTTGTATAGCTACTTGTTTAAAACCCTCAAAAGATATATTTATTGTATCTAGCCATTTAAAAGCTATACACAGTTTCATTAGTAGGAAAATTGTTAAAAGTGTATTTGCTTGTTTTCTTGGGATGTTAGGTGGGAGAATGTGTAACAGAGTGAATTCCCAAGTTAATGTTGATGTTTGATAACCCGTTTTTTGTAATTGTACCTTGAGAGAGTTCCAGAGTTTATAGACACATTTACAACTCCAAAATACATGGATTAAGTCAGCTATCTGGTCCTTACAGTGTGGGCAGAAAGGTGATTTTGATGTGTTAAATTTCTGTAGGATTGCAGGTGTAAAATAAGCATTATTATTGATCATGAGCTGAGTGTATGCTAACTTTTTGAGGGGTGGAATCTTCAGTGTTAGATTGATTGCCTGGCTTATTTGCTGATCATCTATGGATGGTTCAATTTTTCTCCAGTAGTTAGAGAAGAGGAGGTCCTTCTGGTATTTGATGTCATTTATCATTTTATATGAATTGGTAATAGTTTTCTTTGTTGTGATAATAGTTTTCCAAAGCCTGCTACAAGTTTCTATGTCACTATCGGTCATAGTAATATTTTGGAGATAACTGGAACACAGTTCTTTGATTTGTCTTAGGATTATTATGTGTGATTTAGGGAGGTTTAAGTTGGTCCTCATTTCTTGTATTGAACAGTTAAGGTAGGGATAGATATCTTGGATTGTTTTATATTTTAGTCTGGGAAAAGGGACTAAGTCCAGCATCTTATTGTTTATTTTTAAATTTGGGTTTTTGTGAAGGGGTTGCACTATTGTCATGGCATGTCTAAGGTTCAAGAATTGAAAGAGTTTTTGCGATAGGTTGATAGAATGTTTTAAGGGCTCTATAATGTTATAAGTTTGTATTTCTTTCTGCTTAAGGAATGGAAGTGCTTTGGGATTGAAACCTAGAGCTTTAATATATCTATAATATATTGTCACTCAGAGAGGAGACCAATTTTCCATTGACGGGTTATGTTCAGCTATTCTCAATATTCTGTTAGTGTTAATGATCGAGTAGTACATTTTAAAATCTGGTAGATTTAGTCCTCCTTTGCTTTTGGGGAGTGTTAATTTTGGATAGGAGATTCTGTTTTTTTTTTTGGGTTCCCATATAAATTTTGCTAGGAAGGTATGAATTTGTTTGAAGAATTTATTATGTATTGTTGTCTGTGATGTCATGAATATATACACATCTCTGTATATAAATAAAATTTGGTCAAATAAGATCCTAATAAAAAATGGAACAAGACAAGGATGCCCACTATCACCCTTCCTGTTTAACCTATACCTAGAACCACTCTTTCTATACATTAAACAAAATACATATCACAATCCTCCATCAATACACAACTTCAAAATATACCTCACTGCATTTGCAGATGATCTGAACATATACTGCACTACACCAAATTCAGATATAAACAAAATAATAGCTGCAATTGAACATTTCTCGACTATGTCTAACTACAAACTAAACCTTAATAAAACTAATATTTTCCCCCTAAAAACACCCAAACTCATCTCACTAATACCATTGTTAAACACAATAAAAATTAAAGAAGAAACTAAATACCTGGGAATCACCTTTTTCCAGAGTAACAAAGACTTCTACCAACACAATGTAAACCTTAAATGGCAAAATATAATGCAAGACTGCAAAAGATGGAACAACCTAAAACTACCATTCTTGACCAAAGTATCAATAATTGGAAATGGTTATTTTGATCTCATCTGTTTCACACTTAGCAGCAAATTGCACCAGTTCATGTTGGAGACATATTCCCTTCAGTATAATAGAACAACATCACCTACAACGAATAAAGATGGCACCCTCACCTCCTCCAGAGTAAGTTGATTTTTGCTGTAGACAGTATCTTGAAATCCAGCACATGAAAATAGACAGGCAAGACATGTTTCTGGTAGTGTCCTACATCTACCTCAAATGTATTTCACTTAGTACTGAGAATGGGGACACAACTCCCACTCTTCAAACAAAGGGATTGTGTGATACACTTTAACAGTGTCCCTGTAACTCTATAGTGTTATAGCACCATATACAAGACATTATGTGGTACTGAATCATATGCCTTTCCTAGGAACCCAGTGCCAGCAAACTCCCACCACCACATCATTATCTGTGAACAGACAGATAGCTTGCTGTTCTATGACCAGAACACAGTCCGCATTGCTTCTCCTGAATCAAAGACCTGCCTATTGGATGAAGTCACAAAGCCTCATTTGAGCACCCTGGCATATGATTTTTCAGGCAGGCTGAGGAGTGTGATCCCTCTGTAACAGTAGTGCTACCTCCTCTCACCAATTTTGAAAATAGGGCCATTAGCCCAGCTTGCCAGTCCAGTGGTGATGTCCCTCCCATTCTTCTAATCAACATTGGGAAAGCATGCTTACCACACCACCCTAACAACATCCAGTATTTTCAACATTTCTAGTTGGATTTCATCCACTCCCACAACCTTGCCACAGGGGAATTGTCCATTTATAACACTAACTTCATTTACTGTACTGGATGTAATTCTGGCACTGTGTATTCAGAGAAGAGCATATTCATCAGGACAAAAGTTCCTCAAGCAGTTCCTCCAGGTCTTATCAATGTCCTAAGAGGAAATTCAGTGTTTCTTCACCTTGTTGGGAATAGCCATGGGAATATACTACAAGTCCATCCTGAGTCACTGGCTAGTTTGCAAGAAACTGTTTTCATGGCATCTGATAGTCATTCTCCATGGTCATTCCAAACTCCTTCAACATTTAGGCTTTTGCTTCTGTGAATTCTAATTTTTACTTTGGACTTGCCAGACCAAAAGCTGACATCATAAGTAATTTGATCATGGGAATATAAGTATGGATTGTACAAATAAATAAATTCTGTTAGGAGAAATGCTAAATTGCTGTAACTATTTTAAATCATTCTTAGGTGTCCAGCTACCACGTACATTTAAAGCAATGACATCGACAGTGTATGTTTAGGATTTTACTAAGTTAAAGACTGAACCAAGGCAAACCATGATCATTTCATATAAAAGGAGGCAGGCTGTTCTGATAATGGTGCCAACATTTTGAATATTCTAACCTTTTGTTTAGAGAAAGACAGGTCTTTTTTAAAAAGAAAACACTGCAGTCCTGGGATCTCGGAAGATAGAAATGGGAAGGTATTTTAATTTGTTGGATGAATAGGGTCCACAAATTTCGTAGTATAAGACCTTAAAATTGAAAATGGAAACTGGTTGTGCAGCTATACCTATTATAGGAAATCAGATGGTCTTTAGTAGATCTTTAGTAGTTAGAGGTAGTGATGTTCTCTGGCAGCAGAGAGTACGATAAACTTCCACAATTAATTTACTCTGCGTAGAGCAGACTTATGTAATGAAATGAGCTCAGGCAAAATGCCGAGAGGACATTGTCCGGCCTGGGAATAAGCACTTTCTTTTTGTACATTTACTAGTTAGGTTAAGAGACCCGGTAAGCCTGTTGCTGAAACCTAGCGATTTTAGGACAGTATCAATTGTTCCTTGGGTGGTCAGAAATCCAGAGCTCAGTGGCTTCTTTAAATCATGGAAGAAGTTCCAAAATCACTGTCAATATTTTATTAGAATGAACTGCCAGCTTGACAGACTGCAACTGTCATGAAAGATAGTCAACATCTTTTTTAATATGTTTCCAAATGACCTATGAACAAAGATTGAGAGCCTGTGGTCTTTGTAGTGATCTGTAGCTTTGGGAAATGCAGTGCAATTCAGTTTGTAAATAATAAGAAATTAAATGGTCCCAGAAAAGAGCCTGTTGGACTCCACCATTACAAATGCTAAAATTCAAGAACATTACTGATGACAACTTGGAGCATTTTTTATTTAACGTAGTTCTTGAACCATTTGATATGCCCTTTGTCAAATCCTATTTTACTACACCTGGTCAGAATGGGTGGTTTGCAATCATTCTCTTAACTACAGAGATAGCTCTGGTAAAATGTGCTTTCTCCATTCTGTTATGCCTATTATTTGTTGTCTATAAGTATCAGTAACTGTTCTGAATCCAACAGATCATACTTGCTAATGCACTGCAGTAATTGCCAGTGTGCTGCTTTATCCAGTACTTTAACAAAGGTCTTAGGAATGGAGATGTTATGAAAATCTTGCATCACAGTGGTGGTATTATCTTTTGACATGTCTGAAGTCTGAAACTACAATGCCTGTAAGAAGGGAAAGACTGAAGATATGGTTCGGAGTTAAGTAATAATAGTGTCAAGGATGAAGGTCATCAAGGGAATGGATTTTTTGCCTTCTAGATTTTATTTAGCAGTTGTAAAAATGACCGGACAGTTACTGATCTGTGGTAGAGATTTTGCTGGACAAATTATGAATCTTGAGATACAGTGCTGGGCATATCAACATGATTGTTGGGAGAGGAGGTGGCTGCTTTATATGTTTCTTCAGTCGGTCGATCCCTTGACTGACATCTGGAAGGAATTTGGTTGACTTGTTATGAGGATTTGCTTGTTCATAACATAAATGCATTTAATGGAGTTAGTAGCAGCCCTGCAAGTATGTTTGAGAGATAAGAAATATTAGTGATATTAAAGGCTTGTATTGCTTCAGTTATCCCAATATATACACCAGGCTTTGATTTAAGCCGTTACTGCATTCACAAACTATGAACATTTCCCCACTCCTGGTATCCTTTCTCTGAAAGAGAACACTTTAGCCTGCATATTGGAGAGAAGTACTATGAATGACTGGAATGAATTTTTATCAAAATTCTCTGTCATGACAACATTTCAGTTGATAGTTTTAGACTCATTGCGAAGCACTTTCATTGGAAGAGGTGACTGATTACCCTGTGGCACAAACTGGATTTGTTCTTGGTTTCTTGAACGACCACAATGCAGTTAGTGGACAGTGAATACTGATCTTATTGGAAAAGGCACTGGTACTAAGGCATTTTAAGGAACTGTAGGGCACTACATGATGTGTTTTATATCAGAATGAGGTAATATTCAATTATGGGGATTACGGTGGTGGTGGTGCTGCGGTAGCATTGTCGCCTCACAGTAAGACACTGTCCGGTTCGATTCTCAGCTAGAGCGTCTTCTGCGTGGAGACATGCGTGAATGGGCGTACCTTCATTGAAGGTTGTGCATCAGGCCTGGCAAGCCGGTACGTAAAAATCAACTGCCAATCATTAGCGGACTGGAGTTCCACTGTGGTGACCCCTAACTGGGAAAAGCCGAAAGAAACAAACTAGGAAGGCCTAACTCTATGTCATTAGAATCCACAATGGGAGTTTATTCTCTTTAATCAAACCAATGTGTTAAATGATACAGGGTGCTTATAAATAACAACATTAAAGAAATAAAACTACTTGTAGCAAAACTACAGATTGTGAGAAGGGCATAAAGTCAAACGAGGACAGGCAGGAGCCTTTAAAAATGTATGTATGGTCAAAGAACTCAGTAACATGATAACTATGTATTTACACAGGAAGAAAGAATAAACATCTAGTTGCAAATATACACTTTAGCAGATGTAAACTACTAGGACCACACAATATATTACATACCATTATGGATTGACAGGGTGTAAATCTAGAACTTCCCATTAAATACAATTGATTCAACCATTAGGTATCATCCTTTGTTAGCAGTTAAGCTTGGGTAAATGGTGCTTTTCAATATCTCCTTCCAAATAAGGCTTCATTTCAGACCTCCTGTATCAGTTTAATCCTATGGTAGCTCAGTTCTTTATGGAAAGTGCTCAGTTTATTATCTCATCTTTTTGTTTTGAATAACATTCATAGCACAGATGTCAAAACCCTAAACATTTTCCAGGACATTTAACAAAGGCACACTCTTAAATAAGGCTCCATGGGTCTCTATCTTGGCCATGTACCTTTTAGAAAATGAAAACTAAAATCATTTCATGGTCAAGAAAAACTAAATCTGTTGTTTTTTTTTTATGGTAGGCTGGTGAATGTACAGGGAACAAGTGACTCAGGGCAAATACTGTACTGTCAGCAAATAATGTTATATTTGAACAGACTGTACTATCATTACAACAACCATAAAGCAATTGTTAGAAGAGTGTAGAAGAGGGAATAGATCAACAAAAATACTCAGAAAAATAGACGTGATAAAAGCAGTGTACAGAATTATAACAAATAAGGATTTATTGTGTACTACCGCAAATAATAAAGTAAAAATATCAGCACAGTCAGAAAAACTTAGAAGATACATAGATAAATATAAAGAAAAAATACAAACTAATCAATTTATTGATGACCCAAAAACTCTTATAGAGAATTGGGAAACAACATAAAAGGAACTGAAAGACCACCAAAAAAAGAAGAAATACATGCATTTTGGTGGAATATGTGCGAAGATCTTGTGGAGCATAACAAAAATGCTAAATGGATAGAAAAAGTAAAAGAAAGAGTAAGAAGCTCAAATGTAAAGGATATGAAATGGGATGAAGTAATGGCCAGAGAGATTGAAACAAAGCTAAGAAAAGCCTCTGGCTGGAAAAACCCCAGGCCCAGATGCAGTACCAAACTTCTGGCTAAAAGTATTAACATCTTTGCATGAAGATTTAGCCATGAGTAAGAATTATTTATATGTGTACCCCAAACAGACACCAGTCTGGCTAACATTAAAAACAATGGTCCTACTTAACAGTAAACCTGCAAGTTACCCTAAAAACTATAGACCAATAACTTGCCTTCTGATGACGTATAAATTATACACAAGAATTGATGTCGACAGAGTTTATTGTCATTTAGAAGAAAACTCAATTATGGCACTAGAACAAAAGGGTAATAAAAGAAAGTCATATGGATGGCAAACCTATTTGCAGTTAAGCCATGAGACAGGGCAAATTATTATTCCAGGGATAAAAATTCAAAGGGGAATATTCCAGGGTGACTCTGGGTCACTGCTGTGCTTTTGCCTTGCCCATACTCCATTAAGCTGTCTGCTTAACTGATTATGTCATGGATATAATTCGGCTCCCAGAAAGCAACAAAGTGTAAAGACTTCTCATCTTCTCCTTGTAGATGATTTTAAACTGTATAGCTTCATCAGACGAGGAACTGAAAGCACAAATGCAAGTAGTCAAAACGTTTTCAAATGATATAAGAATGCCATTTGGTCTTGATAAATGTACAAAAGCAACCTATAAAGCAGGAAAGCTGCAGTACCGTGAAAACATCAGTTTGGGACAAGAATGTGATATAAAAGAACCTGAGCAAGAAGGAGTATATAAATATCTGGGAATTGATAAAGCAGCAACAATAAAACATGAACAAATACAAATAAAACTTAGGAACATTTTAGAAGACTTAAATTAATCCTGAAAATAGCATTGACATCTAGTGACAAAGTTCAAACTATAAACCAATTTGTTCTTCCTGTCCTAACTTACAGTTTTGGAGTAATTGAATGGCCCCAAAAGGTGTTTGATAGATTAGGCAGGAAAACAAGAAGGATACTTCATGCTCATCAATGATTTATAAAAATCAGTGCATACCAAGATTATATATTCCCCATTCTGAAGGAGGGATGGGCCTCCTTGAAACTGATTACATGTATGGATCTGCAGTCATGGGAATGCATACATATCTGCTGAACTCACAAGACCCAAACATAGTGACAGTTTTGGAGCATGAGGAGAATAAATCTAAGATGACTTCCCTGCTTAATTTAGCAGAAGCATATCAGCGTCAAGCAGGAATGGAAATCAAACCAGAAGTACATAAAATTCAGGCAGCAACTGAATGTGCCAAAAACAAAAGAAAGAACATAAGGTGAAGGATCAGATGAGAAGGCAAGAAATGTTGAAAATGCATAAATATAGTTGCAAGTATAGAAAACTTCTGGAACAACCCCCTGTTCATCAGGACTTAATGCAGGAACGGTTAAGGAGATGAAGTCAAACCAAAAGATGAAAGGTAAGTACTGGTGGCTCAATACAGTGGACTACTTACACATTGGTTTACAAAGTCCATTGAACATGTGGAACAAACAGACAAATGTATGTATTGTAAAACAGAATTAGAAACAGTTGCACACCTTACTGCTAGTTGTGACATACTAATGGCAGAAGGACTGTAAACTGAAAGGCATAATAATGCGGCAAGACTGTTTCCCTGGGGATTGTGCAAACATTATAATATTGAAGTAGGTGAAAAACTCTTGAAACATGAGCTACAACGCATCATAATAAAAGATAAGTCTACATCACATGGGATAACCCATAACTAATATCACATGGGACCACCCATTACCAACAGTTCAAACAATAGATGTAAAAACAAAAGCTATAGTGGTCCATGAAAAGAAATACAGAAGTAGTATTGATCATTGAAATCACTGCACCCAGTGACTACAGTGTCTTGTGTACTGAGAGACACAAAGTCATAAAATATCAGGATTTGTAGGCAGAAATGAGGGCAATGTGGAAGAAAGATACCCAGACATTTCTAGTAGTAGTAGTAGGAGGAATGGGTCTTATAAAAAAGAATCTACAATTGTATTTAGATATGTTACCAATACATGTAACTCCATATGAATTGCAGAAGGATTCATAACTGGGCACACTGCGGGTGCAGCAATGAGCACTTCTGGCTAACATCAAAGATTGAAACAATACTAATTTCATAAACTTTAATCATACATTGACTTAGTAATGGGGTCCATTCCCATCATAGTATTAGAAACCCAAAAGACCTGGAGAAATTAAAGAGAGTGACTACAGCAGGAAATGTACTTTTTCTGCTCATATCCATCATTGTTGCCCCTCACCTCACTTTTTTGAGCTCATTTTGATCCACTTGTATAATACTGATGTCAGACTTCTTTATGACCATATTCACTATATACTCATCCTCAGAAGTTCTCACAGCATAGCAGTACTTTAGTTTGACCAGGAAGGAGTTTCCATTCCAGGACAGCCCTGTACACAGGCTGCTTCTCTCTGGGTAAGTTAGCTTGGATCTTTTGGCCAGGAATTTCTGATGAGGAAAGGACCTAGGAAGGCACTGTGTTACTGTGGCTCACACTGTGGTTTCTCTTGTAAGCCCCACCTCCCTTTGATATGTTGCGCTACATCCCTATTTGGGTGCACAATGGTATCACCAGGGACACATCCCCCACCTACATTGTAATTTGTTCTTCTTTTGCCAACATTCATGTTGCAATAATGTCTCTATTATTATGGCCCTGAGCTCATGAAGCAGTCATGGCACCAGCACACCATGACACACACTAAACCCCCACCCAAAGAGGTAAGCAGGCAATACCTTATCATTTTTTTTATCCTTCTCCAGCAGGAACCTAAGCTGTTAATCAAACTGGGATTGCCTTGGGCATATTCAGGGGCCAGGGCTTTATCCCTCTATAGCACTTCTGTCATTCCATTTCACTCAAAAATGTACACATCCCTCCAACAACCCTATAGGTTGAATTATGTATATAGTATTTTCCACTGCTGCCTCTCCAGTGAGTTAATACACATGCAAGCATGCTGTGTGCAAGTCTATGTCAGAGGCAAATATTTGTTTTATATGCCCTGACACCTTTTGGCTATTCTCAGCCATACTATTTCTGAGAGGTCCTAAGAAAAAACATATGTATTCAGCTAAGTATACAGAGCATGCCTATCTATGCCCATGTATTCAGAAGGCATGTGGGTGATCAGCAAGACCAAACCAGTGAGAACAAAAAAAAAAACATTCAAATTAGCAGCAGAAACCTGTATGGCTGAGATGTTAAAATAACAAATGTACACAGAGGAAGACCCACCCTGCATTTACAGTGGCATTACAGATTATCTAGATTATCTTTCTGTGGCTCTAGACACTATATTCAGTGCAACTCACATCTTGTGAAATCATACAGAGCTGATGCAAGAAACTGTGACTTTATATTTCTCAGAACTGGACATCTGCTTTACAGCTACTGAGACATGATTAAACTTGAAAGAATAAAAAGTGTAGGAAATTAATCAAGTCACAAGAACAAGAACAATAGTTTATGTCCTTTAAAATTATACTCAAAGGTTTGAAAAGACATAGGAGGATCAAGAGAGGAGTGCATAGAATAAATGGCTATTTATAAGGGTTACCTGAAAAAAATAGAAGGTCATAACATGGTGTAGGTTTTGAATATGCTACCAGCTCTCATCTTGACTTATGCTTAAAAAGCTTATGAATCCCTTTTCTGCTTTTCTAGTTTCCATCTTAACTTTCATCTGCTTTGCATATTAAATGTATATCCTAGGTAGTATTAGCACATATTTGCATTGGTCCCTTTGCCAAGTTTTAACCGAGAGTTATATAGGGCATAGACAGTTTATCTCCTGGGAAGCCCTGAAGCACACCTCACCCCCCAAAGTTGTCTGTGGAGGGGAATGCTCCTCCTTCTCCCAGCATTCTGGGTATGTCTGTAAATAAATTGGTTATGCGTTCTTGAATTGTATGTTGTTAGTTCAAAAGAAAATAATATTCAGTCAGATTCTGCCAGACCAATATTTATAATGACCTTTCTCAATATGGGGCAGATATTGTGTTAAGATCAGTGCAAGGATGTTAGAGTATTTAAAAACCTTTCCTACTGTACTTCTACTTCCTGTTATAATATTAAACTTGACCAAGTTTTGACTTAACTTATTTCTAAAGAGTCTTAGCTTTAAGTAAGTAAGTAAGTAATAAGACTGGCAGAAAGCAAAGTTTAAATATCTTTTGAATTTAGATTGTCATCATGAATATTTCACAATTTAATAATCTTTATCAAACATTAGAGACTAGTCAGCAATGGGTCCATATTACATCGTTGAACTCACAGGGGTTTGAACGATGTAATATCGACCCAGGAAGTTCAAAACCCAAAATGTACGAAAACACAGAACAGCAATTTTTTTCCCAGGGAAAAAAATTGCTGTTCTGGTACAAAAAAAAAAAAAAAACACATACACTTTAAAGTTAAACTAATGTGGGGGGCTTCACCCCTACACCCTGCAACATGGGGGGCTGTGCCCCCCACACCACCTACTTAACTATACCAACTCTGAGATCACACCACAGTGGAAGAAATAGCAAAGCCATGAAAATGGCCCACCAATTTTTTTTCCCTGGGAAAAAAATTGGTGTTCCATGGCTTCGCTATTTTCTCATTTCAAACATATGGGTTCAATATTACAACGTTCAGACTCCTGTGAGTTCCACATTGTAATATAGACTCATCAGCAACAAGCCTCTTCCAGGAGCAAAAATAAAATAATGGTTAACCATATCAAGCAATTAATCAAGAGATGAAAAAAAGAAACACTAGAGGGCATAGCCAAGATGGCTAACTGAGAGCAACAACTGGTGAAAACTCTGTGAGTGAAAACTTTTCTCTGACAGAAATGAAAAAATAAGAAGCTGAAGAAACATAATATCTACTTATATTCGCTAATAGTAAGGGAAAAGCTTAATAGCTAGAAGTTCTTCAAAAGTTGTAATTTTCTGTTGGAATTTTATCTGCTTGATTAAGAGAGAGAAGATACTTCAACATGAGCCACTCAAAAAATGGTGCTCAGAATTTTTATGCTAAAAAAATATACAGTCACTAATATTTAGCATGCAGTATGTGTTACAAAAAATTGGACAACCTGAACTGTAAAATAAAAAGTGTCAAAGAACAATCCAGAAAGAAGATAGAACATAAATAAATTCTTATGAAACAACAAGGTGCATAAATCAGCAGTATGGAAGAAGCTTTACATGACCATGAAGGGAGAATAACTAAAGATGAATCTCAGACTGAATTCCTTTTAAAACAATATATCTGATATATAGATAAATGTGATGATTTAGAAAACAGACTGAGGTAAAACACTATCAGAAAGTATGGCATACCTGAAAAATATGAGAGAGACAATATAATAAACTTCTTTAACAACCTGGTTGCATAAAATATTAACTTTACCAGAAACATTATTGTTTGGATATAAAAGGGCACATAGATCCTTCAGAACAGATTCAAAGAAAGAAATCTCACCACCACATTCAATAATGCTCAAGTTTATATCCAGCATGGAAAAAGACCAAATATTAAAAACAGCATGGCCAGGCCCACCCATTAAAACAGATGAGCTTATAATCAGATTTGACAATGACTATTCTAGTAAAGTAACAAATAAAAGGAAATCATGCTTGCCACTGATTAAAGAACAATATTAAAGACAATTTGTGTTTCCTGCAAAGATCAAAATATTTCTCTCTAAAGGAATTAAAGGCTTTCACACACTGAATGCGACATCTACATTTGTTAATAAACATAAAATCTTTAACAACACTGAAGAAATGGACTGGAATCATGCATCCCACAAAAGGCAGAGTCAGCTGAATTCATAGAAAATTGCTTCTAAACCTAAAAAGCTTTAAATATTGTGACATTTATATTTTGATTACAGAACCTTTATTTGCCAAAACAAATGGTTTGTTTAGGACCTCAAGCTTCAATACATATGTTAGTATGTATTTATATTTCAAACTAAAACATTTTATATAATTGGGAATATAAATAGTTAATTTTACTATATTTATATTCAAAGACTTAATATGTTTCATTTAAACTAAACTTATTAATGCATTTCTAAATGTCAAAGAAATATTTCATGTATGGGAAAGTCATTAAATTATAATTAATAGAATGAGTAACTTTGAGCTTGTATAAGGTAAGATAATAATTTTATTTCATTTGTTTTAACTTTACTCAATGTGTGCATTGCTGGGTTCAGTGAATGCCATATCTAAGTAATATGCTAATTAGAAGCGTTAAAGTGCTGGTGACTATGTTTTCTTTGTTCCTGTATAACACATTATGTTTATGAATCAACTAATGCTTAAAAAAAGCTTGATATCAAAAAAATGATTTAATTGTAAAAAATGCTTGATTCTTGCTTGCTTTACTTCTCACCTGCTTCTCAAGCTGTTTTGATGAAAATCCAGGCCCCAGAAGAGTTCAAAGTTCATCACTGATGTTTGAGAAAGCAGAAAATGCCTGAATCATGGCTGTGACAATGAGGAAAGAGATCTGAACCTCTTTTCAAGTGTATATGTGTATATGTGAGAAATCTGCTCAAAATAACATTTACTTTTAAAAAATATATTAATTTAGAAGTGAAGAATTAGAAAAACAAAAGCTGTAATACTGTTTTACATTGTGCTGTTTCTGACATATAATTTATATATATATATATATATATATATATATATATATATATATATATATATATATATATATATATATAATTCTATACATTTGGTAGACTTAGTCGAAAATGATTCCAGGCATTTCACTTCACTGAAAGCTCACTTGACTGAAAGCTCACTTGGTCGAAGATCATTTGGTTGAAAATGGAATATAGTCTCTGCCCCACTGCAGTGCAACCCTGGAGTGAGAATATTAAATATAAGGGGGTGTGTGGGGGGCACAGCCCCCCACATTGGGGGTGTGGGGGCATAGCCCCCCACATTCTGCCAATAGTTTTTACTAAAGAGATATATATATATATATATATATATATATATATATATATATATATATATATATATATCAATGCATTTCTAATGGATATACCTTCTTATAATGGTGAATACATTAAAATTATGTGGGCGCTATGCCCCCCACACCACCCATTGTGTGGGGCTGTAACCCCACACCCCCCTTTATTTAATATTCTCTCTCCAGGGTTGTACTGCAGTGGGGCAGGGGCTATATTCCATTTTCAACCAAATGAACTTCGACCAAGTGAGTTTTCAGTCAAGTGAGCTTTCAGTCAAGTGCAATGCCTGGTATCATTTTCGACTAAGTGTAATTCGACCAAATGCATGGAATCCATATATATATATATATATATATATATATATATATATATATATATATTGATGGAAAGGAGCAAATGTAGATGTTTGTTACTGATTAAAATAGTTTAAAGGAATTAAGAAGATAGAAAAACTTACAGAAAGAAATCAGCAGCTTCTGTATGCTGTGAGTTGTTATTTTCACAGGCTATAATTAAATACTAATGTCAGGATGTGGAACTTTGAACAGAAAAAAAAATGCATAATTGCTAAAGACACACATCTAAATTAGGCAGGCATGAACTCATTTGTATATAGTTAAGACTGCATATAATATGAGAATTAATAAGAAGAGTAAACATCTCATGAATAATGTGGAAATGCACAAGGAATGAAACATATATTTTGTAGTAGGAATAAAAGAGTAGTATCACTAAGTTAAAAAATATATACACATGCTGAAATCTCTAACAGAGAGCTGATGATTAAATAACTCTTTGATTTGAGATTTTAGAAATGTAAGTTGTATAAAATAAGGTAGAATATCAGTGAACAAATAAGACAGAAAAATATATTTCATCAGTAAACTGCTAATAAGAAAGCTATATATTACATATATGTGCATATGGAAGAAATGTGAATGTATAAGTCCTCATTCAATTTACACAGAAAATTACATAACAAATGTTCAAAAAAAATCTGAAAGCTGAAATCTGAAATATGTCACATGAACATTAAACATTTTTGCATATTGTATGTCTTTGGATTCACCAAGACTATCTGAAATAATCCATTTCATAAGTCAAAGCTGTCATTTGAGTGTTTTATTGCTCAATTCATTAATTTTGTTAGAAAGTAGAAAAGATTTTTCAAGCTGTTTGAACCTGAGAAGGGAGAATGTGGTTTGAAATGAGCACTTTGTAACTTTTAGATACGATGTAGGCTGCAAATGTTTTGACTCTCCTGAGTAGCCAGATATTCTATTTGACCTTAGTAATGTATACGTTTTTAAGAATTAATTTAATAAGTCAAATGATTTTTAGATATTTTGATGTTTATCATATTAAGAATGATGTGCAAATTTAAGATATAGACATTTGTGTTTTTAACATTTATTCAGAGCTTTTTTTAGTTGTCTCTTATTTTTTTAACTTATATATAGTATTACATTAATTATTTGTAAGTCACAGTAGCCTTTGGCTAGTTTTTGATGAAATTTTAGGTATTGATAGGTAGAAAGATAGTATAGCAGTTTGTCTATTCAGTAGGCAGATTGTTAACTTCAGTATCCACGGTAGGTTTTGTTCTATTAGTAGTATATACTGTTACAATTGTAGACTTGCTTCTGTTTTGTTTTAGTAGTTTAGTTTGTAGAAAGGAAGAATTAAAAAAAGTGGAATGTTAAGATAGTGTTGGAAGAATACATTACAATCAATTACATTAATACAGTGGATAAATGTGTCATATTATCCCTTGGTAAAATAAATATTTTCAAATACATAGTACGGATAATTTTAATCTGTTACCTATTAATGTAAATTTGTATGACTGCCGAAGAGAAAGAGACTTTTATAGCTGATATCACTTTTTGGCTATGCTTCCTAGATAATAAACAGCTGCTAGAAAAGAAAAAGAAGTTAGAGCGTGAATATAATGATTTTTGTATCGGCCATGTCTTCTCATGGCCGAGAGAGAATGTTTTCAGACACATGAGCAATCAACCAGATGCTCGGGTTAATCGTATTGAAGCTACAGCACCTCCGAACTCTGTAGGAGTGAACACTCCCACTGATGTGATGTCATCACGCAGTACACCATCTGTGCGCCCCACAACCATCAGCGCCACTGCCTTGGAGGGTAGAGGTGAGTGCAATGGAGGAGAGGGCTCTTCAGGCGTATCGAATTCAGTACCAAAAGTATTAGCGATGGAGTTATTGAATAAGGAAAATCCCTGCATGTCAATGAACACGATGTGTAGGGATATACATATCCAGAATTCTACAGTTTCTTTCCCTTTACCAATATGACAAACAGACAGACCATTTTGGTCGCCACAGGGGAATACAAGGAAGCGGAAGACATCGGAAGGCAGGTACGAGTTTCAGAGGAAAATTCTGAAACCCACCAGCATAACTTAGTGGTTAATTTATCCAACTATACTCTAACCAACACTGAATTATCTTTATTAAATCGTGGTTTGTTGTTTATTCCTTCCAAATCTGCTGACATTACTGATATTTTACTGGATATCAAAAACTTTATTAGAAGTGTTAGTTTAAAAACACAGTTTTGAATTAATGGTGTTACAACTGGGAATGTGTTTTGAAGGCCCTCTTCTTACATACCTTTAACTCATCCTCTTCTTGAGGCATTTGACAGGGCATGTGAACGTGACATTTTTGAATTGCATCGCTCTAATATTAAATCTGAGTTTTATAATCTGTCGATTGATGAATTTGCATCTATTAAGAAGTTACAGGACAATGACAGTATTGTGATTAGGCAGGCAGATAAGGGAGGTGCAGTTGTAGGTTTAGACTATGAAATGTATTCTAATGCAGAACATGCTAGATGATGCTGATACATACTCTGTGCTTAACAATATATCATTAGATAGATTGATCAAAGATGTACATGCAGAATTGTATGATTTGGTTCTGTGTGGTGTTATAGATGGTGAACTCTATAAATATCTTCTGGTTGAGTCACCTTTGATCCCTACATTTAGGGGACTCCTGAAAATTCATAAGACCTTGGTCTGTCCACCAATGAGACCTATTGTATCAGGTGGTGTGTGGCTCATGGAGCCGGCATCTATTTTCATTGAGAAACATCTCAGACCAGTAGTTGATGATATGATAACTATACTCAAGGACACACAACAGTTTTTGGAAAGCTATGGTGCATACCTTTCTACACATGATATAACTAATGATGAGTTGCTGGTGACCATAGATGTTGTGTCCTTGTTTACTACGATTCCTAATGATGTAGGGATGGAGTATTTAAGGCTATACATTATTGAGAGAGGAATTTCAAGGGATTTGGTTATCAAAATTCTTATGTTACTTGATTTGGTACTTAATAACAATGTATTCATGTACAATAACACATTACCTACAAAGAAAAGGGGTTGCAATGGGCACCCCTTGTGCCAACTCATATGCCAACCTTGTGTTGGCATATTGGGAGAATACCTATCTCATATCCAACACAACTTATGGTAAGAACATAAAGTTCTACAAGCGGTTTGTAGCCGATGTGTTTTTTGTATGGGATGGGACCATGAATGAACTAACTGAATTTATTGAATATATAAATGGTACAACAAATTTCCTGAGTTTTGAACATAATAGTTCAGATAATATGATTGAATTTTTAGATGTACTAATATCTAAGTGAGATGGAGTGACACATTCAGGAATATATAGGAAATATTGCTGGAGAAATAGTATTTTACACTGCAATAGTATGCACCCACAACATATTTATGGTAACATAGTTGAGAGCCAGACCCTGCGAATTTCTCACCTTACTACCGAAGATGAGACTTTTAATTGCAAACAAGGGATGTTAGCTGGCAATCTCCTAGCAAGAGGCTATAATAAGAAAGAAGTAGAAAATATTTATTGTAATACTCACTCCATGAGGAGAGGGAAGGGCAAGCCATATTTACATAGACATCAAGGTTGTGAAATCACTGAGGTTAATAGAGGACATCAAACTGCTATAAATAGGATAACTATTCCTTACTCCAACAAGAACATGAAAATTAAGAATATTATATATAAGAACTGGAATATCCTTACCACTAATGACAACATTTCTGAAATAGTAGGTAACAAATCCAGTTTTAGTTATAGGAATATGAAATCCCTGAAAAGACTACTTTGCTATGAAAATAAGGATAAAAGTGATACTCTATCCAATAGGAAGGGCACACTTCCTTGTAGAGGCTGCCATCAATGTATTTATATGTCAGGGAATAGTGTCTTTGTTCATCCAGACACAGGAAATTCTTTCAATTTTGAATTTTATGCTGATTGCAAGTCAAGAGACTTAGTATACCTGGCTGTTTGCCAGGTATGCTCTTGTTTTTATGTAGGTAAGATGAACAGAAGCCTCAGGGAACGTGTAAGGGAACATGTATATGCCATCAATAAGGAGGATGATCACAATGCTTTAGCTAGACATATATTAAGTGTAGGAACATCACACTGCTTTAAGTTTAGTGTACTGCAGTTAGTAAAAAGAACGAAAAGATTAGGGAATATAAAAAATCAGATGGAAGAATGTGAAAATAGATGGATTATTAGATTGCAGGCATATAAAGGACGAGGACTCAATGAGAAGGTTAGTTTTAAACCTTTTCTAGCAGCACGTCCTTATAAGCATTGATTTTTTTGATTCTGTGTATATATATATATATATATATATATATATATATATATATATATATATATATATATATTATTAAAGGGTTATATTTGTTTTTATATCTTAAGAAAGTATATTATATTTATTATGAGATAAAACAGAGTTGTATATAATAGTATACATGTTTTATGATGTATACCTTTATTTTTAAGAGATGTAAACATGTGATGATGTTATATTGATGTTGATTGGCTGTTTTTTAATTGGTGAATGTATTTAAAGGTTATTCATTTCAATGTAACTGTTTTGAAGTCTGATGAAGCGTTGAGAGAACGGGAAAGTGCTTACTTGTACTGCAGTAATAAATGAGTTTTTTATCAGCCGTGGTGAGCCATATCTGTTTTTGACTTTTACCAGTATTGGATTTGAAAGGGCTCCTTAACCAGGACTGTTTGCTGTGTTTTTCTTGATATTTGGTTTCTTTCGGTTCCTGGGATATGGCTGAATCACTTGATGGTGAGGTGAATACCAACTGTCAACTGAGAGGAGTTTTAACAATGACTGTGAATCCACTCCTGAAGTTTACTTCACAGGAGTTAACTAGAGATGGCTATAATACTGTTAATACTGATAGAAATATAGAGGTCATCCAGCTTACACATAAACTTGAAAATACCCTACAAAGACTAAGAATTACACAATGGCAACGACAGCACATGGAGGCATGTTTGAAATTTAAGGTGGTACCAAAAGGACTGAGAGTTCTCAAGATGCCCACTTTTGGTACCACATACCCAGACTTGTTGACCAAATGGCAAAAATTGAATTTAGATGTTAGTTATAGTTATATTAACCTATTAATTGAACAATATGGGTTTATAGAGGCACGCTTAACACAAGAAGTCATGGCTATGGATGCTGATCTCGATAATTGTATGAATGCCGAAGAGAAAGAGACTTTTATAGCTGATATCACTCTTCGGCTATCCATCCTAGATAATAAACAACTGCTAGAAAAGAAAAATAAGTTAGAGCGTGACTATAATGATTTTCGTATCGGCCATGTCTTCTCATGGCCGAGAGAGAGTGTTTCCAGACACATGAGCAATCAACCAGATGCTCGGGTTAATCGTATTGAAACTAGAGCACCTCCGAACTCTGTAGGAGTGAACACTCCCACTAATGTGACGTCATCACGCAGTACACCATCTGTGCATCCCACAACCATCAGTGCCACTGCCTTGGAGGGTAGAGGTGAGTGAAATGGAGGAGAGGGCTCTTTGGGCGTATCGAATTCAGTACCAAAAGTATTAGCGATGGAATTATTGAATAAGGAAAATCCCTGCATGTCAACGAACATGATGTCTAGGGATATACATATCCAGAATTCTACAGTTTCGTTCCCTTTACCGATACGACAAACAGACAGACCATTTTGGTCGCCACAGGGGAATGCAAATAAGCGGAAGACATCGGAAGGCAGCTACGAGTTTCAGAGGAAAATTCTGAAACCCACCACCATAACTTAGTGGTGAATTTATCCAACTATACTCTAACCAACACTGAATTATCTTTATTAAATCGTGGTTTGTTGTTTATTCCTTCCAAATCTGCTGACATTACTGATGTTTTACTGGATATCAAAAACTTTATTAGAAGTGTTAGTTTAAAAATGCAGTTTGGTAATAATGGTGTTACAACTCGGAATGTGTTTAGAAGGCCCTCTACTTATATACCTTTAACTCATCCTCTTCTTGAGGCATTTGACAGGGCATGTGAACATGACATTTTTTAATTGTATCAATCTAATAGTAGATCTGAGTTTTATAATCTGTCGTTTGATGAATTTGTATCTATTAAGAAGTTACAGGACAATGACAGTATTGTGATTAGACAGGCAGATAAGGGAGGTGCAGTTGTAGTTTTAGACTACGAAATGTATTCTAACACTATGCAGAACATGCTAGATGATGCTGATACATACTCTGTGCTTAATAATATATCATTAGACAGATTGATCAAAGATGCACATGCAGAATTGTATGAATTACTTCTGTGTGGTATTATAGATGGTGAACTCTATAAATATCTTCTGGTTGAGTCACCTTTGATCCCTACATTTAGGGGACTCCTAAAAATTCATAAGACCTTGGTCTGTCCACCAATGAGATCTATTGTATCAGGTGGTTGGTGGCTCATGGAGCCGGCCTCTATTTTCATTGAGAAACATCTTAGACCAGTAGTTGATTATACGATAACTATACTCAAGGACACACAACAGTTTTTGGGAAGCTATGGTGCATACCTTTCTACACATGATATAACTAATGATGAGTTGTTGGTGACCATAGATGTTGTGTCCTTGTTTACTACGATTCCTAATGATGTAGGGATGGAGTATTTAAGGCTATACCTTATTGAGAGAGGAATTTCAAGGGATTTGGTTATCAAAATTCTTATGTTACTTGATTTGGTACTTAATAACAATGTATTCATGTACAATAACACATATTATCTACAAGGAAAAGGGGTTGCAATGGGCACCCTTGTGCCAACTCATATGTCAACCTTGAGTTTGGCATATTGGGAGAATACCTATGTCATATCCAACACAAATTATGGCAAGAACATAAAGTTTGACAAGCATTTTGTAGACGATGTGTTTTTTGTATGGGATGGGACCATGAATGAACTAACTGAATTTATTGAATATATAAATGGTACAACAAATTTCCTGAGTTTTGAACATAATAGTTCAGATAATATGATTGAATTTTTAGGTGTACTAGTATCTAAGAGAGAAGGAGTGACACATTCAGAAATATATATGAAATCTTGCTGGAGAAATAGTATTTTACACTGCAATAGTATGCACCCACAACATGTTTATGGTAACATAGTGGAGAGCCAGACCCTGTGAATCTCTAGCCTTACTACAGAAGATGAGACTTTTAATTGCAAACAAGGGATGTTAGCTGGCAATCTCCTAGCTAGAGGCTATAATAAGAAAGAAGTAGAAAATATTTATTGTAATACTCACTCCATGAGGAGAGGGAAGGGCAAGCCATATTTACATAGACATCAAGGTTGTGAAATCACTGAGGTTAATAGAGGACATCAAACTGCTATAAATAGGATAATTATTCCTTACTCCAACAAGAACATGAAAATTAAGAATATTATATATAAGAACTGGAGTATCCTTACCAGTGATGACAACATTTCTGAAATAGTGGGTAACAAACCCAGGTTTAGTTATAGGAATATGAAATCCCTGAAAAGGCTACTTTGCTATGAAAATAAGGATAAAAGTGATACTCTATCCAATAGGAAGGGCACACTTCCTTGCAGAGGCTGCCATCAATGTATTTATATGTCAGGGAATAGTGTCTTTATTCATCCAGACACAGGAAATTCTTTCAATTTTGACTTTTATGCTGATTGCAAGTCAAGAGACTTAGTATATCTGGCTGTTTGCCAGGTATGCTCTTGTTTTTATGTAGGTAAGATGAACAGAAGCCTCAGGGAACGTGTAAGGGAACATGCATATGCCATCAATAAGGAGGATGATCACAATGCTTTAGCTAGACATATATTAAGTGTAGGAACATCACACTGCTTTAAGTTTAGTGTACTGCAGTTAGTAAAAAGAATGAAAAGATTAGGGAATATAAAAAATCAGACGGAAGAATGTGAAAATAGATGGATTATTAGATTGCAGGCATATAAAGGAGGAGGACTCAATGAGAAGGTTAGTTTAAAACCTTTTCTAGAAGCACGTCCTTATAAACATTGATTTTTGATTCTGTGTATATATATATATATATATATATATATATATATATATATATATATATATATATATATTTTTTTTATTAAAGGGTTATATTTGTTTTTATATCTTAAGACTGTATATTATATTTATTATGAGATAAAACAGAGTTGTATATAATAGTATACATGTTTTATGATGTATACCTTTATTTTTAAGAGATGAAAACATGTGATGATAATATAGTGATGTTGGTTGGCTGTTTTTTAATTGGTGAATGTACTTAAAGGTTATTCATTTGAATGTAACTGTTTTGAAGTCTGATCAACCGTTGAGAGAACGCAAAAGCGCTTACTTGTACTGCAGTAATAAATGAGTTTTTTATCAGCTGTGGTGAGCCCTATCTGTTTTTGACTTTTACCAGTATTGGATTTGAAAGGGCTCCTTATCCAGGACTGTTTGCTGTGTTTTTCTTTATTAATGTAAATTGATTAAATGATGGCAAAAAAGGAAATAATTAATAATATATTTAAAATTAAATAGAGGAGGCATTATATTCTTGTAAGATACTCACATGATAAAGCTATACAATATCTAAATAACTTAGGTTATGAAAAGTTATCATTTGCTTCCTTTAACAAAATGAAGAGAGGGAATGCTGTACCTTAGAGCTCTGTTATAATGCCTTGTATCATAAACTCTATTAATAATCCCAAAGGAATGTACATGGTTGAAGTAATTAACTATAATGGCAAACTCTATACACTAGCTAATTTTTATTGGATTCCCTGAAAGAGGTGCAAGAGTGCCTAAAGATTACTCAAACTTATTAAAAGTCATTAGAAGGCTAGTTTGATCTAAGCTGGTGGTTTTAAGTGCATATCTAGTATAGAAGATACAAGTAAACAGAACAAAGCTAAAATTCTAGCATCAGCTAATACGCTGAATTAATGGATTAGTAATAATAATAATCTATTTATTTTAGTAATAAAAGCAGAAGAAAAGCCATTGATCTTCACCCATTATTCTTATACACATGAGATGCAAACTAGAATTACTTAAGGGAGGTTTGGTCTCAACACTCTTGTGGCAGGACAGTTAGCTTACATCTTTCTAAGCTGGAAATTACTTGTTGAAGGTTATTGTGTCTGTTATTTCAAAAGTGTTTTAGTTCTGGTTTAAGTGATTGGGCTTCAGGCCAGTTATTTTACATTAAGAAGGTTTGTGGTCTAAACTCTTGTGGCAGTAGAGGATACTCTACATTCTTCTAAGCTGGAAATTGCTGGCTAAAAGCTTATTGTATCTGTTTTTCTAAAAGTGTCTTATTTCTGGTTTAAGTACTTGAGCTCCAAACCAGTTATGTTACATTAGGAAGGTTTGTGGTCTACACTCTTGTGGGAAGAGAGGATAGCCTTCACCCTTCTGAGATGGGAATTGCTGATGCAGGCTTACTGTGCCTATTATTCTAATTGTCTTTATTCTGGTCTGTGGTCTGAACTCATGCCATTATTGTCTAGACAGATTTTGTATAAATACTAGAGCATCTAGTTTGATCATAGCTGTGCATTGCTCATCAAGTTGCTTGTCTCATTGACTTATTCATTATTTAAGCTTGTCTCACTCCTCCCTAGTAGATCAGTAGACATGGATATGCACTTTCTAACTCTCTCTCTGTGGCCAGTCTGGTGAAGATGGGTATTCTGAGGCATTGTAGCAAATGCCTCATGTGCACTGACAATCCTCTTATTCTTAAAGCAAATAGTGTATGTGAGAGGTATAAATTTACTTTTACACTGGAGGCAAAACTCTCTCATACAACCAACACTAATCCTATAGAGGTTGTCAGTGACACTTGCACTATGCCTAATGCACAGGGGGTTAAGACCCAACACATAAAACTACTTATGCTGAGGCACTTACAGATAACCTTCCTAAAACCCTAAGACATCCTGCACAGTGCAATCAAAGAAGAGATCCCTAGCCATCACATAAATACTCAGTTAAAAACACCACTTACAGCTACACATAGTAACACTGTATCTAATGCCTCCACTGCGAAGCCCTAAGGCAAACCAGCACAGAGCCAAATTTCCTGATCATTGGTGATTCTATAGTGAGGCATATTGGTGTTCCTCTCACCAGACTGAGTAGGTAGAGAGAGTCAGGGTTAGTTGCCTTTCTGGAACTAGGATCCATCAAGTCACACAGACACTCAGGTCACTGAACCACAGGTACTAGTATGAGTATGTCATGGTCCATGTGGGTGTTAATGACTTGAGACATACCTCCCTTGACTATATGAAGTGAGATATGAATGATCTCACTGATTATGTGTCTCAGGAGGGCATGAGCCTTGCACTGAGCAGCACATTACCTTCTCTAAGGATGATGCCATGTTACCAACAGACAATTATTGGTTGTAACAATTGGGCTAGCTACTGGTATTAATCCAGGGGGGTACAATATTTGACATCCTGGGAGAACATGGTTGACAGACCATGCAGCTTTGCCAGGCATGGTCTGCACTTATCCCCTCTAGGCTTTCAGATATTGGCAAATACCATTTCAACATCCATAAAGCCTTTTATAGACAATGCCAAACTGATAAACCTACTGACTTAACTGAACCTATGAAGGAATATCTGAAGGTGGTCCTGCTCAATGCTAGAAGTCTTAACAAGAGATTCCACTGCCTGCAAACCTTCCCTTGTCTGGAGAGTGTAGACATCTGTGTAATAACAGAGATATGGTTTAAAGTCACTGAGAGTACCCCAAGATTGAAAGGTTATAATGCCTTTCACAACTTTAGACCAGCTACTGCACAGGAGGGAACTAAAGGTGGAGGAGTGTTAGTCTATATTAAGACTAATCTCACATTCAGACTTGTTAAATTGTATGACCCACTGGAATTCATACATGTGCAACTCACCATACCATATCCTTGCAACATATAGGCCCCCCCTATGTCCCTGAAAACCCATATTACCTGTCTCAATGTACTAGAGTCCCTCTCCATTCAACCCAATATGATATTCCTGGGTGATCTCAACTACCCCTGTATAGATTGGGAATCCTACACTACTTCTAATGTACAAGCCCAGTGATTCTTAAATGTTGTTAATACCAACATCCTGGAATACTTGGTCTATTTTCCTACTAGAGGCGCAAACATCCTTGACCTTGAAACATCCTTGATCTTGTACTCACAAACACTGGGGGGTAATGTTCCCCATCGTATGTAGTATCTTCACTTATCAGATCTGACCATAAGGCAGTAATACTTGAAATAGAAATTAAATCTGAGGATCCATAAAAATCAAACATTTTTAGCAACTATTCCAAGGCTAACATCTTTCTACTAAGTAACACCTTGGCTAAATTCCAAGCACCCCCAAACCCAGTAAATACCATAGAATACACTGATCTATTTACAAAAATCTCTCTGTTGCCATATTGATAGCTGTATAGACTGAGCTCTGCCCAACTGTATTAAGAATAAGACAAACTCAAAAGGCAAGCCACCCTGGTGGAATCACACTATCAATCGGTTATACAGCAAAAGAAAGAAATCTTGGCCGAGCATAGGAGAAACAGCCATACATGCTAAAAGCACCCTGACCAATCTAAACAGGCAGATCAGAGGGTTAATTAATACTTCAAAGGCTAAATTTGAAAAAAAAAAACCTCATGCAAAGGACAGCAGCAAAGCTTTCTACAGCTATGTCCATGACCTCAGAGGAAATAAACAACAGTGTACAGAACTTATTGTAAATAGCATCACTCACACTGAACCAGAGGCCATTGCCAACCTTTTGGCTGACAGGTTTAGCTCAAATTTCCCCCTCCACTCCCCCCAATAGTTCAAAGGACATATGATACAACACAACCCCCCAACTATTACTATAGAACAGGCCATTAATGCACTTTCCAAGGCCAAAAATGCTGCATTGATGGTCCCCAGTAACATCTTAGGATGTTTAATAAATATCATGAAACGTAATCTCTCTGCTCCACTTGAATCACTTTTCAACTGGAGCCTTTAATCAAGTTTTATGCCCAAGGAATGGAAGATGGCTACAGTAATTCCCCTGCACAAAGGAGGTCCAACCATTGATCTGGGTAACCAGCCTCATATATAAGGCCATAGAAAGAATCACCATGGACATGATAAATGAGGACATTGGTAACCTGAAAATGCTGGACCCATCACAGTTCGGCTTTCTCAACGGAAGGTCATGCCTATTAAATCTAGTGGATTATTTTGAGAGGGTCACCAAAGCAATGGATGAAGGTAAGACTGTGCACACAGTGTATCTCAACCTGTCTAGGGCTTTCATAAAATATCCCACTCAGGCATTATAGGCAAGCTCACTAATTTAGGTATAAACCCATTTATCACCCACTGGATAGCCAGCTGGCTCACTGATAGGATCTGGGAGGTCAAAATTGGTGAGGCCACCTTCACCAAGAGGCCAGTCACTAGCAAGGTTCCCCAGGGATCGGTATTTGACCCGCTCCTTCTTGGCATCTATTTCTCTAAAATGGAAGCAAATGCTGAAGGTTTATGACTGACTAAATTTGCAGATGGTTACAAGCTGGAGGTTATCACCAGTTGCCCTGCAGACACTAGCATTCTTCAACAAGGCCTATCTCTGACTAATAAATAGTGTCAAAGCCATGGTCTTAAACTCAATGCTAAAAAATGCATAATTGTACCATTTGGGAAATCAACCATCCTGGCTAATTATCATGCTGATAATGCACTCGTTAGAGTCGACCCAGTGGTCAGGGATCAGAGAACGCATGTAGACAGTAGCCTTACCTTCAACCACCACATGGCCACAGTGATGAGGAAATCCTTTTATGTTGTGCAACTTATAAGTAAGAGCATGGCATTGAGGTCCAAAGAGGTCATTATCCCACTGTACTCTGCCCTTATCAGACCACTCACCTAGTATAGTGCTCCCTTTGGTATGTACTTGAGCAGGCATATGTAGAAACTAGAGTGACCTCAAAGGTCTCTTACAAAAAGATTACAAGGTGTAACAAACCTGCCTTTTACAGAGTGCCTTAAAGCCCTTTCCCTCTACTCAGTTTCCTATACATTGCTGAGGGGGTGATCTATGCCTAACTTACAAGGCATCCAAAAACCCCACACTTATGAATGTCTTGCATATTTGTGCATCAAAGAGTACAGCAATAAAAGGTCTGGGGACCTGAATTTTGTTTGTGACATAAACCAAACATGCTGGAGATACAGATATGTCCCAGAGACTGCCTATCCTACAGAACAGGCTTCCCATCCATGTGAAGCTGAGTTCATCTATTGACCCTTTTAAGTACAACCTAGATAAATGGATAGGGATAGGAAATTTACACCCGGCCTGGCACCTGTGTCCTTTATGAACATAAGTAACTTGAAAATGCCTGGCCCTCAATGCCCTAGTTGGATGTAGGACTTCATTATTCATTTAGGAAAACTTGGCTAGGCTTAGAAAGTCCCCTTGGGTTGTTAGCCTAATGACAGTTTATGAATCTATGAATTTACAGGTTTACTTAATTAAGTTAATTCTTTTAAAACTATTCCTTGTCCTTTATTTGATCATAATACACTAAGTATTAATACATCAATGGATATAAGGACATTTCAGATTATTTAAAGAATCCCAGTATATATGATGACTATAAAAGAATTTAAGAGTTCTTTAAGGAGCAAATTTTTTTTTTTTCTATGAATGGTGATGGTCAGGTTAGTAAAGTCATATTATGGGATTCCTTAAAAAATGCATGTTAAAGATAGAATGGGAAGGTGGCCTAGTAATAAAATGAAAGAGTGGTATAAAAAGTTATTAGAAATATAAGATGATGTACATAAAGCAAGGTTTGAATAACAAACAAAGAAATTAGATAATACTGATGTCATTAAAAATTAATGACAAAATGTCAAACAATTTTAACACATAAAGTGGAGAGAGAGAATTAGAAAAATTAAAATTGCACTGTTATGTGATGACTCCAACAAATCTTAACAGATTAGCTAGTAGAAGTAAGATATTAAGCAAAAAGATACAAATCAATAATATCCAAAATCCTCAGATTAATAAAGCTACTTCAGACATAGACTAAATACTTAATATTTTTTTAATCCATGAGGATCTTTGTAAAGATAAAAATAATAATCCTGATCTCAAAATTGATAAGTATTTAAAGAAACATGCAACTAATAAACTTAATGATCAGCAAATATCTCTGCTGAATAAGCCTATTACCCTAATAGTAGTTAAAGATGCTTAGAAAAAGGAAGAAATGGCAAAGCTCCAGGGTTAGAGGATTTGTGTATGGAATCATATAGTTTGCTTCCATTAAATATTTTACAATTATTGAGTGAATTTTCAGGATAATCAAAAGTGACAAAATAATTCTTCCATCACAAGAATTTTCTGTAATCTCACCTATACTTAAACAAGGAAAGGATAATTAATTAGTTTCCTCAGATTCCCTTCAAAGGATGAAATTGCAGAACATCATACCTCTGCTCGTTGAAGACCAGAGGATCAAGGTGCTGCAATATTGAACTTTGTGAATGGAGATGTAGTACAGTTCAGAACAAGAACTTTATTGTTCTGTTCACTGTAGTGCAATCTCTGAATTGGTATATATAAGTAGCAGGCAATGTGTGACATGCTCCCCTCCCCCCCTGAAAAAATGTGAAATAAAAAGATTTCACATTTTACTGGTGGTGCTGCGGTAGCGTTGTCGCCTCACAGTAAGACATTGTCCTGTTCGATTCTCAGCTAGAGTGTCTTCTGTGTGGAGACATGCGTGAATGGGTGTACCTTCATTAAAGGTTGTATGTCAGGGCTGGCAACTCGGCATGTAAAAGTCCACTGCCAATCATTAGCGGACCGGAGTTCCACTGTGGCAACCCCTAACCGGGAAAAGCCGAAAGACACAACAACAACTTTTTTTGTTGGTTTAATAGAGATGGAGGTTCTGTCTCTTCATATAGACCTGTTCATTATTAAATGTAGATTATAAAATATTTGCTTCCATCTTCACTACAAGATTAAGAGATATGGTGGCTTAATTAATAAAGATCAAACAATATCTATAGTAAATAGTTTAACATTTAACAATGTTAAATGATGGTAACAGTCTTAGATTTAGCAAAATGAAGGAATAAAAAAATAGCCCTAATTAGCCTAAATACTGAGACAGCTTTTGATTCTAAAGACTGGAACTTCTTATTTAAAACTTCAAAAGTGTTTGCATTTCCAGAAAAAAATATTGGAATATTAAAAAAAAACTTTTATAGAGATTCCAAAGCATATATTAAAATTAGATCTTACATTTCTCAAAGATTCACTTTAAACAAAGATACAAATCAAGGGTGTCCCTTGTCTCCTATATTGGTTGTATTAGTTATTGAACCCGTATCTACTATTATAAGAAGAAAATTTTGTATTCTTTTTAGATAGTCATGGAATGAGTGACTCAGTTGGTGAAAAGAATAAAACTATGCTGCTTAAGTCAGTCAGGCAAACATATTCAGGTTTAAACTGGAAAGCTATTATGTGGAAAAACATTATTTTTTTTCAGTTAATAAGAACTGTCAATCTAAAATACAACTTTTTGCAGATGATATTTTACTAACCATAGGAGATTTAAATTATTCAGCTGATGAAATAGATGAGAAAACTGGAAAGTTTCAAGAAGCATAACAGAAATATGCTGAAATGTAAAAATAACAAAGCTGAAACTTTAGTGTTAAATCAGTTACTAGATAATACATTTAAATATAAACATAAATATAATTGGATAGGACAAGAATTAAAATATTTAGGAATAAAAATCTATTAAGATGGGAATATAATTATTAATTGTATAATTGAAGAAGAATTAAAGATTTTTCTTTTACTTTTGAGAATAGGCTAATGCTTATTAAAATTATTATATTACTCAAGATCTTACACACACACACACACACACACACATATATATATATATATATATATATATATATATATATATATATATATATATATAGCATATATCTATCTATCTATCTATCTATCTATCTATCTATCTATCTATCTATCTATCTATCTACCTGTCTGTCTATCTATCTATATATCTATCTATGTACACATATACATATTGCATTCAATAGCTTTAATAACTGATAAAAATACTTTAAAGGGAATAGAAAATAAATGCTATTGTCATTTTTATGGTACCCTAAAAAGCCAAGAATTGCTTATAGAAATCATATTAGACTATGGGATTTTGGTGGTATTAGCTTTCAAGATGTTAAATCTTATTCCATTGTGCCAAATTTTAACTCTATTATACTCTAAGTTAGACTCAACTTATACTAGTCAATGGAATATAATTCAGGAACAGATTATACTAAATTCTTATACGTTTATTAAATATGATAAGTTAGAAGCATGTAACAATCCTTTCATCTGGTTAATAAAGTAAGTAATTAATTTCAATCTTTATACTCTGCATATAAGAAATCAGTTCTAAAAGCTGATAAATATGTTTTTAAAACCCCATTAATTTTATAATGGAAACAAGCCTCTAGATTTATGGAAAATGAGAACAATGTTAAGATAAATTTATTAAAAAGGAATTAGTATTATTGTCCAGCTGCTTTGAAAAAAGGAAAGCTAAGACACCAGAATGTTTAATGAAAATTATAAGTTGGATGAATTTCTTAACCATTTAATATTATCCATCAGTAACAAACTAAATGAATTTGTAGGCAATATAAGCTAAGAGGAACCAAACTCTATTCCCCCATTATATGAGTATATGAGTGACAACATTGAAGGTAAATTGACCTACAAAGCAAGATTGTCCAAGTTATATAAGTAAATTATAAATAATAATAATAGCTTTGATGCAAAATTCTGGAACATTTTAGACAGTAGCAAACTGAGTGACTCAACTGATGATAAGAATAAAACTATTTTACTTATGCCATGTAGTCAAACATCTTGAAGTTTATACTAGAAAGTTTTTATGTAAAAATATATACATAGAATGTCTGTTACCACTTATAAAATTTGTACATTTAGCAAAATTACTTATTCAGGTTGCTGGAGATGCAGTAAAGATGTAAAAGCTGATTGGGCACATATATTATGGATTGGGAAATGTTAAATGTTTATTATGAAGAGATAGACTTTTTAATAGGTTATGGTCTGATAGTTGTTCTTTAACTAAGAATGACAATGCTAATGAATGTTTTACTTCATTTTTCTGTAAAAGCCAAGCAACAAAAGTGTTTGGAGTCTTCTGGCAGTAGCTAGAAAAATGTTAACAAGAAATTGGAAATCAATCTCAGTTCCTGTTTTTAAATTTAACAGCAATGCTATGTAGAATTGAAAAAGAAGTGATTAGAGTAAGACCTGTAAATAATATTAAGATGTTCAGCTGTTGGGATAGCCTTGAAATGTTGCTATTGAAATATCAAGACTCTTAATTTGTTAATTCTATTAGATTGCTCTAATGATTCAATGTCTCTCTAACATTGTGTAACAATATCTGATATTGAATTCCTTTCAGCGCATATATATTGTGTTTATATATATATATATATATATAGAGAGAGAGAGAGAGAGAGATGTACCTCTGTATATATATATATATATATATATATATATATATATATATGTGTATATATATATATATATATATATATATATATATATATATATATATTCAATCAATAAAAATTATAAAAGAAGAAGAAACGCTGATAACAGTGTACTAGTAATTAGCACTGCTAAAACATAACACAATTTGGCAATAATCCACCATTGTGGGATGGTATATCAGGATGATATTGTGGTTTAATCATGAGGCCAAAGCCTGAATGATAAGCACATACATAAGCAGGTCAACTATTGAGTCCTTCAGACTTAGAACATCCAGCCTTAGTGCCAATGAACGTGAAGCCACACTTTCAGTATACATAAAGCCTTTCACATTACATTGAGGAAAGATTTCTTAGTGATACTCTTTTTGGTGAAATCACTGGTTAAATGTAATACAGGATTTACTGATTTATAGATGATGTCCCAAAAATAATGTATTAATGGCACTATCCCCATTGAATATAGTAACTCCACTGATTACTCCTTGCACGTCTTACAGTAACATCAAGCCCTACGTAGTACTTGCATTCAGATTTTTCCCTATTGATTGTGCAACACATAAATTGGTTAATAAATAACAAATACACAACAAAACTTATAAATTGCAAATAAACTACCTTAGTAACTTACCCACAATACAAATGCAATTATTAAAATGTATCCATACTTTAATATCATGGACTGAAAAGAGTCGATATCAAAGTAGTTAAATCTAAAACCTGAACAAGCAAGTATTTCTGGGAATTCTAAACTTTCTGTAGTGAAATTAAAGCATTTTTGCAGTATAGCTTAAACCCCTCTCCCTAGCACATGTCACCCACAGCCCCCAGTTTCACCTTCATGATAGGCTGCATTTTCAACATCTCAGCTAACCATATATAGTTACTCTGAGGTCATTATACCTTACAGTAGTTGACAAATGGGAGACTACACAACCTTAGGATTAGCATATATTCTCCCACAACTGTTCTTATATGCATGATAATTTGAAAGATTATGGTATAGTCTCTAGAATTACAAAAGATACCCATTAAAACCTATCTGTAGTACACAATATACCAGTCAGTAGAACAAAGTGAACATTTTATTGTATTTCCAGTTAGAGGTCTTGGAATTCATGATGAATGTTGTACCTTACATGAGTGAAATGAAAATAGTCACTGAAGTTTTCTTAAACTGACTTTGGTCTTTATTCAAACACTAACCTTTGAGCTCTTTGAGAACCTGTAATATAAGTTTTAAGAAGTTTCTCTTATCCTCCAAAGTTGCATTATTTCAACAGTTGGTATATTTAGAAATGCAGGGATATGAGGTGGGACATCTCACACTGGCATTGTCAGTTTCCATCAGAGACTTGAGGATAACTATGCCTTCCAGGACATATATCTCCAACCCATCCTCCTGGGACATGTGAGCAGACTTCCTTCTTTTCATTTGTCTCCACAGCCAGCTTCTACTTCAGGATCACTAATCAAACCAGAGCCATCTGAATGAAAAAAAAACAGTCATGCAAGCTGAAAAAACTACAAGGTCAGTACCAAAAAACATGCAAACAGAAACCACAGAATATTACAAAGTGACAAAAGCTGGCGCTAAAAACAGTTTGATACATTTTTTTTCTTCAAACATACAGTTCCACACCAACCAGATTTGCCTTACAGAAGATGATACATGTGACATAAAAGAACTTCCCACAAGTAGCGTCTGCAATATTATCCTTAATGGGTACAGTGATTGCATTGATCAAAATGAAATAAGGGAAATAAATTCACTTTTGGAAAGAATGGTATTTATCTATTTGGTGACTATGTAACCTCGCTGGACAAATTTCTCTTTTTCAAGGGTAACCCAGGAGCACTGTCTGTTGAAATGACTGCACAAGTCACACACTAGGGAAACGAAGGACAAAAGAATCAAACCATGTATTCCAGGCACAGAGAGCCACGCATTAACAGTTCATAGCTTTAGTTCTCAATGGTAACAGTTAGACAATGAAGAAGGTGTTTATAGCATTGCAGATCTGAGGTATAATAATGGTTACTAGGTGCTCCCATCTGATGTCTTAAATGAAAAATGTATTTCAGGTTGAATGATAAATAGAAATATGTCTGTAATGTCACTGCCTTACCATATAATTGCTTTGATGTTTAAAATGAGTAGCCATATTTGCATAGGCTTCAGTGTGGGATGTTGACTTTATTGTCTTTTCAAGAATAAGAACAGTGACTCAGCCTTCCTACAGGAAATCTCCCCGTATTGTCTACATCTGAGATCCAATACCCACTGTATTGTCTACATCTGAGACACAATGCCCATTCAGAGGAGATTTTCCAGTTTTACATGTTTTCTTGGCTTACTGGATGCCTAACAAGTTCACAGTAGTGGAACAAATAAACAAAACAGGAAATAGCTTGGCATTTCATTTCCAACTAATTAATGGAAATGTCTGAACACATTTCACCAGACCATGGCATTTTCAGCTAGAGCTGTCAGTGTATATTTCATATTCAATGATGCATATCACAGAGGTTTTTGTAAAAAATAAGAAGTCACACCACCATTTGTCCACAACTACATTGGAATATACATTTTAAGGACACATTCTATAAACAACTCATAGACTTGCAACAGCTGTGGAGTTGTTCCCTACAGGTGAGCACTGCCATTTGAAAAATCAGTAACAAGACAACACAAAGGCCACATCAAATCCCTTAATAAGATCTGCTGCCTGGTAGATTGCATGCTTGCACTCATGTATGTCATTAAGCAATGCAAACTAAACACCTGCTTAAATTCTGTGGGAACTATCTTACATACTGATTGCAGATGAACAAGAGAACAGGAGGGAAAGAAAAATACAGTACATTTTTAACTCAGTTTCCTTTAGCTTTACATTACCCTGACATCACATTTCTGCCTTTTAGAACCTCAATCAAGTCTTGTGGAGACATCCTCAAAAAATGAAACTTGAAGCAAGGGTGCAGTGTTTTGATACATTATACCATACTTTTCTAGACAGACTATTTTCATTATTATTAGTAGTATAACATCTGTGTTGGACAGTCATGCTGTAGGACTGCCAAGCTAAATTCCATCTAAAAAGCTTTCCCTTCTGCCCACTTCCTTAGTGTAACCATTTTAAAGGATTATGGTCTGCAACCACGTCAGATGTTCTGACATACAGGTATGGTTGTGCCTTTTGCAAAGCCCAGACTATATACAGTCAATCCTTCTCAATGGCTGCAGTAGACTCCTATGCGGGGTGCAATCTGCAGATCATGAACATGGTAGGGTGCTCTTCTTCCCCTGAGGAAACCTAAGTACAGCCCCCACCAGTGTTAGAAGCATCTACCTGTGCATTGAATGCTTAATTATTATCAGATGTGGATAATATGGGGGTTCATTAAAGCCTCTGTGAGCTTTTTAAATGTCTGCTCACATGCTGGTGTCTGATCAACCCCAGCTAATTTATTTTTCCTTTTAAGGTTTCTAAGGGTAGTAGTTGCTGAATTATACTGGAGAATTAATTTCCTAAAATACCCTGCTTCCTTCAGAATGCCCTTCTCTGTTTCTTGGTAGTAGGTGTGGGCCATTCTGTATAGCTTCAGGCATGGCCCATTCCTTCTACCAAGAAACAGGGACATGCCTGTTGCGGAACCCTTTTTTTATTGTTTGACTCATGTCAGATAAGGTTAATAATTGTCTTCATTGTGTTGAGCAGATTCCACACTGAAATTTCTATTCTTTTTTGTGTCATCTCTTTAATTCCAAATCACAACATACCTAACTGCTGTTTCTGTACTTGTTTCAACTCTAAGACTGTTAGGCGTATGGCAGAGATCTTAGCTAGGCACCTTAGTCTTGCATCTGATTTTCAGCATCCAATGGCATCTACCAGTCATTCTGAGGTTGAGCTGTCTAAGTACAAAAGGGATAAAGTAAAACAACACAAGCATAGAGCCTCGGATGGCAATCACTCTCTGTCAACTAGTCCTCCAAGGCTCATGATAGCTGAAGAAGGCAAGGCACTTTTGCAGCCCCTTCCATGACTAAGGTGGGGGCATAGGCCTCTATCAAGGCCTGTTTAGAGTGTGGAATGCTGTCAGGTCCCTCATCTTCCACACAGGTCTTAGGATGTGGTTCATCAGTCAGGTGTGGGGCTGCTCAGCAGGCCTCAGTTTCCAATGAACAAGCTTTAATCAATGATGCTCCTTTGCAGCATTAGCCTCGACTGGTTGAACATTATTCTCAAGAGACTGGCATTAGAATTTCAGATGTACCTCGTTCCAAACTGAGAGCTACCCCAAAGAAGGGAACTTCCTCTGAGCCTATGTCTAGGCCTACTGGCTCCCTTGCACAGGGTTATCAGCAGGATTTGGTTAGGTTAGCTGAAGATTTAATTTCCCTGGTCAGATCCAGACAACCCTCTACTGAGTCTTCCCCAGGGAAAAGGTAAAGGGACCCTGCATCATAAGTCCTTTCTGACCATTTTGAATCTGTTGAAGATTCTGACTAGGAGGAGTCTATTTTTGATGAAGGACCCTCCTTGTCTTCATAGGTTCATAGATTAGTACTAGGCTAACTGCCCTTGCGAGCCATTTTAAGCCTAGTCAATTATCCCTTGTGAGACTCGAACCCTGCACCTTGTGTTTGTAAGGCAAACACCTTAACCATTAGGCCACTCTCTCAACTTCCTTTAATGAGTCAGATTCTGAAGAAAACCTGGCTTCTAAACTTTCCCCCGAGGACACTACCTGTGTGGAAACTCTTCATGCCATGAGGGAGCATTTCCAGTGGGAGGTCCAGGATTACCTGCAATCAAAAAAGAGGAATATGGAATTCCTTGACTTGTCAGAACATAAGCCTCTTGACATCCCTCAGGTTTTAGAGGATGTAGAGGATGTTTTCTTGGATTCCTCTTTGAATCCTGATTCCTTTCCTCCAGCTCCTTGAAAACCAGACAGGTTTTATATGGTCCTGAACTCTCATAAACACCTCTTTAACAACCCCTCTGCTGATCTAGAGGTTTTGAACCCATGAACCAAAGAAGCTACAGCCAGTGCCTCCAAAAGCCAATGATAAAGATAGTATGGCTCTTGACAAATTAAGCAAAAAGGATTAACCCTTTGTCACCTTAGCTATGAGGCTCTTAACTGTCAATTCCACACGATAAAATACCAGCAGACCATTCTGGATGAGTTGAAGCAAAAAATTACTACCACTGAGAACAAGAACCTTTCCAAAGTATTAAGACCTTTGCCACTCCAGCTCTCAAGTTGCCAGACATTCCTTACACTGTGGCTACGATGCTATGGAAGCTTCCAGATGGGCTGCAACCACTGGTTCTGTTATTAGAAAACGTGCATTGCTAAGGGAACAATACCTACCTGAGCATGTGAATTCAAATCTTTTGGACACCCCTCTGGACAAGGATTTCCTCTTTGACCCCAAAGCTGAAGCTGTACTTAAAGAGATAGAAGACAAAGGTAAATCCATGCAAACTGTTAGACACTTGCTTCAGTTTCAGCCTCCTAGATTTAGTAGGAATATGCCAAAAACACTGGTTCTTTACTTCACAATCTAAAAACAGGCAGAGAAAAAACATATAGGGAAAGAACACAAAGGCAACAACTACAAAGACCCAGACAGTGGACATCAGACACTTCCAGGCAAGGGAGTTCTAGGCCAAAGGCCCCTGGCAGAGAGCAAAAATGACTCTCATCCATCCCAGTCTCTCTGAAACCCCTCCCCCCACAAGACTAGGAGGAAGACTATCTCTGTTCAAGGAAAATTGGTCTCTCATCACTTCAGACAGGTGGGTTTAAGCATTAATTCAAATTACTACAGACTCAGTTTCAAAGAGCCACTAAAGCATCCAGGCTTGCCAGACATTCCTCAAACCAAAGGACAGAGGCCCTTTCCCAAATTCAGATTTTGTGCTCCCAGGGCTCAGTGAAACCAGTTCCAGAATACCAACAAGGAAAGGGTTTCGACTTCAGGATATTCCTGGTTCCAAGAAATGAAGGGTCTTGGTGTCCCATTTCCTACTGGTTCCAAAATTCAAAATGATAACTCTTCAAAATCTTTTACCCATGATAGCTCCTCAGGACTTCATGGTCACCTGGTTCTAAAAGATGCCTACTTGCACATTCCCATAGAGGAATCACACAGAAGGTTTTTACACTTCAGAACAGGTACCAGTCAATTTTTTGCACTGCCCCTTTACTTGTCTATCACTCCCAGGGTCTATACAAAGTGCTTAGGTCCTCCCATCACCTTTTGCAGGACCAGAGGGGCCCAAATCTTTCTCTACCTAGACAATTTTCTAATACAAGCCACAAGTCTGTTAAAACTCCACTCAGATCTGGTGTCCACCCAAAATCTCTTGACATCCCTAGGCTTCACCAGAAATCAACACAAATCAAATACAGAATCCCCCCACCCCCAGGATTGTCTTCCTGGGTGCTCTTCTGGACTCATCCATCCAAAAGACCTTCTTACCTCTAGACAAGGTCTCTTTCCTGACTCAGTAATTCCAAAAAGTTATGCAGAGACAATGCCTCAAAGCCAGGGAATTCATCAGAGCATTGGGTTACATGGCATCTTGCATCCTCATGGTCCCTCTGGCCATGCTGACATAAGGAAGCTCTAATGGTACCTCAGAAATGTGTATTGCCAGCATGTTCAGCCCCTTTCAACCAAGATACAGCTGATCCCTTGTTTCAAGGAGGAATTTGCATAGTGTGTGCAAGCTTGCGCTCAGAACCAGGGTCTTCCTTTCAGGTTCACTATCCAGGAGCAAACCCTCACCCCAGACACATTGGAGACAGCCTGGAAGCTCATTTCAAACACTTCCAAACCCAAGGAAAGAGAGAAATCAGTTCAGAGACAAACACATAAACTTGAAAGAGCTTATGGCAGCTCAAAAAGGCCTTTTAGCATTCAGAAAAAATAGAAACCCTGTGTCTTATTAGTAAAAACAGACATCACAGTCATGTGCTACATAAATAAATAGGGGGGCACTCACTCCTACTCTCTCTGTTACCTAGCAATGCAGGTTTGCAGACTGCTTACTCTCTGGGATTACACTTTTGGCACAATACCTTCCAGGTGCTCAAAACATTCTAGTGGATCATCTCAGCAGAAACCTCATGGACTCCCATTAAAGGCATCTGCCTCGGGAAACATTTCTCAGCTTAGCCAAGAAATGGGGAGCCTCCCAGATAGACCTCTTTGCCACCAAGGAAAATGGTCAACTGAAAAGATTCTACTCCAGGAGCAACCTACTCTCCACCTAGAAAACAGATGCCTTTTCTTTTCTTTGGACTCACCTTTTCATCTATACAAACCCCCACTTCCTCAGGTGATTCTAAAAATAAGGAAAGAGGGGCCAAAGTCAATACTGATAGCCCAGACTGGCCCAGGCAACACTGGCATCATCTGCTACTCAAGCTAACCAATAAGAATCCAAGGCTGTTACCTCAGACAGTAGACCTTTTGACTCAGGACAAGGGAAGGATTGTGCACCCAGCCTGCAGACAGCATCCTGGACTGATCCTGCCCTAAGCAAGCAGGTTCAAAACATCCTTAAAAAGGCCCAGTACTAGAAACTCTTACTCAGCTAAGTGGAGAAGGCTTTCGATTTGGTGTCAACAGCAGGGTCGTAATCCTCTCTTAGCCAAGATCTCTATCATGCTAGATTACCTGGCCAATCTGTTTGGCAAGGGCCTATCCTATTCCTTCATTAAAATTCATGCCTCTGCCATTTCAGCCCATATCCCTTTCTTCCTCCTGTCTTTTTACAATGCATTCTCAGATAATTTCTTAGGGGAGTGATTCACATCAGCTGTCCCAGGAGCTAACCTACCCCTCCATGGGACCTCAATTTTGTTCTGGAAAAACTGACCCTGTCGCCTTTCAAACCAACAGCTTTTGCTAACATAAAGTTTCTAACTTGGAAAACTGCCCTTTTGCTGGATATCACTTCTGCTAGACAGGTCTCTGAGCTGCAGGCTACCATGGCAGTGGAACCCTTCTTCATCTTATATCCAGACTGATTCTCCCTCAGGACTAACCCTTCCTTTCTGCCCAAGGTGGTGACAGACATATCCATGAATCAAGCCATATACCTGCCTACCTTCTTTCCCAATCCACAGAACCAGGGGGAAAAATCCTTCATTCCTTGGATGTTCATAGGCAGCTCCATTACTATCTTGACAGAACTAAAACTTTGAGAAAACCATATCAACTCTTTGTGGCATTTACCAACAGTTCTAAAGGAAAACCAGTTTGCAAACAGACTACCACCAAATTAATCTCTCACTGTATTTCATTTTGTTACAGCCATCATGGTAAGAAGCCACCTGAAGCTGTTAGGACTCACTCTACCAGGGCCACTGCTACCTCTACTGCCTTTCTAAAAGGAGTACCTACCAAGGACATTCTGGAAGCTGATACTTGGTCATCTGTGCATACTTTCACCAAACGCTGCCACTTATCAGCTTTTTCTGGGTCCAGAGTAGATTTGCCACTGCCATTCTGCAGGGCATCCTGTCCTCTTCCTAATCTACCTTCCACCCTCCTTTTCAGCTTTGGGAATCATCCCACAAGTCAGGACAACAGCAGTGAAACACAAAGAGCATAGTACGGTTGTGTACACTTTCCATAAATGTAGATGTATGAGTGTATTTACTGTTGCAGTCTTCCTTCACTCCCTCCTTCCCCCTTAGTCTACAGAGTAGTCTTGTGCAAACTTCTTAAGTAAAGCCCCCCCCCTTTTGCCCCTTACCTTGCTTAGGTTCCCTGTCTTAGGTTGTTAACTTTAGGACTCATCTTGGGAGGCTCCTACCCTGGGGGGGGGGGGGGCAAGAAAAACAAAATCATGATGTCAGCTGGCTCTCTATATAACTCAAATGTGCTGATGTCAGTCAGGGCATTTGCCAGCTCTTGGAAGAGGGAGATTTTTTTCTCTGGTAGTTGGGACGGCCAAGGTCTTTCACACCAGGAAATCCCACAATACAGGATTGGAACAGTGAATACACTTGAACATCTACATTTATGGCAAGTGTACACGACTGTATTTTTCCTGTAGTCTGCAAGGAACTGGGTGCTGCCATCTTTTTGGCACAAGCACCACTGGTGATATCCAGAAACTGTTGGACTCCTGGATTACCCCCAATTTCAACATGTTCTTCAGTTCCTCTATCAGAATGTGTCGAACTTTCAGGCAGTCTGTGAGGGGTTTGTTTGATGGATTTGTGGAATCCTGTGTCCACATGATGCTCCACCAGGTAGTTACTCCCTGGTCTACCAGTAAGCATTTCCCCAAATTCCTGCAATACTGCGTGGACATCCAGAAATTCGCCAGGGGCATGTTACTAGGAGAGGACCACTCCATCCACCAAGGGGTCAGACTGAGTATCACTGAAGAGGTTTTCTTCCAGATTCTACTCTCTGTCACACTAGGACTTTATGATGCTAACATAGTAGAGTTTGTCCTTCTGCCTCCTGCTTGCCAGTTCTATTATATATTTCAGATTACTCACCTTTTTCACATTGATAAAAGGCCATCCTGGTCTGCTTGCATCTTGTTGTGTTTCACAGAAACAAGTACCATCAACTACTGCCATACAGAATACTCTATATATTTCCTGTCATACAGATCTTTTGCTGCTATTGTGCCAGTGCTAGGTGCTCCTGGGCTATCTCCCATGAACTCCTCAAACCTAGTTCTGAGGTGTAGGGCATTCCCACAACAGACTCCTTGTTGAAAATCTCACTCATCCTCCCACTTATCACAAATTAATTCCAGAGATCCTCTGACCTTGTAACTATACAATAACTCTTAGGCTGAAAATTTGGTGGATTTCTGGGCAATTACCTGTATGCAAAGGGTAAATGTGGTAGATATGTGTAACACTCTCTCCTCATCTGGTTTACAAATGCTTTCACCATGATCTTCAATTTAGAGTTAAACCACTACACCAGACCATTTATCTGTTGATGATAGGGGGGGGGGGTGTATGTGTTTTACTCTGCAGTGCTCCCAGAAACATGCCAGCAGTTATGACATAAAGCTGGGACTTCTATCAATCAGTATTTCTCTAGAGATAGTAACACAGTTGAAAATGTCCAGCAAAGCCTTTCCCACTCTATCTGCTTCACCACCATTTCTTGGGCACCTAGTAGCATAATCTACTGCTATCAGGATATATTTCTTCACTGTATAACTTGGGGATGTTATAGGTCTCACAATATCCATAGCTACCATCTGAAATGGTTCTTCAGTATGGGACAAAGGCATTAAAGCAGTCTTGACTTTGTCTCCAGCCTTATTAATATTCTGCCACTGTTCACAGGTCCTGCAGTACCTTATTGCATTCTTTGCAATATTGCATAAGCTGTTTTTTTAAACATCTTTGTTAAATTATCACTTAAGACAAAGGCACACATATGTTAATAGAAAATAAATCAAACCATATTAACATTTTTAATTTATAAATATATATATATATATATATATATATATATATATATATATATATATATGGATCCAGGCCGTTTGATCAAATGATGAAACGTCCGAATCCATTAAGTGCAAGCATACTTACGTGAAAGTGCTTTTCACCGAAAAAGCACTTTTGTGCAAGTATGCCTATTGCCGAGGCCGTACTATGGTGCGGATAAGGTAAACTTCAATTTTCCCCACTGTAGTGCAGTCTCGAAGGGAGAATATTAATGTACGGGGGTGTGGGGGGGGTGCAGCAAAAATGTAAATGTCATTTTTTTTTTTAATTGACACGGTTTAACGAAAGCGCTTTTTCGGTTAAAGCGCTTTCATTAAATTGTGCTCGATGGTTATGGATTTGGACATTTGATCATTCGATCAAACATCCTAGATCCATATATATATATATATATATATATATATATATATATATATATATGTATATATATTTATGTATATATATATATATATATATATATATATATATATATATATATATAGTGTCATTTATTCCCAGATTATATAAATTGCTAAATTCTTGCCTTCCTTAAACCTCACTCCTCTTCTTGAGCATTATCATGAATGCATTGTTCCCACAGATTCCATTTATTTCTATTTAAGTTGTTCCTTTCTTTTTCAAGAGATCCCATCGCCAGTTCTTTAAACTGATTTGGCTAGCAAAAGGAATATCATGGGCTATGGCCAGAATTACTAGTTAGTATACCCTTGGCATTAGTTCTCCCTCTAGCCTTCTTTGAGTTTCCATTCCCTGTACAACAAAACTTTGCCACATTTTATGGACTTCCTCTGCCTTTGAATATCTGAAGCTTCCTTGGCTACCTTCCTGAAGTCCTGTAGAGTTTGAGAGCTGAGCCTCCCTCAATTGCTTTATGATCAAGCTCTCTAGTTTCACTTTCAAGTAAAGTCTGGTACCATCTGCCAGTTGTACTTCATATTCTGGCTATAATCACTTACCTCTCCCCTAGATGTATCAGGTATGAAGGGAACCAAGTAACTTTCAGCTGCTGTGGCTCTATTCCCAGTTCACTGATTTTGTCTAACCCCCATCTGAAGTAGCCAGATAACCAGTTCAAGATTATCCATGGTCTCCAGCTGGGTCTTGTCTTACTTCATTCTCCACAAGATTGCCTCCATGTCAGACTGCATGTAACAATATCCACACAAGTTACTGCATCATCCAAGTCATTCCCTGTCAAGATATCAGTAAGAAAGTCATCCAACGCAATCATCTTACCCCCTTTACAGTCCAGATAGACTCTGCCCAGTGGTGCTTATAATGCCTTCCCACATAAGGTCCTAACTGGAGTGGACAGCTTAGGCAACTAGTGCTTCTGTCTGACCACTGCAGTTTGACAATTGTTTCTGCACCCCTTTTGGCAATAGCCTTTTTTCACCTCTACTTTTTTAAGATACAGACTGCTGTGACAGGTAAAGCCTTTTTCTCTAAACAACTAACCACTGTTATAGTACTAGTTTTTCTTGATGCTTCTTGAGACCTTTGCTCTTCTCCCTACAGTGTCAGCTTCCTTCTTGTACTGTGAAACATACTGGAATGTCTTAGGCTGTCCCTTCATGGGTTCCCCTATACTTCATGCCCAGTGTTGGGGCCCCCAAGCATTGGCAATATGTTAGCTAGGTAGCGGTCTCCTTTCTTTCCCATCTCCTTAGTGGTGTTACACTCCTCATCTGCCAATCAAATCCTCATGAACTCAGGCATAGTAGTTGGAGCTTGTTCCCTGACCAAGAGATCCGCAAACAATTCTAATGTGGTGAACTTACATCCACTCACTATCTGTGAAAATAAGTGCTGATCTCTGCAATTTATTCAGTTACATTTTATATGTCTTTCATCTGAATTGCCTAAACTTCTTTCTGTACAGCTTGGTGTCAATTAAAGCCATTGAGTATTTAGTTTTGGTGAAATTCAGGGGAGGCTTGTGATACTGGCTGTCGTGCTGTAACCCCCCCCCCTCACACACACACACACACACACACACACACACACACACACACACACACACACAAACACACACATATTATTAGTGCTTCTTTGTTTTTATTTATTTATTTTTTTGTTACTTAGTAAATTACTTCATTACTTTTTTAAAGAAAAGAAATAAACATGAATGGAGTAACCATGGAAGTCGATTGCAGCTGTCACTGCACATGTGTACAGTACTGAGTTCCACATCAACTGATTGATGAATGCTGTTGGACTGATAACTGAAAGCTGCCCACACAGGTAGTATGAGTACAGTCTTAACTCATGCATGCTTAATTGTTAACTGCACTGTGACAGGCAGCAACCTGAGATGTGACCTTAGTTGCTTGCTTCCTTGTACGCATGCATAATTGCATAGGCATGCAACACTTAAGGGAAGTTGTCTTCATAGCAAGAACAATGTTCCCTCCATTTAGCAGCAGTAACTTTGAGAAAAGTTGTTTCAGGCTTTTCTTATTTGACTGCAGCTGCAGATGCAAAGTGGAATTTCTTACTTTGGTGTTTGATATTTTGTGGAGTCTGGACATACGTGAGCTGCCATTTACAAGGCCAGAAAGCAAGATACTGTATTGATACTTCCTTATTTGTCACCATTATATAGAAAATATAGTCTTTATGGTACTAGTAGCACATTGCATTGTACTGGGTGATACATTTAGACACAAAAATAGTCCCTTGTAATTTTATGATTATTTTCTAAGGGTATCATTCGCTGCAGTTAAGATAGGGTAGATCATACTTTCTTTTTAACTTCATTGCTCAAGTATTTTGGAGAAAGTCAAAGATGTGATGAAGGACTAAAATTAGAAACATTTTTCAAATGTTACTAGACTAAGTCACTTGAAAAGTTAATGGAACAATGCAGTGGGGGTTTGCATCAGCATTCATTTTCTGAATAATATGACGTATGAAAATTTGTTGGGTGTTATTGATTGAGTGCAATCTTTAGCACGGGTTTATGTCCCTCAAAAATAAAAAAAAAAATGTATGATTGACTGACTGTGCAAAAACATGAGGCAATTATTCGAGTTTCATACTGTTTTTGTTCAGAAAATGTAACACCTGTTGTTCTGCTAACTTTAAATGAATTAGAGTTGTCTGGCGGTTAGTGCAGAGGATTAAGCATTAAGGCTCTGAGTTGTTAATGGACCTGTATTCAGGGGTACAGGGCTTGATTCCTTTTAACTTTGTCTACTACGTCAACACGTCACTTATAAACACACTGCTCCTGACCAGGTTGACACTGAAAGAGGACACTTTATTTCAGTGGGTTTAGCCAGTTAAGAAATAGGTAAAATAAAAATTGCAGTCTAATGGTAGGCATGTGAGTTTCAGACATAGCATGCTTTAGATAATAAAACATTCACTATTCTAGAAACTTCTTATATATAGTTACAGTCAGTACTCGCACAAGTACTACTAACTCCGTAGTGCCAAAACCTCTGAGTTCACTCCCTGCACCACCCAGTCCTTGACTTTTCTTCTCAATGTTTCCTCCCTAATTTAGCCTAAATGGCTATTATAATCCTTTGACCTCTGAGGCTGATATTTCTTCTTACTCTTTTTCAGGCTCCCTGTCTTTCTTATCCCTATTGTTTTACACAGACTAGATGGCACATAGGTTGTTATGCTCCTGACATATTCTCATTCAGCTCTCCTTTCTTATCCTTCTCTTCTTTACAACTTAGGTAGCAGGTAGGCTGTTATACTCCAGAGCATAATGACACATAAGCCACTTCACATTCTCTTTACAGCATCTCTTTGATTTGCTTACTGTATATCATCAAGTCATTATTACCTGTCATCCTCCTATAACCTAAAACTGATATCTCTACCTTCCATATTTAAACAACTTCAGTTTCTGTTCTGCACCATCCTCTTCCTTCTTGTAAGTCTTGATTATAATTGAGCAGTGAAATCAAGTTTCCTAACATCACCTCAAGACTGCTGTTTCTTCTACTAATTTTTCTTCTTCACAGTCTTGGTGACAGAGTGATCTAACACAACATATCCCCACACTGTAGCAACCTTACTTTATCTGCTACTGCTTCCTTCTTCAGAAGTCTTGGGAGCAGATAGGCTGATACTCTCCAGTCCTTGGTGGCATTAATGACAATCACCTTTCATAGGTTCATAGGTTGGTACTAGGCTATCAGCCTTAAGGCCTATACAAGCCTAGCCATAACAATTCCCTGGCTATTTCTTCCCACAATATACTTCCCTGGAACCCTGTCTAGCAGGGTGACTGACATGATCCCCGGGGTGAATTCCCTATCTCCCATCCAATCATCAAGGTTCCTTTTGAAGAGGGCCAAAGAGGTGCTCTGCTTAACATGTATGGGCAGTCTATTCCAGAGTCTGGGGAGTCTCTGGGTCAGGAACCTATCCCTCTAGCATGTTATGTTCATTGTGATGAAAAAGTTTAGATCCTTGGAGCATGTGGCTCTGAGGGATTGGGATGTCTTTAAATGTAGCATGTCCAACAGCTCTGGGTTTGACATGGCCTTGTATGTTAAGCAGAGATCACATCTGAGTAGATGATATGTGACAGAGTATAGCTGGAGTTTTTTTAGACGGTCAGTATAGGGCATCTGCTTTAGGTCTGTGATTCTTTTAGTGAGGTATTTATGTGGCCTTTTCCAGTTGTTGCAGATGTCTAGAGAGGTACATACAAAACAGGGCATTGTATTGTATAATGGGTATAATGAAGGATGAGTACAGTAGGACAATGACCTCTTTTTTTCTGGATAAAAAGCACTTAGTGATGAGGTGTGCCACAGAAAGTTATCCTGACTGTTGTGCCGATGTGGTTTTCGAAGGTGAGACCACTGTCCACCTGTGTCCCTAAGTCTCTTATCACACTTTCGGTGTTTAGTGTCCTGCCACCTATGTGGTAATTCATGGGTACATGTTTTTTCCCAAAGGGGATAACTATACATTTCTTGGCAATGAGCTTGAGCCCATGGCTCTGGCACCAAGCATCTGTTTCTGTAAGGCCCTTTTGTAGAATATCCACATCATTTGGGGATTCAATAATGGCTCCCAGTTTGCAGCCATCTGCAAACTTTGCTAGCCAGAGTCCCTTAGTGTTGGCCTGTACTTCAGAGAAGCAGATGCCAAACAAGAGCTGTCTCAGGACTGAACCCTGAGGTACTCCACCTGTCACTTGTCTGGAGCTGGATTTGGAGTTGGCTACTTTTACAGTGTGAGTTGTTTCAGTAAGCCAGTTGGCAGCCCATTGAATGATGTAAGGATTAATGCCCAGCTTAGTAAGCTTATCTATGATTCCAGAGTGGGAGATGGTGTTGGAGGCCTTGGCGAGGTCCAGATAAGCTGTGTGGACCGCCTTACTTGAATTGAAGAAGTCAATCAGGTTCAGGAGACAAGATCGGTCCTTCATGAACCCAAACTGGGTGGGGTCCAGTGTTTGAAGGTTTCTATTTTCCATTTCCAGAATTCTTTTCTACCTTCTCTATCTTGTACTGCTCAGGTGGCAGCTACTACTTTCACATTCTTATAATGCTTCTCTGACCAAAATGACATCTCTCTGAGACTTCCAAGATGGTTGCACACTGACTAAGAGCTTAATTTTAGGTCTCCTAGTGTGAAAATAGAAACCCAGAAAAAAAAGCAAGTGAACTTGCCTTTTTGGGTAAATTTCAATAGAGGCTAGTAAGTTCATTGCCTGGATGCCAGCAAAACAAAAGTCAGGGAACCTGAAATAAAATCAGTCACAAAATGTAAGGAGAAAATGCTGCCTGAGAAGAATTTTGTAGCTGTTCAGCAAAAAGCAGTGAAAACACCAGCTTTGGTGCAAGGCATTACTTTTTGTAACCTAGAGGAAAAAAAATAAGTCAAATGTACTCAGAGTTGATTAAAATAAATGAAATACTGAAGGAGTATCTCAACTGAAATAACAAAAGTTTGGAAACAATGGAAGAATCTTTAAAAAGATATTCATATGAGATGATAAAGCTGCAAAAATCAGAGGTCAAAATGAAGAAATGGCTGGCTGAATATGAGACTGCTCAAGAAGAGATGCTAACTTGAGATTTTCTGCTATACCAGAGATGCTGGAAGGAATAGACTGCATTAATTTTTATGAAAGCATATGAAAGCACAAGTAAGCAACTGGGATATTATTCCACAGCAGGAGTTGTTAATTGAAAGGACACATCATTTGTATGCTCCAACCCTAACTATGAAAAAGCAACCTAGACCTTTAATAGTAAAGATGCAATCCTACCAGCAGAAAAAGTTGATTCTGACAAAACTTTGGCAGAACGACAAAGTACTAAAAGTGGGAGACAATAGAGTGTTTGAGGAAAATAATTACTCACTGTATACCAGGCAAAAGAAAAGTATATTTATTCCACTAATCAGGGACTGTCAAGAAGCAGTGTGAAATTCAAGCTGTTGTAGCCAGCTATTTTCAGAATATTCTTTCCTGGAGGGTCAAAGTAATTTTATGATGCAGAACATGCTAAGGCGGGAATACAAAAGTTTACCCAACAAAAAAATGAGATATGAAACAAAAGGAAATTCTGCTTATTGTTCATCTAGTAATAAAGGCCATAGATAGACTGTTCCAATGAAACCTTTTCCAATATTTCAAAGAAAAATGCTTAAGAAAGAAAAAAAACAGCACACGAGTTGACTAGAAGAACTGGGATTATGTTGGAAATGAAGGAGAGACTGGATTTGGGAGATGTAAGTAAAGAAAAGGAAAACCAGCAACTCAGAAATTGACAAATAAATGTGGGATTACAAAGCATTAATTTAATTTGTGAAACATGACAGAAAGGGAAATCTGGAAATATTGCACTTTTTGACTTTGTTAAACTTGTAGTAGACTGCAAAGCACATGGTCTACTTCATGTCATTAATGTTTGGAAGAATGTTTAGAAGAGGGGAAGAGGAAAGAAATAGTTAACTGTAAGTAAATCAAAATGTTGTTCTTAACAGTAGTATATTTATAATGCATGACATAATCTGCAGGCTATAAAGTAAAGCTTTCTGAGTTATTTTTAATTGTAATAGGGACACTAAAGTAAACAGGTGCCTCTGTTTCTTTCCTTCTTCTTTCTCCTAGGATCATAGGATGTTACTAGGCTAATGGCCCTGGGGCCCTTACAAGCCTAGCCAATGGTTTATCCCCAAAAAAAGAAACCTCAGTCAGCACCCATCTACTCATCAAGGTTTCACTTGAAGAGGGCCTGTGAGGTACTCTGTTTGCCATGTATGGGAAGTCTATTTCAGACATGGGGCAGCCTCTGGGAGACAAACCTATCTCTCCACCAGGTTTTGTTGATGTTACATATTAGATTTAGGCCTATCGAGCTCATAATGTGAGAGGAGTTAGACTTACAGATATGGAGCATATGTTGTAGGGCAGGATCTGATATTGCCTTGTAGGTGAGATACAGATACCTCTGAGCAATCTTTATGATACAGAGTAAAGTGATAGTTATTTGAGCCTGTCTACATAGGACAGGTGGAGGCCATGGATTCTTTTTGTAAGGTATTTCTGTGGCCTTTCCAGTTGGTTCAGGTGTTTGGAGAGGTACATTCCAAACAGGGCGTTATTCTCAATAATAGGTCTAATAAGGGTGGAGTACAGAGAGGTAATAACCTCCTTTTTTCTGGATGCAAACCCTTTACTTATGAGATGAACCAAGTAAAAGGCTTTTCTGACCACTGCCGTCACATGATGGTCGAATTTGAGATTGATGTCAACCTGAGTACCCAGATCTCTCACCATGGGTTGTGTGCTTAGGTGGTTGCTGTTGATGTGGTATTCAGTAGGGGCCATGTTTTTCCTGAATGATACAATAATCATTTTTTTTTGCATTTAACTTAAGACCATGACTTTGCCACTAGTTATATGTAGCTGTGAGACCCTCTTACATTATGTTAACATAATTTGGTGAGTCAACAACAGCACCCAACTTGCAGTCATCCCCAAACTTGCTCAGACACAAGCCCTTTGTCTTTGCCTGGACCTCTGAGAAGTAGATGCCAAACAGTAGGAGCCCGAGGACAGATCCTTCAGGAACACCACTAGTGACAGGTATGCTGTCAGAAGTGGTGGTACCTATTTTGACCTTGTGGGTCTTATCTGTGAGCCAGTTGGCCACTCATCTGATGAGATAGGGACTAACACCAAGTTATGTTAGCTGTTTGATGATCCCCGAGAGGGGGATTGTCAAAGGCCTTGGCCAGGTCAAGGTAAGCTGTATGTACTGACTTCCCCTCATCCAGAGCCTTGGTGACAGTCTCAAAGAAGTCAACTAGGTTCAGTAGGCAAGATCTTCCCCTGACAAATCCGAATTGGGTGGCGTCAAAAGTTTTGGGGTTAAGTGTTTGGAGATTGCCTATGTCCTTGCTTATGAGATCCATAATAATATGCTCCATGGTTTTATAGAGCAGACTTGTTAAGTTAATGGAGCAATAGTTTCCCAGGTCATTGGTACACCACCTTTGTGCAAGGGGATAATGATGGCGGTTCTTCGCTCTTCTGGAATGAAGCCTGTAATTAGGCTGTGGTTGAAAAGGGTGTTCTATGGTGAAGCTAGTTCTTGCTGGAGATGGTGTACAATACAGCCTGGGATATTATTAGGTCCCATGGAAACTGTGTTTGTTCAGTTTTAAAAACTGTAAAACAAAAAGAAGAAGAAAAAGAAAAGTCTGGTCAAAACAGCATGATACAAGAAAAATGTATGTCCTTTTTTTCTCTTGCATAAAAGAATGCCTGGATTAAGGCCCTTAGCTTGCTCTAGTAGCAAGTTTTGAGGGGAAGAAAATAAATAAAAAAGAACACTGAAAATAATGAAATGGTTTCCTCTAGCAAATATATGCGTGCTTTTAGATGCAACTCTGTATTTGTTCCTCATGTCTCCATGAAGAGAATCTGATAAGAACAATAAAAACAGAATACTTATTTCTTTCAATGACTAGGAGATAATGTTTTCTGAAAGCATTCATGTGTTTTCCCAATCTGAGAGCGGAATAAAGATAAGACAAAAACAGATGTCACTTAGTAGAAGCACAGGCCATACCATATATATTAGCATGGATAACCTTTCTTAGGAGTTAATCCAAGACTGTGAATGTGGCTGTCAATCTGAGACAATTGTTTTATTTAAGAAGGTTCAAATTCAATATTTGAAGATGTACATATTGTTTGTTAGTATTAAGTTAATAAGTTTTAGGAGTGCTCTGAGTTTTTTTTTTTTTTTTTTTTTTTTTTTTTTTTGAGGGCTTTAAGTAAAGCAAAAGGTTTTGTAAGCTGTGGCATAGGTTCAAATGGATATAAAAAGAAACAACTGTATAAAAGATCAACCTACCTAACATTAGTGTATGTGAAAAATTCTGAGCATATCAAAACAATCCTGTCTTGGTTTGTGATTTTTTTGTGGAGTTGACTGGTAAGAGCAGTTTTATTTGAATTTATATTGCATTTGTTATCACTATTTTAACTGTTTGTAGGTAGGAAGAGACTGCTTATTAACAAGCTTTACTTTGATTCATATTTTGTTGTTTTACCTTTAGTTTCACTTTTGGTTCTGAGAAAGGGTTAGGTTTTGGACAGGCAAGCTCTAGCCACCACAAGGGGCCTAGACAGCTACAAATTTACACAGACTGCAGAGAGAAAAATTCTGAGCATATCAAAACAATCCTGTCTTGGTTTGTGATTTGTTGTGGAGTTGACTGGTGAGAGAAGTTTTATTTATTTTTACTGTTAAAAGGAGGTGTGACTGTGAGCTATAGTGAACGTAAAGAAATTACAACTTATGTCTGGCTGGTAGAACTTGTATGGTCAGAACAGCTTTATTGCATTTTATTATTTAGTTGGATATTGCTGGTATAATTTTTGTCATAAAAGTTGATTTAAGTTCCTTTGAATTATTTGCTACTGACTTTGTGTATTTTTTTTCCTTTGCAATATTTTATTCAATTAAAGCTGAATATGGATTCCTTAAATGAGTATGCAATTAACAATTTGCTAATGCACAAGTATCTTGTACAGTGTAATAAATGCTATGCATATTTAAAGGTAACAGCTGATAACACTGGTGATCTTTGTTCCTCGTGTCAAAAGTTGAATGATTTGCTTACCATTGTTGGAAGCACATCTCGACTTAATGATAATGATTGCACATGTGCAATTGGCATGGCTTGGAGAACTGTTGTATCATATATTAATGATTAGACTGATGAACTAAATAATGTAAGGCCTAGAACAAATAGAACAGATTTAGGAAATAATGCATCTATTTTCTGCAAAGAACATTCAACTCCTATGAAGCATGATGAGGCCCCTGAGAACTATGGAATTGTGGATGCAAGTACTCAGCAATCTAAGGATCCAGTTTGTTTAGAAGGAAACAAAAAAAAAAAAGAAAGAAGAAGTTCTCAACGAATAACAAGGAAGAAAAAGAAACTGACTAATGACTGTAAAGGAACGAGAATACATAGTAAAAAAGGATTCTCTTTTGTTATGTAAAACACTGGTGACAGGGAATGAAGATATATATCAGAAAACCCTCAGTCTACAGAAAAAGGCATCACCTTTGCAATGGAAAAGGTAGAAAAAAAAGGCAAGGGGCAGGTGTAAAAGAAGAAATCAAAACTGAATGTGGAAGGATTGAAGAACATTACTGTAAGAAAAAAGAAGAAAAAAACAGATGTTGACTACATGGCTCAAGCTGTGGATTTACAATGTCAGCTGGATGAGAATTTAATGCGCAATGAAAACAGTGGAATTAATAAGACTAATAGTGTTGAAGATCTATCCTTCGTAACAATTGATAGGGCATAAATGACTGTATTAGAAGCTGAAGATTCTTCAGAGATGGTCAGCAATGATATTCTTGCAGATGGAGATTCAGTTATTAGAGGAACTGATACTTATATTTGCAGAAATGATAATGAACATCAAGTAGTGTTATGCTTGCCAGGAGCAAAAATAGAAGATGTGAAACAAGCCTTGGAATGCCTTAACGTAAGGAAGTATGGATCTGTTTTTATTCATGTTGGTACAAATGATGTTACCAACAAAGATTCTCTGACTGTTAGTCGGGAACTGACAGCCCTCCTAGATAGTATAGCTTGTACTGGTGTTAGGACATATTTTTCACAAATCACCTATTGAAAGGATAGTCAGGTCACTGTGAATGAAAAGATTTTTTGGATAAACACCTACATGGAAAAAAATGTCCTGTTTTAAAAAATGGAAATGTGTAGTGCATCCAAGCCTTCTTTTGAGCACACATGTGCTAAGACAGGATGGTGTGCACTTGTCTAGATCAGGGAAGAGAATTTTTGCAGCAACAATTTTCCAATATTTGACAAACACTAGCCAGGATTTTTGCCATGTCAAAAATGTAACAGTTCACAGATAGCAACATCCGATGAATCTCTGATGGCTGTTAATGCTAGGAGCATTAATAATAAAGTGTTCTTATTAGAAAATTTGCTATGTTCCCACAAGATTGATGTTGTTATAGTTTGTGAAACATGGTTAAAGAACAATGATTGGAAACCAATTATGTCAGGGTATAAATGTTTTTATGTAACAGACATTCTAACAAATAATCAGGTGGAGGTTTTATGATAGGAATTAAAGATAGCTATGAGACTTGTGATTATTACATGTTTAATGATAACACCAATACTATAGACTGTGTAACTGTGACAATAAAGACAACCCTGGAATATATAACAATTGCTGGGGTATACAGACCACCAAAGTCAAGTGCAGATGACCTAGAGGAATTCATACATTTCTTACATGAAACACAGGAGGGAAGAATAATATTAGCTGGTGACTTAAATTTACCAGAAATAATATTGATTCAACAGCATTAGTAAATAAATTTTTCACAGAGTATATTCAGGAACAACAAATGTTTCAGATTGTAAAAAAAACCTACCAGGGGATGGAATATACTATATATTATTTGTGTTCCCAAAGAAATTACTGTAACTTCAAGTTTTACCACCATTGATGTACAGTGATCATGGGGTCATAAAGGTTAATTTGTTGCTAGATAATTCTGCCAAACTGAAATCTAAGCCAATGCACAGAAGGTTGATTACAGATTATAGGGAAGCAAAACAGTTACTATATAAAACTAACTGGAGTGAGGTGTTCAATGGAAAACCTGCAGATGGCATGTGGAAAGTTCTGAAAGAGAAATAGTTTGAGTGCAAAAAGTCAAAAAAATGTTTAACATCAGGATCTAGGCACTCAACATCAGGGAGGTATATTTCCATAAGAACAAGATACCTGATTAAGGTGAGAGACAAAAATATAAGAAATGGAAGAGAGGTTGAACTACAACTTTGAAAGCTGAAATAAATGAGCTGGACAAACAGATTAAGCATAGTGTTAGACAAGATCAAGACAAATTTGAAAAAAAAATTATATAAAGATATTGAGCATAATAGGAAACCTTTTTACAGGTACATAAGATGTGGAAGGAGTAAAGATACACAAATTGATAAACTGTGTACAGATTCTAAAATTTATTCTCAGACACAACAGATTATAGATATATTTACAAAATCTTATGCAAAACAGTTTGGCTCCACAAAAGGGGTGGTCAGTTGTCCTAGTGACATCCAGGTAACCCCAGATACTGGAATCAAATTAGATTATATTGAAAAAGAACTGTGCAAACTGGATCCAAACAAACTGCAGGGAGGAGACGGAATAAGTAACAATGACCTGAGAACACTTATGCAAGAAATTACATTGCCATTCACTAGGTCATATAAATATGGGGAGATTCCTCAAGATTGGAGACATGCACTTATTAAACCTGTCTTTAAGGGAAAGGGGAGTAGGACAAACCCAGAATCATATAGACCCTTAAGTCTACTTTCATGTTGTGGAAAAATAATGAAGCAGGTAATACTGGATAAGTTATTGTCAGAACTGGATAGGTAAGGACTTGAAACCATATATCAGCATGCATATGTTGAAAATAGATATATTACCACCTGTAACATGATGTTCTATAACAATATAATAACAGCTATGAATGAAAATTTGTGCTGTGGTGTGATTTATATAGATTTAACTTCAGCATTTGATAAGGTCATGCACAAAATACTGATCAATAAATTAGTACAACTAGGTATTGATGCACTGTTGATAAGATGGATAGCTGCATGGCTTACAGATAGGACATGGCAAGTATCACACACCATCTGAACAGGTGAAATCTTTGGTTACAGTCAAGGTGTCCCACGGGGCTCTGTACTAGGCCCTTACTTGTTTAGATTTTCTCTTTCAGACTTTACTTTTTCATCTGAGATGTTCTACAGTCTATATGCTGTCGACCTGAAATTGGGTAAACTGATTACAAGTGTTACAGATAAGGCATGTCTGCAAAATAATTTGACTAAATTGACCATTTGGGCACAGGAGAATAATATGTTGATAAATACCTCACAAACTAAGTATTTGAGATTTGGGAGACATAAACTGAAAGGTGAATATTTAATTCAGCACACAGTGGTTGAAACTTTAGACTCATTTAAGGACCTGGGTATATTGGTAGATTCAGCTATGAGTTTTTCTGATCATATCAACCAATTGGCTAATTATAGTTATAGAACTATAGGTTGTATAAAAAGATTTATAAAGTCTAGGAAATCAAACATAATGAAGTCATTGTTTGTCAGTTACATTAGACCCAAACTTGAGTATGGAATAACAATATGGAAACCCTATAGTAAAACAAGCATGAATAAACTGGAAAAAGTACAACAGAAATATACTAAGGGCATCCACTGATGTGAAAATCTAAGTTATTATGAAAGACTAAAATATCTAAACTTGTACAGTGTCTCTTACAGATATTTAAGAGGAGATCTTATTCAGGTACATAGAGCGTTTAGGGACAGCTACCTCTGGGAATGTTTGGGGTTATCAAAAAGTACTAGAGAATCATCAGCTAACCTATGTAGAAGATTCTATAGGAATGAGAAGTGTACTAATTGGTTCTCTGACAGAGTAGTTGATGCTTGGAACAGACTATCAAATTACATTAAACCAAGTACTAGTTTAGATATTTTTAAGAACAGCCTTGACATTTATTATGGGAACAAGTATTTTGGCATATTGGCAAGCTAGAAGGGCTTTAATGCCCGTTCTTGAAACATTTATATGTATGTATGTATGTATGTATGTATGTATGTATGTAACACAATAGTTGGAACTAGACATCCAAAAATGCAGTTCCACATAACAGGTGGGAATAACAACTTCTTAACTTAATAGCAACATTTTCTGTATTATCTTTAAATGTAAATGGTATCACAGGCATATACAAAAAGAAAAAAAATAGTGAACTATATTAAAACATATAGAGTGCACTAGTTGTGTTACAGGAAATACATTTAGAAAGAACTGAGCATATGAATTTGATAAAGGTTTTCAGGATAGTTATTCAGTGGAATATCTGAGACAAAGGAAAAAGGGAGTACTTACATTAATTCCAAGAGAGCTCCAATAGTGGTATGAGGACAAAAAAAGATAATAATTATAGATTTGCTGTACTAAGGAGCTACTGACAAGGGAGAAGGATTACACTGGCATGTATTTATATTCCCTCTAGAACTTCTATAAAGGAGCTTAAGAAAACTGTGGGAAAATAATTAGCTTTCAGAAGGGAATATTACATATAGGTTAAGTCTGGGGTTTGATTTTCAACAGTGATAATGCATCTGGGGGCCCAGAAGTGAAATATAACAAAAGAAGTTGAATTTTGAAAAAAAGTATGAAAATATTTGGCATGGAAGATGTGACTTCAGTAGTAGGAGTTCAGAGTGAATTTACGTATTATTTTCCAAGATACAAAAACTGAGCTAGTCTAGACAGAACTTATATTTCACAGGAACATGGGCATTTAATTGAAAGTTTTGATACGTAGCCAATAGTTATTTCAGATAACCCACGAATAATAACTTAAATAAAAATGCAGGGTATTGAGATCAAAATGAGACATTGGTGCTTCTGTTGAAAAGAGAGGAATTTAAGGAATGGGTAGTGGAAAATATTTGGGAGTTATTAGAGAAGACAGAAATGTCTTCTCAAAATATAGCTATGGAGTGAGGTAAAATTAAAGTGTAGTTTCAAAATAGGGTGGAAATAAAAGAAAGAGAGATTTGGTTAAGAAGTAACAAAAAAATATTTAGGGTGACTGACAAAGGCTAAAGTATTGCAGAATAGAGGAAATCTCACAGAACAAGAAGAGGAACAATTGCAGAATGCTAAACAAAAAAAAAAGGATCACCTTGATACTATGCATGGATTTAGAAAGACTGCTATTAAGCAACCGTTTTTTTTTTTTTTTTTTTGATAATAAGTCCACAGCACAAAAACTTTTAGCACAACTTAGGCAAAAGAAAATAAAAAGGGTTGTCACCAAGCTTAGGGAGCCTATAACAAGGAAGATAATAAAAGATCCTGTAGAAGTACTAGATGTATTTCAAAAATTTTATTAAAATCTGTATAAATCAGCAAAACATAGAAAACAAGAAAGGGTACAAATGAGGATGTTTATGGAATAATTAAATATGCCAATGTTAGAGGAAGATAAAGCTCAATTGTTAACAGTTAAGATAGGAGGAGATGAGATAAAATGGTGATATATAACTAATCTACAGGAAAGTCCCCAGGCATAGAAGGTATTATTTATTTTATTTTATTTTATTTTACATTTGTTGACAGGGATAGTCCAGCTGGATACATGTCCATTTTCAGTAGAGGCCCGGGGAGAAAAACTCCAAGCATAGGCAGTAACTTATTGTACAATATTAATATAAAATATAGATTGTACTTAAGATAAATGTGTACGGTGTCATTTAGTGGGATTAAGCTGTGATCAAATACAGATAATAACAATATTTGAGAGAAATAAATGTGTACATAGTGGTTTAGTGGGGATAAACTAAGATCAAACACAGAAAAACAACATTTGAGAGGGAAAAAAAAACATACAAAGACATTTTTTTTTTTGGTACTAGAACAGAAATCATATTACCTCTTGGTTTGAGATTAGCTTAATTGTTAGGACAGGTAGGCAACATAGTACAGTAGAGAAGTGGAGTAAAGGGAGAGCAAGATGGCTAAAGGGGATAATCAGTCAAGGTTTGTGCAGAGACAAAGCCAATGAGTTTTAAGATATTCTTTAAGATGTTTTTTAAAAAGATGTGTGGAAGGCAGAGTAGAAAGTTCACTTGGAAGCTGGTTCCAAGCTTTTCCCACTGTGTTAATGAAAAGTGAGTCACCAGCTTTGTTGTTAGATTTAATAGCGGAAACTAGAAGCTTATTAGCTGAGTGAAGAGCTGTAAGGTTTTTGTAAGGGGTAGTCAGATTAGTGAGGACTGGGGTATTATTAGGGTGGTAAAGTATCTTTTGGGTTATAGTAAGTTGATGACAGAGTAGTTGGTGCTGCGGTTCTAAACATCCCAGTTGTTTGAGGTTGAGACAGTGGTGGGTTCTGAAAGGGCTGCCAGAGGCGAATCTGGCTACGTTGTTATAGCTAGTAACAAGTTTGTTAAGGTTGCTTTTAGAAAGATTGGTATAAATGGCAGAAGCATAAAACAGGGTAGAGCTCAGGTGGGTCTGGGCAATAGTGGTTATGGCTGTTGGTGTAAGGAGGGGTTTGATTCTATAAAGGGAACCTATTTTTTGTTGACAGACTTTATGGTAGTGTTAATATGGTCATCATAGCTAAGGTTGTTGTCTATGGTTATCCCCAGGTGATGGGTTGTAGTATCAGGGGATATGGTAGTTCCATTGTTAGAGGTTATTGTGAAGTGAATTTGTGGTGATTTTTGAGGAGGAGCAAAGAGTAATAATTTTGTTTTTTGGGGGTTTAGGAGGAGGAAGCAATGTTGCATGAACCAATTTTCCACAATATTAAATACAGTTTGAGTGAGAGTCTGGAGTGAGGTAGAGGACCTGGCTAGCTGAGCATATTAAAGTTGAATCATCAGCATATTGTATGCAGGTGGCTTGAGGAATTTTAGTATTTAGTTCATTAATAAACACTGAAAAGAGAAGAGGGCCCAGGATTGAGCCTTGAGGTACTCCAATGTTTACAGGGAGGGGAGTTGAAAGCTTATTATCCCAAAGGACTGCTTTCTGTTGGTTGTCTTAATAAAATTTAAACCAGAGTAATGCCTGTGCATCCAGTGAATGGGCTTTTAGTACCTCAATAAGCAAATTATGGTTGACCACATCGAAGGCTTTTGAAAGGTCGATAAATAGAACAGAGGAAAGAGTTATTGTTACGATTTTTGTTTATACAGTCAGAAAAGGATAGCAGGACAGTTGTTGTACTATTGAATGGTCTGAAGCCATGTTGGCAGTTAGCAAGTAAATTGTTGTGGAGGAGGTGGTCAAGTAGTTGTCGGTGGATACATTTTTCCATTATTTTAGCTATTGGAGAGAATAGGGTGAATGGTCTAAAGTTGGAAATATCAGTTGATATCCCACCATTATGTAGAGGGATGATGTGAGAGACCTTCCATATAAAAGGGATTTTGCTTTCTGTAATGGTTCTATTTATAAAGATAGAAATAGGGTAGGCAATGGCTTTAGCTGCAATTTTCAGGTATTCTGCTGGTAGACAGTCAGCAGAAGGGGTGCATGGCTTGAGTTTTTGAAGGAGGTTACAAATGAGGGATGTAGGTACTGGTTGTATGTGAAAGGAAGGAACTGGATTTACTTTGGTATTAGGTGGGAGGGTGCTAATGAGTGGTAGAGTATTAGCTAGAGTTTGAATGGCTTCTGTAAAGTAGTTGTTAAAGGTATCAGCAATTAGCTTAGGGTTATTATGGGTGATTCCTGATGGGATAGGAGTCTTGAAGTGCCCTGGCTGAAGTAGTTTGTTCATAGCTGACCAGAAATTTTGTGGTTTTTGTTTGTGCGTTTGTTGGAGGTGGATGTAAAAGTTTTTTTTTTGTCTAACAGAATTTCTTTTTTGGTGGCATTTCTTAATTGTTTAAAGTAATGGTGATCTGATGGCTTTTAGAGGCTCTCCATTTGGCCCAAATTTTATTTCTTAGGAGAATTTTTTGCCTAGTTTGTTTTGTGAGCCATGGGGCAGTTTTGGTCTTTATTCGGGAAGAGTGATAGGGGTATGGTAGTCTAGGATTTGAAGGAATCTAGTATTAAAGTAGGTCACTGCTTCATCAAGTTGAAGATGGTGCAGTGGTGACCAGTCACATGATTTCAGTTCTGTTTGGAAGTTCTCTGGATGAAAGTTTTTTTTACAATGGGAGGTTTTTAAAATACTAGCATTAGGGCTATGAAGTTTTTGTTTAATTATATAGCTTAGAGCATGGTCACTGATGTCATCTAGAAGGGTTCCTGGCTTATAAGTACTAGGTAACTGTTTATGAAGATCCAGTCTAGGGTGGTTTCTTTACCACTTTGTTTGTGGGTTCTAGTAGGGGTGGTTATCATTTGTGAGAAACCATAATGATTTATGTGGTTGATGGGATTGGGGGAGCTACAGGTAGCCCAGTCTATATTAAAGTCACCTAGCACAATGGTTTCCTGAGGTAGGTGGGTAGATAGGCCACTAAGCATATTTTCAAGTGTACTGATATTGTTTCTGGGGGGAAGATAGGAACATATTATATAGATGGATTTAGAGCTGTTGATTTGAAGCTTAGCTGTAGGGGTTTCTGCAATGGGGTGTGAGGGAAGTGGCACATTAAAGAGTGAAACTTGGAGTTCTGATTTATACAAAATGGCTACACCCCCACCTTTTTTGATAATGCAGTCACATCTCAGGATGTTATATCCTGGTCAGGTTTGGAAGCTGAGAGGGAAAAAACTGAGGAAGATCTAGGAAGGTTTTGTTTAATAGTATTTTAAGAGGAGGAGATGCACCAACATCCTGGAAGAAAGTGATGGTGGCTATAACACCTAAAGAGGATAAAGACCCATCAGACCCAGATTCATATAGGCCCGGTCCAATTCTAAACCATGATTATAAAGTGTTTATGTTTTTGATGGCTAAAAGAAAGGTGATGTCTAAATTGGTAGATATGGATCAATGTGGTTTTGTTGAGGAGAAGCAAACATTTGACAATATTAACAGAACAATAATGATCCACTGCTGTTAGTGGTCCTGATGCAGTGAAAGCATTTGACAGCGTAAGCTGTGATTTTATGAGCAGGTCAATGGAAGCATTTGCATTTTATCTGGGAGGGGAAGATGGCAAGAGTCAAGTGGGATAACCTTATTCTTCCAATGGAACAAGGTGATTTGGGATTATCTGATTTGAAGGGTATTTCAGTGCTACACAGTTAAGACTCTTATACATAGCACAAGCAGAAAACTATAATTCAAAGTGAAAGGGGATTGTGACAAACATGTTGGAAGCTCAAGAAACCAGGAGAGACTGGAAGTTGAATACAGATTCTTAAGGAGAAGTATAATAACCACACAGAATGTTATATTCATAAAGTTGCAGAAAGTTTTCTAAGAACCAAGCCAACACATGAATGAAGAATAGAGATTCTCCCAATAGGGATGACTGCAAACAAGGATACAGACAATAGGCAAGAGGGGGATGGAATTTATTGGAGAAAAATGGAAAAGGAACCAAGGTATTAGGAGCAAATAATTAGAGAGGCAATGGTAATAGAATGGGAAGAGGCCAAGCATTTATTTGGACTGCAGACTACAGATTGCCTTCTCTATCAAGGATTGATACCATAATATAAGTAAAGAGAAGGGAATAGGGGGATCCTAAGCAAAAGACCAGCACTGGTAGTTTTTTGTAGAATCTAGAACAAAAGCTGTTGTTAAAAAAGGGATAATTAGTAGAGCATAAAAAATAATGCATAATAACTATATGACTCAATAAGACATTAGAAAGGATTGGGAAGAGAGACTGGATAAGCAATTCACAAAGAAACAAGGGGAAGATATATGTATGTCTCCAAATTATGCAACACAGTTTAAGTTTTAGGGTCTTTGCTTGGAGATGTTTACACAGATATTTTATACCCTAATTAGATTCCAAAGAATTTTTCCTCGGGTAGATAGCAAATGTTGAAGGAATGATGGGGAAGAAAGAGGTAATTGGGAACATATTTTCTGGGAGTGTGATGAGTTGGTAGACTTTAATTCCATGCAGACTACTCTGTCAGGAATGCTAGGTGACTAAATTGGTATAACTAATGAAATTATTTCTTGAACTGTGATACAGAATTGGAATTGCCTAGATATAGTCACGACTTGCTGAGTCTAATTAAGGTGGCTGCCAAAAAACACATTTGGTAGAAAATGGAAATGAAAGTCTAAACCAATTGTACTGCAAGTAGTAAATATACTAAGATAGATAAAACAACAGGAACTGGGATATTCAGAAAAGGGTAGGAGCAAATGAATTAGAAAAAATGGGAATTTTGGGAATGGTATATGCTGAATAATGTTTCGGAGGGGAAATGAGGTTTAAAAGAAGTCAGGATTTGAATGAGCAATGTAATTAATGATTGACTGACAATGACTGGATAGATTATAAGTCATAAATAATGTTTGCAACTTAAAATATGTCAATATGGTTTGTTTTCTTTTATATAAATGCATGATTGCCTATGTCATAAGTGATAATTTAACAAAGATGTTTCTTGTTTAAAAAAATGACATCTTTCTGTGCACTTACTCCATCTCCTTCTTTCCTTCAGAATCTCTCCCACTCTCAGCAATACATATTTTCTACAGCTAGCCATTAGCTATCAACCCTCCTCTGATAGGACAATCAAAACTGACACTTTCTTCATTCCACTTCTGTTCCCACTTAGGGTCCCTTTAAACTCATGTCAGGGTCTTCCATCTTTCAATTGTTGCCAAATTGCACATACTTCTTACAGCAATTTTCACAACCCTCAACTTAACGTATGTCTTGTAGATCACTTCCATATCTCATACGTTGATACTCCCTCACTCAGCCATTTTGTTCATCTATATCTCAACAGACTCAGTTTCTCATAATGTAAAAAACAGACAATCTATGTAACCAGAAAGCAATTCTTTATTCAGGTATATTTCTTAAACAAACCAAAAGCCCCTTTAATATCAAAACATTTCCTTCAAGAATGGCTATTTTACCTTAGGTAAAGCATCCTGATCTCTGGAGATATTCACTCAGACCACCACTCTCCCAAATTCATCTGGAAGCTGTAACCCTAATAATAATGTCACCCCTAGGCCCAATAACTTAAAAAATAGACTACATCAACTCATGCAGAAGAGACTTCAGCATGAGTCACTCACAAATGGTACTCAGGATTCTTCTATTTAAAAAAAAGATGTCCAGTCATTAATATCTAGCATGCAAGATGTATTAGAAAACATGGACAAACTGAAGAGTAAACAAGAAATTTTCAAGGGCGAATCCAGAAAGAATATGGAACATTTAGTAATTCTTATGAAACAACAAGATGCACAAATCAGCAGTATAAAAGAAGCTTATATGATCATGAAGGGAGAATAACTGAAAGTGAGTCTCAGACTGAATTCTTTTTAAAACAAAATATCTGACTTATAGATAAACTCGCTTATTTACAAAATAGACAGAGGTAAAACAATCCCCGGGATTCATGAAGCTTGTGCCAGACGCAGGAGTAGCATTGGTGTTCCAACACCAAATATGGCCAGCGAGCGATCCAGGTACGAGCTGTTTTCATGTGCAATACCTGCGTACGCTACACCAGCACAGCTCCTGGCTCCTGTATGCTAATCACCCCATTTGCAGCCGTGTAGCATGCAAATGAAAGTCTTTAGTGATCCAGGAAGTGGTGCATGTGTAGCGTAAGCATGCAGACATGTAAACCGTAAAAAATGGTTTACATTACTGCAAACAAAAAATCGGAGCCATGTCAGTCGGCCAAACCCATGCATTATAATGTTAATATATGCCAATGGCTAAATATATAGCCATTGGCATAAAAAACATGTACAAAATGTAAAAATGGACAATTTTTTTTTTCGCGTTACCGCAAAGTTTAAGCATAGGGCAGCGGCGTGCAAATGGGATTGTAACAAAAATAGAAAAAAAAATAAAGGTGCATTCTAACACAATTCATGTTTACCCATAATAGTCAATGGCAGGCATGTTAAACTACATCATGGTGCAAGGGTTGCTAAGGGGCTGCGTCAGTGTTATGCGCGGTTTCTAGGAGTTAGTAGGCAATCCAATGCAAATGAGAGGAGCAATACTGAATCACAAATTCCCCCCTGGTGTAAGAATGCACCTCACAGCGTAGTGTTATAACACCGAGGTGTGACCATCAGATAAAGATCACAACAAGAGAGGGGTGTGTCACCTTTGCTGTAAGCACATTGGAGCATTGCTAACCCGGTTTGCCCATAGCTAAGCAAAGCTGAAGGAAAGGGGTGTGTTGAACTGGCTTTAGTTTTGCTTAGCTGAGAGCACACAAGGTAACCAAGTAGGCATGTGAGCGGGATTAAAACATGCTTAAAACTGTAAACGGGTTTGAACGGCGTGCACTGGAACTGAAACAGGAAGGATATAGGAAAAATATAAGGAAATGCTGCAGCAGGGAAATTGAAGCACAAATGAGTAATTAACACCTAGGAACCTACAGTGGGCCACTGACAACAGATAACAAGGCTGCCAGCAGCTACCTGCAGAACAGGAAAGGGGAGGGGCTCTACTGCAAAGAAAACAGTAAAGTGTCACAGCAGAACAAAGCAGAATTGCATTATATCAGCTACATAACACATTTTGCAACACATGACTGGGTAGGGAAAGTGCAAAACAAGAAAGCTGGCAGGTGGATGCAAGCTTGACAATGGGAGGGGATCCAGGTTTAAAAGGGAATTAAAGGGCAACAGATTAATCAAGACAGGCAAGCATAACTCCACACTACAGGTCCCACACTTGCAGTACTCACTGTAAAACCCATAATTAAGATACCTTGCAGCTAGAATTGCTCATACACAGCCAATGACATCAGCAGCATCTATAGCACAATAGTATAAAGTGTGAAAGCACCTCACACACACACTTGTGTATTCCCAAACACTCTGCACCATTGGTGTATACATACGGGGAAGTTTTAATATGTACATGTTAGGGGCTGCCATAGCTTTGATACACCAGCATGTGTTGGAGACTGAAAGTGGTGTGGAGGATGATGCTGACAACCACCTCAGGCACCAGAGGAGGAAAAGAGTGTTCAGACCCAGGGTAACCTACCAGGGGCTACATGATCTGGAGATAGTAGAGCATTACAGGGTGGACAGGGACACCCTACGGCAACTTGTGGGGCTGTGCTGGCCACACCTCAGAGCCAGAACAAACAGAGGGGAACCCATTCCAGTGGATACAAAGATATGTGTAAGCTTGAGAATACTAGCCACAGGTAACTTTCAAAAGCCAACTGGGGGTATCATGGGGATCTCACAGGCATCAGCATCCAGAGTACTCCACCAGTTCATGGATGCCATTTTGCCACATGCCAATGAGCACATATACTTCCCCCGAATGCAGGAGGTGTTGGCCAGCAATATGCGTCTCTTCCACCGTGTGTCAGAATACCCAGAGGTACTGTGTGCAATAGACTGCACGCACATACACATCAAGTCACCACCCGGTGAGAAGGGTAGGCACTACATAAACAGCAAGGGATACCCCTCCATCAACTGCCAGGTCATGTGCAATGCCCAGGGCATTATCATGGATGTGTGTGCTGGCAGCCCTGAAAGTTATCACGACTCCCACATCTGGCATGCCTCACAGCTGTATCAGGTATTTGCCAGGGGGGACATCCCATATGGCCATCTAGTGGGGGATGCTGGCTATGCATTGGAACCGTGGATGATGACACCCATCAGAAATGCACAAACACCCATGCAAGAACGCCATAATGAGGCACACGCACAAACCAGAATCATCATAGAGCATGTGTTTGGGATGTTTAAATCATGGTTCCATTGCTTGGATATATCCAGTGAAGCCTTGCAGTGCTCTCCAGCCACGTGTGCCCACATCTTCATAGTATGCGCCATGCTACACAATATGATCCTGAGGAAATAGCTGCAGCAGGAACAGCATGGGGCAGAGCCACACAGCCCCCCACAATTTCTATGGCCTTCACAGGCACAGAGTGACTCAGAGGAGGAACAACCTGAGCCTGCCCCAGTAGGCAGAAGGAGGCATGCCCAGTATGCCCTGGCCTTGGCAAAGAGGCAACGCATAGCACATGCACTTACACAGTAGGAACCCATTGAATGACACCTCTCTCTGACTTACACATGCAGTAAAAGTGTTGCCAAACATGATACTAAATGTGCTTAACCATGTATAGGGAGTGTACTATGTGCATCACATACCCAACAACAGTCACAGCCAGCAGGATAGGTGCAGACAAACACAAAGAAATGCTGTACAATGGCCTCTGAATGAGTCATATGGGTAACCCCACCCCCCAGGCCTACACAGATGGACTACAGCAGGCCAGAAATTTGGATGTAAGATGTGAAGGCTGGGAAGTCAGAAACCAATATGTAGGTAATTAAAGGTAGGATCTGTAGTACACCAGTATGCCTCTAGCTAGCACGATAGGTATGACTACAGACTGAAATGGAGTACCCGACATACCAGTACAGTCTTAGCAAATGTGTACAACTGTCAGGTGTGCCCTCCCATTCTGCATACACTTATAGTAACAGTCAGGTGTGCCCCCCACTCCTGTGTAGAAATGTAGAATCAGTGAGGTGCCCCCCTCGCTATGCAGAAATGCAGGAACAGTCAATGCCAAATGACCAATGGATACCCTGTAGACACAGCACGCTACCTGTCAGTGTACAACACAAAGGTCAGCACTGCAGTACAAACTACCTGGACTTAATCCACACATGCAATACAGATGGCCATACTGGGCATGCTCACACATTTAAACACATGAAGGCCATGTCTGCAAACACCAGTGGAACTGACAAATCTGGCAGTCACAGTTTTTAGTGCAGGCACAAGTAAGTATGCACCTACTCCTGCCTTCCACACACAGTGGATAGGAATACAGAGATATATGTAAGGACAACACACTATAATAAGCCAAAGGTAGATGGACATAGATGTGTGGAAGAGGGTGACCATGACAAGGAGCCATCTGGGCCTATCCCACCCAGCACATAGCAAAAGGGCCCCAAACACATGAAGTGCAGATGTCACTCACTGCAGATACTAGCCACCAGTATCTGTCAGCATGACAGACTATTGTGGTGCACGTGTCAGCTGTGCAACACTACTGTACAAGGAAGTGGTCATCTAGTAGCTGTATACATGTACCTGTGACATATGACCCTGTGTGTGCCCACATGTGGCATGTCAACCCCTACATGAATGGGATATGGGCCATGCACACACCGCCCTTCCCATGGCAGTATTATGACATGCCTGCTGAGGTCATCCAATGTGAAATACACCTCTGGGAGAGCTGTAGATCAGTAATCCCCATGGCGCATCTCATAACTGAATAAGTCTGTAGTGATAAGCTAGTTAGGTAGTAGTGCTAACTCCAGACGTGCCAAATGTGTGAGTGTGTTTGTGTGTCTGTCCGTCTATCTCTGACTATGTAGAGAGAAATGCTTAGTTGGCTACTCACACTCCGTACAATTCATATACTCAACATTGGCAAGGCTGCTGATGTCACTCACCTAGAAATACACCTCTGGGAAAATCATAACCTAGTAATCCCTGTAGCATGTCCTGTAACTGCGTACTCCTGTAGTGTGATATAGTAGTTAGGTAGGTGTTCTATCCCCAGACTTGAAAACTGTGTGTGTTTGTGTGTGAATCTGAGTGTGTGTGTGTCTGACTGAGGAGAGAGCAATGCTTTTTAGGCTGCTCACATTCTGTACAAATCACATACTCAACTTCAGCAAGGCTGCTGATGTCACTAACCTAGAAATACACCTCTGGGAAAATCAAAGCCCAGTAATCTCAGTAGCTCATCCTGCAACTGCGTATTGCTATAGTGTGATAAAGTAGTTAGGTAGGTGTTCTAACCCCAGACCAGGCAACTGCGTGTGTGTTTGTCTGTCTGACTGAGTAGACAGCAATGCTTTTTAGGCTGCTCACACTTTGTACAAATCACATACTCAACTTTGGCAAGGCTGCTGATGTCACCCACCTAGAAATAAACCTCTGCAAAGGTCGTAGCTCAGTAATCTCTGTAGCGCATCCTGTAACTGCGTACTGCTGTAGTATGATTTAGAACCGTGGTAGGGTTCCAGCTCCACCCATGGGAGTTCTAGATGTTTTGTGTATGTTTCAATGTCTGTGTAGGGAGCAATGCATTGTAGGCTAGTCCAACAAAAACAAAATAAACGTACTGATGCCAAAGTCCGCCTGACAAGGAATAAAGACTGCAAACAAAAGAAAGGCAGGACACTGCTGTATGAATACTTTAATCCACCAAAAAGATTCACAGGTTAGCGCTTTCGGGATAAACCCTTCTTCAGACAATATAAAAATCATTACAAAACAATTATATGCATTATGGCTAAAACAACCAGTTTAAAAGAACCAATCAGTTAAAAGCACTTAGAAAGCTATTAGTAAAAAACACGCCTCTTCTGCAATGCCGGTTTTAAAGGGACCAGGTCATTTAAGCCTGGTTCCCTATGTGCTTGTAGTTCTATAATCCACCTTGCTTCTAAAAACTCTGTTCTTGCTTTAACATCACCCCCTCGTATATTCATGATCACATTAGCTATCACTCTAAATTTGAAAGAATGTGTAGGGAAAGACTCAACATGTTTATATAGCGCATTATGTATATCTTTATTCCTTATGGCACAAATGTGCTGTAATATCCTAACTTTAAACATTTTATTGGTCAAGCCAACATAAAATGAGGTACATGCTAAGCATTCAGCTATATAAACTATGTTTTCTGTCCTGCAATTTGCTCTACCTTTAAATTCAAATATTTTACCACTATTAGGATGTTGGAATATGATATTATTTTTATTAATATAGGAACATGCTTTACAATTGCCACATATTGTGGTGCCTATATTCATGGGAGGATATTTAATATTATGGGCATTATCCTCAGTGCATAATAGATCTTTTAGATTTTTATTTCGCCTATAGCCAATACACGGTCTAGAGCCCACTAACTCGCTCAACCTCTTGTCACTCCTCAAAATATTCCAATTCCTTTCAAGTATATTATAGATATCCCTACTATTGCTGTTGTAAGTAAAATAGAGTCTAGATTTGCTAGAAGTATCATAGTGACCAACATCTCTTGGCGTCATCCCTTCATTGCATCTCAACCAAGGTTTGTACCTATCCTTTCTCTTACACTTTCCATTACATATCGCTCTTTCAACAATGCTCTTGTTATAGCCCTTGTTGACAAAATTTGTTGTTAACCCAGAAATTTCTTTTTGAAAATTGGAATCCTCAGTGCAGAGTCTGGATGTCCTGCACACTTGCCCCTGTATAATATTAGGAAACAAGAACCGAGGATGCATGCTGCTAAAATCTAGCAGACTGTTTTTCCAGCATTCTTTTCTATGTAATCCTGAGGAAAAGCCCTTGTTGGTCATGTATAAATCAACATCCAAAAAACTAATGTTGTACTGGGAATGAATCATTGTAAATTTTAGAAAGGTCGTTGTAGAATGCAAATAATCTAAAAATAATTCCAACGTGACTGTATCCCCCCTCCATAAAATAAAAATATCATCCACAAAACGGGAGTATATGACAGTATGCTTATTCCATCTTGAATTGGCTATTACAAAACTTCTTTCCCAAAAAGAAAGAACCAGATTTGCATAGGTATTGGCACAGGGGGTGCCCATGGCAATCCCCTGTGCCTGCCTATACATCTGGTCACCACTTAAGAAAACATTATTTTCCAAGACTAACAACAACAAAGTTGTCACTAAATGTATCTTAGCGGTCGATTCACCCATCTCTTGCATTAACCTCTCAATGGCTTTCACCCCATAGTCATTGTTAATCACTGTGAACAAGCTTTCTATGTCCAGTGTAACTAACAATAACTCTGCAGTGGGATACTTTCCATCAACTTCTTTCAATAACTGTAAGAAACATTTGGTGTCCTTCAATACATTTGGTAACTTTTCCAACAGTGGCTTCAAAGTACATTCTAACCATATGGAAGCATTTTCAGTTACCCACCCCCTCCCTGAAACAATGGGTCTAAGGGGTGGGTCCTCCAGGGATTTATGAACTTTGGGTAAGGCTTTTAACAATGGTGTAACGGGTTTACTAGTTTTTAAAAATTCAAACAACTCATCATTGATTTTCTGTTGCCCATGTAAGTCATGCAAACACAAATTCACTTTTTCCACAATCATTTTAACAGTCAATGGATTAATTTTCACATATACTTGATCATTCAAAAGCATCTGCTGCAGTTTATTTTTATAAAAAGTGCTATCTAACACAACGGCTGCCCCCCCCTTGTCTGCATTCTTAATAACCAAATCATGGTTTTGTATTAACCCTTGTAAAGCCTGCTGTTGTGCAAATGTCAAATTAAAAAACTTTTTGTGTCCTTTAGCTCTAAAGTATTCCTCTAAATCCCTCTCACAACTATCAATAAACATGTGCATGGCAGGTGAAAATTGCGGTACAAAACAACTAGGTCGTCGTAGTTGCATATTAGTAACCACTGCATTGTCATTGTTATATAAACATTTCAAAGCTAAATTCCTACAAAAGAGCATGATGTCCATTACTATCTCATTAAATACCCCTGCTCTACCTGGCACAAACGTCAGTCCTTTACTCAGTACACTATGTTCTTCTTCAGTCAGAGTGTATGATGATAGATTATATACAATATTATCAACAGAATCGTAAGTCAAAAGGCAGTCCTTCTCCTTTTGTCCTGTTCTCTGCCCTCGCTCAATGATCTCTTCCACGCCCCTCTCTTCCTTACGGGAGCTGGAAGATGGTGTAAAAAATGCCTACCTGGTGTTTCTTTGGGACGAGCTCCCTTGGATGTATCATCCTTCTCAAATACAATATCATTGTTGGCCAATGTTGTTTGACCATGCTCTAAATCGAGGACCTCTCTGTCCCCTATATTCTCTCTGTCCGCTATAGTCACTGCTGGTAGCACCGGAAAGTCGGCTTCAGTCAGGCGACAAGGTTCAGCAGATGCTGTATCAGATAAAACTGTAGCTGTTGTTACTGCAGATAAGTTAATAGAACTGTTATTGTTCGTATTTCCACACGGCTGATCCACCGTTGTCTTCTCTGTACTCGCACGAGTAACTCTGCTGGGTAATCGTCGTCTCTGATTGACGTCATCAATGCGCTGTCCCATATGTCACATGTCCCATAGCTTGTTCACAGTGATTAACAATGACTATGGGGTGAAAGCCATTGAGAGGTTAATGCAAGAGATGGGTGAATCGACCGCTAAGATACATTTAGTGACAACTTTGTTGTTGTTAGTCTTGGAAAATAATGTTTTCTTAAGTGGTGACCAGATGTATAGGCAGGCACAGGGGATTGCCATGGGCACCCCCTGTGCCAATACCTATGCAAATCTGGTTCTTTCTTTTTGGGAAAGAAGTTTTGTAATAGCCAATTCAAGATGGAATAAGCATACTGTCATATACTCCCGTTTTGTGGATGATATTTTTATTTTATGGAGGGGGGATACAGTCACGTTGGAATTATTTTTAGATTATTTGCATTCTACAACGACCTTTCTAAAATTTACAATGATTCATTCCCAGTACAACATCAGTTTTTTGGATGTTGATTTATACATGACCAACAAGGGCTTTTCCTCAGGATTACATAGAAAAGAATGCTGGAAAAACAGTCTGCTAGATTTTAGCAGCATGCATCCTCGGTTCTTGTTTCCTAATATTATACAGGGGCAAGTGTGCAGGACATCCAGACTCTGCACTGAGGATTCCAATTTTCAAAAAGAAATTTCTGGGTTAACAACAAATTTTGTCAACAAGGGCTATAACAAGAGCATTGTTGAAAGAGCGATATGTAATGGAAAGTGTAAGAGAAAGGATAGGTACAAACCTTGGTTGAGATGCAATGAAGGGATGACGCCAAGAGATGTTGGTCACTATGATACTTCTAGCAAATCTAGACTCTATTTTACTTACAACAGCAATAGTAGGGATATCTATAATATACTTGAAAGGAATTGGAATATTTTGAGGAGTGACAAGAGGTTGAGCGAGTTAGTGGGCTCTAGACCGTGTATTGGCTATAGACAAAATAAAAATCTAAAAGATCTATTATGCACTGAGGATAATGCCCATAATATTAAATATCCTCCCATGAATATAGGCACCACAATATGTGGCAATTGTAAAGCATGTTCCTATATTAATAAAAATAATATCATATTCCAACATCCTAATAGTGGTAAAATATTTGAATTTAAAGGTAGAGCAAATTGCAGGACAGAAAACATAGTTTATATAGCTGAATGCTTAGCATGTACCTCATTTTATGTTGGCTTGACCAATAAAATGTTTAAAGTTAGGATATTACAGCACATTTGTGCCATAAGGAATAAAGATATACATAATGCGCTATATAAACATGTTGAGTCTTTCCCTACACATTCTTTCAAATTTAGAGTGATAGCTAATGTGATCATGAATATACGAGGGGGTGATGTTAAAGCAAGAACAGAGTTTTTAGAAGCAAGGTGGATTATAGAACTACAAGCACATAGGGAACCAGGCTTAAATGACCTGGTCCCTTTAAAACCGGCATTGCAGAAGAGGCGTGTTTTTTACTAATAGCTTTCTAAGTGCTTTTAACTGATTGGTTCTTTTAAACTGGTTGTTTTAGCCATAATGCATATAATTGTTTTGTAATGATTTTTATATTGTCTGAAGAAGGGTTTATCCCGAAAGCGCTAACCTGTGAATCTTTTTGGTGGATTAAAGTATTCATACAGCAGTGTCCTGCCTTTCTTTTGTTTGCATTGTAGGCTAGTCACCTGCAGTACAGATAAAACACCCTTCTTTGTTAATCCTGCTGATGTCATTCATTGTGAAATACACCTTTGGGGAAGAAGTACTCCACTAATGTCCATGGTGCGTACTATAAGTGCTGTAGTGTAATACATTAGTTAAGTAGGGGGTTCTACTCCCAGGCATGATGTGTGTGTATTTGTAACTCATATCCTGTGTAGAGGGTGTGAGTGTGTGACACCTGTGGGCAATGTGGAGGGGGGTTTTGCTTATCACTTTTATGGTGGCCCTAATGTCAACCATACAGGGATAACAGATGTAAATTAGCTGAGAGGCTGGGGTGCAAAGCCATACCCATATATGTGGCATCAAGGCCAGCCAATCACACTTAGCAACCCTACTATTACCCAGAGCACACACTCAACCCATGTGTCATACGCACACACATGCCTAGACAACAGCCAATATGTGGGTAGTACCCTGCATATTGGCCACTGAAAGTAACTATGCAGTGATAGGCTACAGAGGCCATGTCACCCTGCCCATCTGTCCAATATGCACATACATGCAGACAGTGCACCTCCACCTTGTTCCCCAATGGACACCTGCACCATCTTTGGTGCCTTCACATGTGACTCACAATGGACATACCATGTGTGACACCATGCCCTGTTTGGACAGATGACACTGGCATCAGGGAATGCTGTTAGCATGCTATCAATGTAGGTGTTGGGTAAACCTGATGCCCATTACCAGTTCCTGCCACAGGTGGCCAAGCCTGGCACATCTGATGATAATCTGTGTTCACAACATGGGCCAGACACCCCAGGTACAGTTCCACATGTCACTGTACATGCATGTGGGAGGTGTGCACATCCCAGACACCATCCATGTCATGGACTAAGGAACACATACATGGCAAGTGATGCACAGCATTGGTCAAACACAATAGTCACTCAGGTTACTGGATGGGGGATGCAGTACCCACCTGTGTGGGCAAATGCAGAAACTACAGGCCTGGCCCACAATACAGACCATTGTCATCTGGCCTGAAGCCAAGGTATACACATCACCTACCCTTGTATAGCCTGCTGGCACAGATGACTACCACACACCCATGTAGACATGCGCCCATGCATGTCAGAACTGGCACCCTATTTGTTCGTGTGTGTGTTGTATGGTGCATATGTCCACATCCACACTCACTACAACCCCCTAGGGCATACTGAAGCATGTTGTCTGATACCTCTTCATACTCCTTGCCCATACAACCTCCGTATGACCCATGGGGTGCATGTGATATCTGCACATTGATGTGTTGTGGCAATCCCACTAGTGATGATATGCACTCTTGGCCCTGCCAAGTGTGTCAATGTATGTGTATCCCTGTGTGAGTGTTCCTGTGTTGATGCTGGCACCTGTTCAAGCAGACAGGCACGTGTATGTCACGTACCATATATCTACTGTATCCCTGTTGCAGATGTCACTCACTATCACAAAAATGTTCTGAGTGCTCCACAGCAGGTAACCTTTGTGGCACATCCAATAACTGCATTGCACTGTGGTAGCACTACATAGTTGTTGGGGATTTGATACCCTGTGCTGGTAGGTGTGTGATATAAAAATGCTTCTTTTTTACTCACCCACCCCTCCCTGAGATGTATTCACCTCTGTTTGCTTCCCCCGCTCCCTCTCTGGTGGATGTGGAGACCCACATCTGCTATGCTTAGGCAGCAGCATGTGTATTTCATGCTCATGATCAGCTGATGGCCTCTGTATGAATTGCAGCCCTCCCCTAGCTGATTGCATGTGGAACAGCTGTGGTAACATTCCCATAGCTAATTGCTTGGAAACACACTCCAATACCAAGGAACATCACGGTGGTGTTGGCCCATTTCACTCACTGTGAGCAGGAACTAGATTTGTTGTTTGGCAAACAGCATCTCAGATGGATTGGGGATTTACCTCTAACAGCATACACGGTGGAAAGAGGCCATCAAACAGGAGGGGGATGTGCCTGACCGGACTGCAGATTGTAAGTGCTGCCATACTGCTCTTGGAGTAATGTTGGTTTAACAGTGTTTGTCTGGATACGCCTGTTGTACATGTCGCAATACCTGCCATGACAGTGCCATGTATATGAGGAATCCCTATCTACAGGGTCATCTGCAGACTGGGCAGTGTTGTGCCTTTGGTTTCATATGTTAGCCATGGTGCATCTATCTGTAGAATGCAGAAGGTAGTGTGAGGATTGCAGTCTGAAGAAGGTGAAGTCAGTGACAGTTAGTGACTCCATATCCCTCATAGGACATATGTTGCAACAAACCCCGTTACAATGGTAAATGTATGAGGTTATCGCAGCAGCATGTCTATACTGGCCCTGTGCATGTGCTGTCAGACACACCTGCACAGATGATGTGCATGAAGTGGTGCATATGTGCTTTACACCATAAATAGTGTCATCATCTCTGATGAAAAGGCAGTGATATATCAGACTGCTACACATGTCATGTACAGTAGGGTTCATATTACATGACATAACTTGGACAATCTGTGGATGTTTGTACAGTACTGAGGTCTGTGTAGTGATGGTGAATGTCGGCAGTGTGTGTATTGATAATATGTACTTTAGCCTGTGTACAGACTGTGGTGAATGTAATTGTTCTAGCTCCCCTCCTATGTGATGTTACATGCTGCCCCACTGTATGGTACCATTTTGCCGTACATGTTTGTATGGCCATACACACACATGTCCCATAACACAGACAGCCATCAGACCAAACTGTGTAGCAGCCCAGTAATTGTAAGGCATTCTTTGAGTGGCACATATGAGGATGGTGTCGAGCAGATAGTCAATATACTGTAATGTTATGCTAGCTTACCATGTGTGGCTGTGGCTATGTTCACATTGTGTGTGGTTATGCACTTTCACGCAGGTGTATCTTACCCTGTGCTGTGACATGGCTGTTGAGACTGCTATACATGCAGGTACATGTGCATTCCCCCATAGGAGATGTAGGCCAGTGTTGAGCCAGTCTGCATGTAGCCAGCACAGTGCATTGTGACATGCCTAGCAGCGTAGTGTACTTACCCAGTGAGATGTCATGTGCAAATACATGCCAGATGTACTGCTGCTGGGCCTCCCTTAAAGGTAATGTATGTCAGACAGAGCAGCGGGATGCTGTACAGATGTATGTCAATATCTAGTGGGTAGTATGTGTCCATGGCACCCCTGTACCAGCATTCATTATGTATCAGGCCACATAGGAGTGTGTGAATCCAAAACCTATGGTGGCAAATATATACATGTCGTTACGTGTTCTACCCATCTACATGGCTGTCTACATCCATAACGTCAGGCCTGGTACACATGTTGTGTAATAAGGGATTACGTGTAAACCTCTGGACTGTACAGTGTGTGTCCAAAGTTCCACATATTACATGCTAGCGGCAGTACTCTACAATGAGTTCCTTAGGATGTCTGTCACTGGGTAATGGCACACATGTTATGAGCAGATGTCACCCTCCACAAACACCATGTCTGTGAAGGCAATCCCAATGACAGTAGCAATAGTCTAGTAATGTACCTGCTATACATACCTGACATCCCCTTGCACTACAACTTTGGGAGTATAGGGGCTGGGGTAGGGCTACACACCAAGTCCAGGACATGTGGTGGAAATATATGTACATAGACTTATCCAGATAGCCATATATATATATATGTTTGCACATGTGTACTACTTCCAATTAACATTGGCATGGCAACTATCCACTATAAATCCCTACAGCATGTGGGTGTGGTCTCTGTACATATCCTGTGTGATGGACATCCTTCCTGTTCATGGGCATTAGTGTTACAGACAGCAGGTAGCAATAACTCTTACAGGAGAACCTGCACACTCAGAGCGGCTACATATTTGTAGGAGGAGCAGGAACTACACACAGACTATGAGTAGAGTTGTATTATGCTTTGAATAGTACTGGTGTTACAGGCTGTATGTGTGTACATACTAGTGTACCTTGGAATGCAGTCTGTCTGCACAGCTCACTACCATGGGCCTATCCTCTTGATGGAAAGAGGTATGCCTATAAGGTGTTGTCCATCCACCACACAGGTCCTGTGTCAGATATTACACTGGCAGTGTGTGCATTGCATGCTATCAGTACATGGCTACATCCATTTCTGTGTCTAACCTCAGTTCTCTGACTAAGGGTATTTTTCAGACTATCCTGTAACACCAGCACATTGCTTAGTGCATGGCAACAGTGTTCCACATATGTGCCTGTGTTCCAGCCTCTGTCCTCCATCTACATACCAAGGTTTGCACATATGTGATGCTGCTGGGGTTGATCTGTAGTGGGCTGTGAATATATCACACTGCCATTGCTGCCATTAGTCCACTGCTGTTGTATCCCCCACACATAGAGTGGGGCTGGGGCCATATATGTGTTGGCATCACCTACACAATACATGTGTGCCTGTATGCACTCCAGAGACCAGTGTATGTAACAGTGGTATATGGACCTGTATTATTGTGTGTAGGTGGTGAGCACCATAAATGACCTAGGCTGTTTCTAAATGTGGGGATAGCAGGGGTGGGCTGCCACAAGGTAACTGGATGTACAGTACCGTATACTTCACCTATAGTGACATTAAATACATGAATTGGGGTATTGCAAGCCTACTACCCCTGCCATACAGACTGCCCTGTTTGTTGGTGTGCTTATGATGGTGTCAGTTATGCCTTGTTAAGTACCAGTTGCAACCCATTAGACCACAAAACGTCTTTACCTCCCTCCTAGTGAGTTTGTACAGAGTGTAGATAGAGGCTGCTGAACTACACACCTGCAGTACATACTGTTGATTGTGTGGTATCCTGTGGGCCAGTCTGTATTCACTATTGTACAATTTGAAGGAACTGGCCTGGACAGCTACAGTTGTGAACCTTTTCAGACTACTGTAGTAGTGTAACAGTTTCACAGTTGCAGTACTCTGTTTATATGGTTGCCAGTATCTGAGCAGCTATATGACATGGCATATAGAACTGTTATAATACACAATTAAAGGATTCCCATGTTTGCAAACCTGGGAGTGGTGTCTTTCCTATAGTCTTTCTATGGCTAAATGTTGCAGGCAACGATTGACAATTGTATGGGTGGCCCATACAGTGTCCAGTTGTTCAGGTGTTAACAGTAGGCATAGTGGCCATTCCATATTATGTGCACCTTCTACATATGTATCTTCCTGTACATATATCTGCATGTGTATGTGTAGTCACATGTATATATATATATATATATATATATATATATATATATATATATATATATATATATATATATATATATGTGTATGTATATATCTGTATCTGCATATCTGTGTCTGTGTATCTGTATCCTGGGGATGTTGATGGCTTCCACATAGTACATGTCTTATGGGAGGCAGACTGTACTTGGTAGTGTATTGCAGGGCGCACATGTTTGGCTGTGGGGGATGCCTATCCATACAAGACGTATAGTGTGTGTGGGGCCTCTCAATAACAATAACGGTGCATGTGGGCATATGTGTATTTGTTAATCTGCCATTGCTATATACAGATGTATGGCCATATATACCTATATAGATATATATATATCTGCTAACATATATATGATTATGTCCATATATACCTACATAGATACATATCCGCATACACATATGTAACGTGCTGTGTATACGTAGACATATAGGTGTAGACACATATATGTGTCGATTTAGGCATATGCATGTATATATGTGCATATATATATATATATATATATATATATATATATATATATATATATACATATATATATATATATATATATATATATATATATATATATATATATACACACACATAGCTAAATATGTTGTATCTGTTTAGATGTTAATATATTTACACACACATACACCTAGATGTTGGTATACATTCTCCGTACTGTTGCATAACTGGACTGGATGATATGTTTCTGAAAATATAGAATATCTTTGTATCTGTCATGGCTTAGTGGTAAATTATGTTGGCTATGGAGTGCAGGGTCCTGGGTTTGAGCCTAGCAGAGGCTGTTTATTTTGTTGTTAGGCAGAATAAAGACCATTGGATACGGAGTGATTAAGGCACTTTTAAGCAGTTGTGAGCAGGTGTGTGCAGGTTTGCATGATGCTAAGCACTGCTAAGCCCTGTTTATACTTCCTTATACTCAGTTAGCATCTACTTTGCTTAATATGTGTAGGTGATGCTTGCTCCCATGCAAACACACTTAAACATGCTTACTGCTGCTTGTATAGCTTACACCTAAGTGTTAAACATATATCCAATCCAGGTAAGCCTCGATGCATAATTAATTACCCATGGTTCAAAGCTCCCTAAACACCCACCCCTACAGTCATCCATTCTCCAGTTGGAAATATGGTGTAACCACACCACTACACATTGGCCACTCCCTACTCCTCTGGACCCATCCCATAGGTTTACTCACTCCAAGCATCCTCAGACATCCCAACCTTTTAGTCCACAAACACTGGTGAAATGAGTTACCACTAAGACACTATTCACAATTTCTGGGTTGTCCCACCTGGGGCAAACATGCCTTTATTTCAAGATTAGATTTAGCGGGTCAACACTGTTGCTCCTACTGGTGGTAATCCACCAGTATTTCGAGAAGCAGTGTTTTGGTCAGCCCTCTGCCCATCCTCATTCCCTGTTTTGTGGTACAGATGACCCAGGGTAGGCATTTTGATGCAACTGCTCTTGTCCTACCAACCATGGGACAGTGTTATAATGGTTGCTTTTATGAATGACACAGGTCTTTCTGCCCAAGTCTTGATATAACCTAAGACAATAGCGCTACAGGGATACAGGGGTTACCAGTGTTTTCCTTTTGATAATGTTTTACATGCTTATTTTGTCGAACTGTTCATTCTTACTTACATATATATATATATCTGTACATTTGTATCTACATACACACACATACATGTAGATATGTAAATGCATTTCCTGTACTGTGGTATGACTGTGCGGGATGCTATATTTGAGGTTACATCATGTTTGTTCATGACTGCCATGGCTTAGTGGTAAATCACATTGGCTGTGGTGTGTAGGGTCCTGTGTTCGAGCTTTGCAGGTGCAGTCTATTTTGTTGATGGGCAGGACAAGGGCCATTGGATACAGAGTGGGTAAGGCACTTTTAAGCAGTTGTAAGTGGGTGTGCACGGGTTTGCGCAATGGTAAGCAGTGGTAACTTTTGGTTACATTTCCTTACACTCAGTTACCTTCTTGTGTGCTTAACCTGTGTAGGCAGTGCTTACCCCCGCGCAAACAGGCTGAAACCTGCTCACTGCTGCTTACAAGTGTTTACTCCTGCTTACCCACATGCTAATTTCTTTAAAAGAAAAGAAAAAAGGGGTGATAGGAAAGTGGTGAAAAAGGGGCACAAAGAAGGAAAGACTGTAGGCAAGGTAGCTAGGGATGTACAGGAAGGGTGTAGGGAAGGTCCATAGCTGTCCATTTCTTCTACAGCAACAGCTGTGCATATGCAATGAATTTGAAGGTACATTTGGACACTCAAACCCCTGAGAGAGGGGTGAGGACAACAATAGTATGTTGTGATGCCAATTAGAAATGTTTACATGTGTCCAGTGGACATGTGTGTGAAATGGACAGCTATGTATGGGGAGTGATTTTTTTGCAGGAACAGATTGCCCTTTTCTTCTTTTATTTTTAGGTGAGAGTCGGATGTTGGGGAAGGAGAGTAGGTATGATCATGGAGGATAGGTTGGGTAGTATGACAGACAGGACATACAAGATGCGTACAGGGGAGGTATATAACACATGTGGGGGGGAACACCTTGGATGGGGAGGGGTGTTTGGATGTCACAAGCCCATGAGCCCACAAATGGATACAGTGGGACTGAGGTCCCCACCCATGGGCAGTCACCACTGCCAGTGGCTGTGCTGGGGGCTGTGTAGAAGGGGCAGGCTCACCCTCTAGTTGAGCCACTTGTCCCTCAAGCTGGCGTAGGCAGTCTCGAATCTCCGTGTCAAGCTCCCTACACACCCATGGCCCGGACCGTACCATGGGTGACAGGTTCCTATCCACTCCCACTCCCAGGGGGGGTGAGCCCCATCCCCTGCGGTGGTTCCACCCAAAGATGGTGCAGGACAAACGGACGAGGAGGTCCCAGGCTGGGCCCAAGATGTGCTGGTGCCCGGTGCCATGGCCAGCTGAGGTGGGACAGGTGGGTCCGCTGGGACCGGCCTTCCCATACGAGCTATGTTGTAGCATGTTTAAGGCAGATATGGGTTAGTATTAGTCAACAGCATTCAGGATTAGTTATAACAGCATGCACAGGTATTCCCATTACCTAGGGCACCAAATATAGAATAGTTGCAGAGCAGGCAGAACACATGCATATATGGGACAACAGTGGCCATTACAACAACATGCAGGTTTCATTGATGGCAACAGGCCACCAATATGGGAGTATTTTAACTCATTAACCCCAAGTACCGTCTCATAGAGCCTCTGTGTTTATATCCGAGTGCGCTATGAGACGAAAGTAATTGCATGCTGTTACCCCCAAGTTCCTTGTACAAGCACTTTCCAGTCCTATTTCAGCCTTATTTTGTGACACCTAAGCTAAAAAGGTAACTGAACTTTGTCAGTTGACTTCTCAACTTAGGTTTCACAGCAGATTAATCATATCCTTACATTAAAATTTTTCAAGAAAATCGGCTTAGTATGCACTGTTTTCCTCTGCTTACACCAAGCCAATTTTGTCTGTATTCTGTGAAGCTAGTAGTGGCAGCCAATCAGAGAAATCTGAACAACCACTTGCATAACACCTCTCCCCCATATGTGTATCCATTTTTGGGAGAATAAAGGCTTGGTTCTTTTTGTTTGCAATACTGTTAGTTTGATATAGAACCAATCATAGGATTATTACTCATCAGTATTAAGTAAGTTGATCAATGTTTATGATTTGTTATTCTTGCCTCATATATACCATTTTCATCTGACTTATTGTTTGATTCAGTGCCAATATGTCACTGGATTACTGACCATCAGAACATAACATTAAGTTTTCACCATCTTTGGTAATGGTGATTCGTCAGTGCATTGTTTTTAACTGGGTAGCCATTTCTGGTGTTATTGGAATAAGTTTTAGTAGTAAATACTCGTTGCTTCTTGCTTGTATTTTGTGAGCTTGAGATTTTTATTATGGGTAGCAGAGCAGTCTACGGTGGGGCAGGTTTTTTAGTCCCATTTTGTTATCCCCGCTTATTTTTTGAATTGTGTATTAATTTTGCTGGACTTATTGTATGGTTAAATTTATAAAGTATGTGGTCTTTACACTGAGACCCTGACAGTGTTCTACAGAGTGTCTTGCGGGTCTTTGCGGGCGTGTATGTGTCTGCTAAGTTACTCGTTTGCATAGCATTTTTTGAATTATCGTTCTTTGTGTTACGTATTTTCAAGTGAGTCTTCACTGATGTAACTAAAAGAATAAGACTATTTTCATAATTTTCAGAGCACCTTAACTCAAATCTATCCAACTGTAGTCAAAAGGAGCACTGGTAGATATTGTACAATGAAGCGTGTTATACTTTTCAAAAGCCAGGCTTGCAGTTACCTATCTTGCTATTTGTTCTTTATTTCAGTGTAACTATTAGATCGTTGTGTGATTTTACTTGAAATATGTTGTAAAAATGAAGTTTGAGCTGCTTTGGGTTTAGACAAACTTATCTTCTGGTGAGTCAGTTACTCCATTCATATCCTTTTGTTACACTTCCACAGCAGCATGTATTTATATGTATGTATACACACTCTGCAACTGACTGAATTTAAAGTCAACTTGCATTTTTGGTAATAAGCTAGTTAGTATGCTACCCTTCTCTTTTCTTTTCAACTATGGAACTTTTGAGGGTAAATACATGTTGGTGCTGGTGACTGATAACTTGAAACACGAGCAGTAAAGGTGATCCATTGAGGAGTGACTTCCATACTGCATGGTTTCTAAACAAATTAATTACTACAAATATAATATGGTACGATCGTGTTGTCATCACAATTCTCCCCACCCCCCAAAAGTCCTCAAGGTCAGTGCATTACTCTGGTTTACTATTTGACATCATGAATTCCTACGCATCAGTTTCCATTTGCAAGCTATTTTAGCACAAGTCAATTGAACAAACATCGCTGTATTTCACTGACTTTTAGACACAGATGCCCAATGAGCTTACCCTGCAAAAAAAGTTAGTATGTTAATTTGATTGTACATAAATATGCATCTCTAATCCTTCTGCACAATGACCCACACTATCCAGTTTCTGTGGGGAAAATATACAGTCAGATAATGACGGCTGAACAGAGTGCTGGAAATTACGGTCAAAATGTAACATGATCATACTCTTCCTACTCCTTGTAAAACTGTTGCTTCATTTTATTTATTATTTGCCAGTGAGAAGCAGTTGTACTTTTGTTTGTGCTGAGAATCGAACAATTATAATGCAATCACGATACTGACAGGGAATTTATACTTAATGCTGCAGGTCTTCACGTTAAATACGTGCCTGAATTATTTCAGGTGACAGTATCCATAACTGTAATAAAAAATTGAATATTTTGGACCCTTTTAATGAAAATATGATTATTGCATCTCAGTCTTTCTTTTTATTGAATAAGGTCTGGGTGTTATGAGAGGCTTAGTTAAATATATTTTACTGCTGATTTTGGCATTGCTCAACCAGTATTTTGGATAATATTTTTACCTTTTTCACCACTGTGTTATTGTAACCAGAGGGATGGTTAGGTGAGATTACATGAATTACTACATTTTGGACTAATTCTTACATGGATGAAACAGATAAGTTAGACATTTCTACTTGTATTATTGTATTTCTGATTATACTCAGTAGTTGCCTGAGTCAGGTAAAGGTTATTACTTGCTGACTACTACCAGCATGTAGCTACCATATATTTTGGGCATTTTTCCTGGCTTTGTCAGTCAGACGTGGACATTAGGTGAGAGGAACGGCTCAGTAATATCTAAGTGTTGTACTATTTGCACTGAATTATAATGAATCTCTACTCAACAGGTTATGTGCAGCAATTATCACCTATGTCTGAGCATGCATAACTTTCAAGTGATGAAATGCAGATCATTATCACATTAACAATAACTGCAGTTCCACTATAGCACTGAGTCATTATCACTTTTCAAGTAAAACCCTCAGCAGCTGTCACTGTTATTCACATAAGTAGAGGTCGTTATCACATTGATGAATGCACAAGCCAGATCTGGGTTTTTGTCTACATGGAGTCATTTCAAGCCATCCCACACCAATTTCTTTATATCATTTTTAGAATTTGTTTGATACACAGTAAAGTCCTCATTGTGGTTATATGGTTGGCAGAAGAGACCAATATGCATATAAATGGGGGACAATGACATCCCTAGATCTAGACACAGCCCTTTTATTTCTAATCTGTGCAATATAGAAGGACTTTTTACAAGAAAAGATACAAGTTGGTCAACAGTTAGGTCACTGTCCATGTAATCAAATCCCAAACAACTGGGTCAACAGTCTGAGTTGGTCACCAGCAGTGGTATGGGACACTTCAGATGCCCACGACCTGAAACCCCATGCCTGTCCTCAGCATATTAGTGGAGAGGCGGCCCTTACCCTGTTTTTCCATTTACATGTGCCCATTCTGTGCCCCCTTGTTAGTTATTGTGTGTAATTTGGTGTTTTCACAGGTGGTAGGTATGTACCTCTGCAGCGTCATCACCACATATGTACCTAATGAAAAGAATACTGCCCCTGGAATAGGAGTGAAGATTTGGATGGGCTAACCAGGTAATGCATATGATGTACATATATATGTTGTCTTCCAATACATCTGTCAAACTTTAGTAGTAATCCGTTTGCATTTTCTTTCCTGTGCAGATTGGTCCACCTTCTGACACTGACATGGCTTCACAAGCAGGAGAACGACAAGTGAGAGTGTGGGTATGTGGCCATTCCTACATTCACTGGGCTGCCAGCCTTGCCTCCATAACTGATAACCAGTACAACTTGAGCTTCTCCACATCCAGTGTGAAGGTATACTGGATTGCAAGATGAGGTATGCATTGGAACGGAGTACTGCAGTTGTTGGAGAGAAGTGTTCCATGTACCCTGATCCCGACATTCTTGTGCTGCACATTGGAGGGAATGATGTCATCAGTCAACCACTCGGAAGGCTTCAGTTTCAAATCAGAGCAATTTTTGAACACCTGCAGTCGTGGTGGCCACGTTGTCATTTTGTGTGGTCTGACATAATTCCTCGACAGATATGGAAAACAGAAAACAGTCAACGGGCAGTGCATAAGGCCAGACATCTACAGAATGGGTTCATGCATGGCTTGATGCATAGGGTAGGTGGATCTACAATCTGCCATGACAGCATCACCGTGGAAGATGATCACCTGTTCAGAAGGGATGGCATTCACCTAACTGAGGCGGGCATTGCTTTGTTCTTGACTGACCTCTACAATGGCATGAGAAGAGCTATGCAGGATTGGTAACATGCAGCTTGTGGGAAGAATGGAAAGCACCCATGACCGAGTAGGACCTGTATAGTAAGTAAAACTCTGTTATGAAATGTGTTGTGTAAAATATATTTTTCTGAGTTTGGCAAATAACTATGGTAAGGAGCTGGTGAAGATGCTGAGAAAGAACAACTGTTTCAGGACAGTGCTAGCATGTACAATTTAATATGTCAGTAACCATCCCGCAATACTTCTTTTTTATTCCGCTTTTATTAGGCATGTGTGGAGTTTAGATGACACAAAGGGCTTATTAATACAGAACTTGATCCCTTTGGGTCCATTGCTGAATGAACACTTGTAAAGAGAAAAGGCATAGGTAAGGCAGACTGCTGGCACTAAAGGAGGTTGTGAGACTGCAGTGGTGTCAGCTGTCTGAGTGGGTAGCTAGCACAGCTATCACACAGATCAGATGGCCTTCTCTGCCAGCGAAGTCCCACGCCTGTCCTGGGTTCATTAGTGGATTGGCAGTCCTTACCTTGCTTTTTCTCTTTATATGTACCCATTCAGCAGTATGCTGGCTACACCAAGAATGTGTATATTTACAATCATATGTGTCTACATGGTAAAACAACTGCTTCTGAATGCTGTACACATGTACACATATCAGTTTTGTTAGGACTCGGGTTATAGAAATTATGATTTTTTTTATATTTTGGTAAATAACTTTGCAAGGGAGCATATCAGTGTAAAACTCATTTTGAAGACAGTATTGATAGCTCTAACATGGTAAAAGAATGGTGCCTGTATGTTGTACACATGTGCAGCTATCAGTTTGTTTCGGACTTAGGTTATGGAAATATTGTTTTTTTTTTTCATATTTTGGCAAATAACTTTGCAAGGGAGCATCTGAATGTGGTAAGTAATACCTCATTTTGAAGACAGTATTGATAGCTCAAACATGGTAAAATAATGGTGCCTGTATGTTGTACTTATGTGCAGATATCAAAGTTTGTTTTGGACTTAGGTTATGGCAATTATGATTTTTTTCATATTTTGGTAAATAACTTTTCAAGGGAGCATGTCAGTGTGCCAAGTAATACCTCATTTTGAAGACAGTGTTACTCCTTACAACATGGTAAAAAAATTGTGTCTGTGCACTGCACACATGTACAGATATCACAGTTTGTTTAGTTTTGTATGATTATGAAAATTATACATTTACAATACTTCTCATTATTATGCCCATATCTTTGCGAGGGAGCATGGTGATCACACAAATGATGCATCATTTTGAAGCTGACATTCAGATGCACAACTTCTACACTGATATGCAGGCACTGTCTGTTACAGATAATGAGATATTATGCTTTGTTTATATATCAATTATGAGAAATAATATATTAATCATATTTCTGTGAATATCTCAAGAAAGGAGCATCACACAGTAATGGTTAAGGTATCATTTTAAAGCTGACATTCATACTAACAAATTAAATTTAAATTGTATGGGTCTGCATGGTACATTGACCAGGATATTGTGCTTTGCTTTTCCAAAAAAGGTAAAAAATATGCACAATATCAACATTCCATGCCAAATATTTAATAATGACTTTGATATGCACTATCACCATTACACTGTTGGAAAGGTCAGTGTCTGCTGAACAACTTTTGTGCTTACATTTTTAGTCTAGCTCTTATAGTTAAAGAGTTATGAACATTTGTTTTCTGTATGGTATTACAACTGGATTTTCTGAAAATGAGCTCAGGCTGCACTGTTGTTCCTATGGTGGAATTAAGCAGGCAGCTTTTTCTAAGCTGCTCCGGAGTGAATGAGTTAACATGGGGCATGCATAGAAACAGATGTGAATATTTATAAACCAATAGGACATATGAGTTGTGTAAATTGGTTATTTTTGCACATATGGTAGTGGTGAGAGAGAGAGAGTTCAATGAACAACTAATAAATCCTTGTAGTTTTCACAACATTCATAGTCACCACAGTGGTTTGTCCCTCACATGTATTATTACACTACCCAATGGCCTTATATTGTACAATGGTATGTTTGTAGATTAGTATGTATGGGACCTGTGTCTTATGTACAGGCTTGACAAGATGCAGGTGTTAATGCAACATGTTTTGAGATTGCTCTCATACACTTTGGGTGAGATGCTGGGATGACCGGTTTGTTTGCATGTACATTCTCTGACTATGTACAAGTCTGACTATCAGTTATATGTCATTAACAGCTGCCTACATTTCTTGGATCATCACACTAATTTGTCAGGAGAGCAGGGCAAAAGGCAGGTGATGTGGACCATTTACCTGGACATACTGGGCAGATTGGAACAGCTGAGGGGTATGAATATGCATACCACTCTCTATTTGAGCATTCTAGCAAAATCTGTACAGTTGTTAAGTGTTAATATGCATACAGCTTTCTCTCTAGACATTCTATCAAACTCTGTACAGTTGTGTGGAATGATTATGCATACAACTTACTAGCGCTCCTGGGATTCAAAGCCCTGCTGTGTGTGGCAAAAGCATTACAGTTAAGATCACTGTACACTATGCTATCAGGCAATTGTTGTGAAGCTTTGCAATATTTTCTGTCTAATATGACTGACCTGTTTGCACTTCCAACATTTTTGTACGGAACTTCATACACATTTTATCTGCATACCACAGTGTGGGTAACACTGCTTACTACAACAGTACTATTTAATAACTGCAACAGTGCAACAACATATGACTGCAGAGTAAACAGAAGCAATGCAGGGGTTATACCTTTATTCACAGCATATTACACAATTCTGTATACAGGTACAACACTTTCTGAGGCTCTTACATTTATTTGTTATGACAGTACATGCAGGCTATTTACTAACCTGCCTCATGATGCATCCTTTGCAGCCTAGCATCATAGGCTTGCTGGTTCACAGCACGCTCATCTGCAGCTGTCAGAGAAATACAGTGATATTTAGCCATACCTATCCATAGTATGCACAAGCTAGGCAATTATTAACTACTTAGTGGAAGGAGTACTTACTCAGTTCTGGAGCATTCTGTATCTGCCTTGCTTCCTGGATCCACTGTTCCAGGACATCCCCCCTCCGCTGCTTCAGGTCTGCATGGTGGTGTCTGACCTGCTCACCAGTCTGGGGGATACCTGTGGCACTAGTGAGGTCACGGGCGAGACTGTCCCAGGCCTCCATTTTGTACTGTGAGCCCTGGTACTGGCCCTGCAGCAGTCTCCTGTCATGGTGCTTTACCAGGAGCCATACCATGAATTTGGACTCCTGGATGCCCCAGTGTTGCGCTCTAAAGTGAGTCCCTTCTCCCACTCCAAACATTCTGCCTGCAGGTGGATGCTACAACCAGTTATGAGCCGTATTCCCACCTCTTCGGTTTAAGTAGGTCCAGATTCCTGCACTTTTCCGTAATTGGTCAGTTTCGAAAAGGCTAAGCTATGGGCACACCTGCTTACTTCAAGTTGGCACTGCTTAAAGAGGTATACCTGTGGGCAGATTGCATTGGCTTCCCTACACATTACTTACACTTGCTAAGTTGGACTGTGATGATGTTAGCATTGCTTATTGGTTATCTAGCATTATATTTGCCTTTTGGCACTGATTTATTATTCGTTACAGGTTATGTATGTGTCTGGTATCCATGATGCATGTGTACATACACTGTATGGGGTCCTGGGGACTTCAAAACTTTATTTCGATGACACCTCAACTCTATGTTTACTGCAGTACTCCAATTCACATATTTATGGTCTGTGGCAGGTTATAGAACATCACACTGTACATAGATTCAGTAGTGAAGATTAATTTGCTGATACCTCCTTTATATGTATTGCTATGATGGCTTAGTGGTTAACTACTGTGATGTACAGGGTCCTGAGTTCTAGCCTTGCAAAAGCTGTTTATTTTGTTGCTGGGGAGAACACGGGACATTAGGTACAGAGTGATTAAGGCACTTTAAAGCAGTTGTGAATGGGTGTGCGTGGGTTTGCGCGGTTACAGTTTCTTACACTCAGTTAGCTTCTACTTTGCTTAATCTGTGTAGGCAATGCATACTCCCATGAAGATGCACTTAAGCACGCTTACTGTTGCTTATATATTCTTACTACTGCTTATTTATGCTTAAACCTGCTTACTAGTGCCTTATTCATTATGACACTAACACTTTAATTAATTAAATTAGGTAAACATTTAATGCAGTACTCCAGTTCACATTTACATGTTATTATGTAGGTTATACAGCAAAAGGATGTTAAAATGTGCTCATATACACATTCCACATGGAAAATAATATGTGCTGCAGTAGGACTCGAACTGGGAATGCCTGTTCATGATGCGTATGCTCTGACCACAACACTATTGGCGTTAACATTGATTCTGCATATGTTTTTCTATATGGATGATTTTAACATGTAAGTTACGCTAAGCAAAGGGCAGCGATGCACAAACACACTGCACTTTGCTTACACTTTCAATAATGAAGAGATACTACAGGAACATAGGGACACAGGGAATTTAAATGTAATAGTTCTAGGGACAGGGGCTCAACATTCAACTATGTTCTTGTGTGTTTACACCTTCGATTTTATTTCAGTGTTCGTGGACACTCTTGTATGCTTTGCATACATTTCGGTATCCACGGACACTGACATATTGCTTACTATTAGAGGCAGGCTGTAATAATAAGCAATGTAGGTTGTGCAACTGTGGGGGCATGTTTAAGCCTTAGGAAAGCGCTTAAACATGCCTCCTGTACTTACACACATTTCCTGTGCACATCAAGGGTGCGGCAGCGCACCCTCATAAATATTCATATGGTGCTGCTGCACCATCTCTGAGGAGGACGCTCAGCGCAAGGCTAAAACCATCCTTGTGCTGAGCTTCATGAATCCTGGGGAATATCATAATTTATGGCATACATGAAAAATATGATGGAGACAATATAATACATTTCTTAACAACCTGACTGTATAAAATGTTAAAAATGCCATTATTGTTTGGGTTTTAAAGGCCACATAGATCCTTGAGAACACCTTCATTGAAGCAAGTTTCACCATCACATTCAATAACACTCAAGTTTATATTCAGCATGGAAAAAGACCAAATATTAAAAACAGTATTTTCCCGCCCACCTATTAAAGTAGGTGAGTATGTAAGCAGATTTGACAAAGACTATTTTAGTAAAGTAACAAACAAAGGGAAATCCTGCTTTTGACTAATTAAAGAACTTTAGAAGAATAATATTAAAAGCTACTTTGATGTTTCCTTCAAAAATCAAAATATTTCTCTCTGAAGGAATTAAAGTCATTGACACACTGGATGATGCATCTATATTTGTAAATAAAAATAAAATCCTTAACAACACGAAGAAATGAAGAAATGGATTGGAATGTTACATCCCACAAGAGGCAGAGTAAAGTGAAGTCTTGAAAACATGTTTCTAATGTTAAGAAAAGAACTTAAAAATGTGGCATTTATTCACAGATTGCAGAATGTTTCTTTCCTGAAACAATAGATTTACTCTCTAAGTAAAGGGTTTGTTTAGGACTTCAAGCTTCCAAACATATGTAAGTGTGTATTTATATTTCAAACTAAAGCATTTTATAGGATAGGGAATATAAATAGTTAACCTTACTATATTTATAGTGAAAGACTTAATATATTTCATTTAAACTAAACTTATTAATGTATGTCTAAATGTTAAAGAAATATTTAATGTATGAGAATGTCAGTAAATTATAATTAATAGAATTAGTAACTTTAATCCTATATAAGATAATAATTTTATTTTATTTGCTTTAACTTTATTCAATATGTGCATTACTGAGTTCAATGAATACTATCCCAACTAGAAGTCTGAACATGCTGGTGACTATGTTTTCTTTGTTCATGTATCCATTTACAGGTCATTTATGAAGCAAATAATGCTTAAAAAAACCTTGATATCAAAAGAATGATTTAGTTTTGTGAAACTGCATGCTTTACTTCTTGCCTATTTCTTGAGCTGTTTTTATTAAAATTCAGGCCCTATAAGAGTTCACAGTTCACTACTGATGCTTATAAGGAAAATATATATTACATATACCTGCATATGGCAGAAATTTGAATATATACATTTCCATATAATTTACCCAGAAAATTACATAAAAATATTCAAAAAAATCCTAAAAGCTGAAATCTGAAATATGGGTACATGAACTCTAAAGCTTTTTGCATATTGTCTGTCATTGGATTCACTTAGACTACCTGAATAACTCATTTCATGAGTCAAAGCTGAAATTTGAGTGTTTTATTGCTGAGTAAGGTCAATCATTTTGATAGAAGGAAGATTAGATTTTTCAAGAGGTTTGAACCTTGGAAATGGAGAATGTGATTTGAAATAAGCACTTTGTAACTTTTATATACCATATAGGCTGCAAATATTTTGATTCTATTGAGTAGAAAGATATTCCCTTTGACCTTAGTACTGTACATGTTTTTTAATGAATTAATTTAATTAGTCAAATGAGTTGTAGATATTTTTATATTTATCATATTAAGAGTATTGCACAAATTTAAGATATAGACACTAGTACTTTTTAAACATTCAGAGGTTTTGTTAAAGTTATTGCATATGTGTATATCCTTTAGAATGATAACTGGATATATGCATTGGTTTTCATACAGTATAATAGTTTGGGAAGTTACGATTACCTGTCACCTTTAAGTTTACATATAACTTAATCATGTCCCACTCTCTTCTACTTGTTTATTTAGAGATTTACTTATAATAATATTTAATGAGAAAATAATTTAGGAATATTTAATAGATAATTATACTGCTATTACATAACTTCATATGCATGATACTATTTGTTAGATTATTTATTATTTGTGATTAACCGAAGTTGATTATTAAACTTTTATGTAGTAATGGGTAAATGGATTTAACCAGCAAAATATACAACTAAGTTAGAAGTCTGTAATTTGTTTACTTATATATAGTATTATATTAATTATTTGTAAGTCATGGTAGCTTTTGGCAAGTTTTTGATGAAATGTTAGGTATTTGTAGGTAGAAAAAAGTATAGCAGTTTGTCAATTTGACAGGCAAACTATGGACTTCAGTATCCATGGCAGGTTGTGTTTTATTAGTAATATATATAGTTACAGTTGTAGACTTATTTCTGTTTTTGTTATTTACATGTTTTGGTAGTTTAGCTTGTAGAAGGGAAGAATTAAAAAATGTCACATGGTAAGATAGTGTTGGAGAAATACATTAGATTTGTATATCCAATTACATTCATATGGTGGATAAATGTGTCATGTTATCTCTTGGTAAAATAAATCTTCTCAAATACACAGTACGGTATGGAAAGTTTTAATTTATTATTTATTAATGTAAATAGACTAAATAATGGTAACAAAAGGAAATCATTAATGACATATTTAAAATTAAGCAGAGGAGACATTATTTTCTTCCAAGATTGCCATTATATTTCATTACTACAAATGTCTACATTACTTTGGGATTTTTTATAGATTCTGTGACCCTAGGCATTACAGAAGATCTTCTCCAAAGTATTGCAGTTCCTGTACTCTTTTTGTTAAAATAAGCAGATGATAAACTTTCATACTTTAAGTTATTTAGATATTGTGTATCTTTATCTAACATGTATTGGATACCTGGAATAGGTGCAAGAGTAGCTAAAGATCACTTAAACTTATTAAAGGTCATTGGAAGGGTAGTTTAATCTTATCTGGTGATTTTAACTGCACCTCTAGTATTAAAGATACAGGTAAGCAGAAGAAAGTTAAAATTCTATTATCAGCTAAAGCAATGAACAGATGGATTAGTAATAATAATCTAGTTGACTTAATAATAAAATCAGAAGATGACTCATTGATCTTTAGCATTATTTTTATGCACATGGGATGCAAAGTAGAATTAATAAGATTTATGCTTCCACAGATTTACTAAGTAAAGCTAATTATTTTAAAACTATTTCTTATCCTATATCTAATCATAATGCACTAATATATCAAAGGATAAATATGAATTTCAGATTATTTATAGAACCCCAGTATATATGATGAAATTAAAAGAATTTAAGAATTATCTTAAGGTACAAATTGAGAATTTTTTTAAAGTCAGGTTAGTAAAGTCATATTATGGGATTCCTTAAAAATGCATATTAAAGATAGCATAGGAAGATGGTCTAGTAATAAAATGAAAGAATATGATAAAGAGGTGTTAGAAATGCAAGATAACTTACATAAAGCAAAGTTTGAACAACAAAGAAAAATAGATAATACAGAAGTCATTAACATTAATGAAAAAATATATCAAACAGTTTTAATGCATAAAGTAGAGACAGCCTTAGAAAAAATAAAAGTGCCCAGTTATGTGATGTTAAGCAAAGAGGCACAAATCAATAATATACAACATCCTCATACTAAGGTTACTTCAGACATAGAATAAATGCTTAATATTTTTAAAAAATCCAAGAGGATCCTTATTAAGATAAAAATGCTAATCCTGATGATTGCAAAATTGATAAGTATTTAAAGAAAATGTTACTAGTAAAAATAATGATCAGCAAATATCTCTGTTGAATAAACCTATTACCATAAGAGAAGTTAAAGAAGCTTTCAAAAAGATAAAACTGGCAAAGCTCTAGGGTTTATTGGTTTACGTGTGGAATTATATAGTTTGCTTCCACTAAACATTTTAGAATTACTGAGCAATGTTTTCAGGATAATTCAGAGTGATAAAATAATTCTTCTCTCATGCAAATGTTTTGTAATATCACTTATATTTAAACAAGGAAAGGATAATAAGTTAGTTTCCTCATATAGATGGATTTTATTCTTAAATGCAGATTATAAAATGTTTGCTTCCATCTTTGCTTCAAGATTAGGAGATATAGTAGATTATTTAATAAAGATCAAACAGGATTTATGGTCAGTAGATTAATGTATGACAATGTTAAAGGATGGTAACAATCTTAGATTTAGCAAAAGGAATGAACCAAAAATTAGCCATAATTAGCCTAGATATTGAGAGATCTTTTGATTCTGAAGATTGCAATTACTTATTTAAAACTTCAGAAGTGTTTGCATTTCCAAAACAGTTTATTGGGATATTAAAAATATGTATTTTGCATTTCTTCAGGATTCACACTAAACAAAGTAGAAAGCAAGGGTGTCCCTTGTATCCTATACTTATTTGTATTAGTTATTGAATCCTTATCTAACAGTATAAGAAGCAAAATTCATGTGTTTAGATAGTAGAGGAATGAGTGACTCAATTGATGATAAGAATAAAAGTATACTGCTTTAGTCAGTTGGTCAAACATCTTCAGTTTTCTACTGGAAAGTTTTTATATGGAATAAAATTGATTTTTTTTCAATTATTAAGAATTGTCAGTCTAAGAGACAGCCTTATGTAGATGATATTTTACTAACTGTAGGAGATTTAAATTATTCAACTGAAGAACTAGATGAGGAAATGAAAAGTTTCAAAATATATCCCTGATGAAATTTAAGAATAATAAAACAGAAACTTTAGTGTTAATTACCAGATAGTAAGTTTAAAGTTAAATATCAGTATAATTAGGAAGACAAGAATTAAAATATTTAAGAATAAAAATTTATCAAGATGTAAGTAAGATTACTAATCATAATTTTGAAAAAATAATTGAAGAAGAACTAAAGATTTTTTTTTTTTGCTTTTAAAGATAGGTTAGTGCTTATTAAAATCATATTACACAAGAATATATATATATATATATATATATATATATATATATATATATATATATATATATATATGTATATATATATATAGTATATACCTGAAAAAAGCTATTAAAAATGTTAATCTCATTTTTATGGTACCCTAAAAAGCCAAGAACTATTTATAAAAATCCTATTAGACTATGGAAGTATGGTGGTATTAGCTTTCCAGATGTAGAATCTCATTCCATTGCTGCAAATTTTAACTCTGTTGCATTAAGACTCAGATTATACGAGTCAATGGAAACTATTCAGGAACACATTATATTAAATTCTTATAAGTTTATTAAATATGATAAATTAGAAGTATGTTACAATCCTCTCATCTGGTTTATAAAACTTGCCTTATAAGGAGATTCATTAAAATCTTTAGACTCTGTATATATGAAATCAGTTCTAAAAGCTGTTAAGAAATATGTTTTTTAAATCCCATTAATTTTAAAATGGAAATGTTTGTGCTTTCCTATTGCACATACCTCTAGCTTTATGGAAACTCAGAACAATGTTAAAATGAATTTATTTAAAAATAGGGTTAGTGTTGTGGTCCATTTGCTTTGAAAAAGGGATATCTAAGACACCAGAATGTTAAATAAAAGATTGTTAAGTTGGATTAATTTGTTAGTAAATATTATCCATCAGTAAGAAATTAAATAAATTTGTACACAATATGAATGAAGAGGAACAGTACACTATTCCCCCATTATATGTGTATGTGAGTGCTATCATCAAAGGTACATTTTCCTACAAAAGAAGCTTGTCAAAGTTATATAAGTTAATTATAAATAATAATAACTCTGATGCAAAATACTGGAACATTTTAGATAGTTTTATTCTTATCAATTGAGTCACTCAATCCACTACTAAGTTACTTGTGTCAGTCAAACATCTTCAAGTTTATACTGGAAAGGTTTTATGTTGAAATATATACATAGAATGTTTGTTACCCTTTATAAAATCTCTACATTTAGCAAAATAACTTATTGAATTTGCTGGAGATGCAGTAAACAAGTAAAAGCTGATTGGGCACAAACATTTATGGATTTTGAAAAATTAAATGTTTATTGGGAAGAGATATGCATTTGTAATGGGTTGTAGTCTGATAACTGCTCTTTATCTAGATCAACAATAATAATGAATGTTTCACTTCCTTTATATGTAAAACCAAAATAACAAAAATGTTTTGGAGTCTTCTGGCAGACGCTAGAAAAATGATTAACAAAAATTGGAAATCAAATACAGTTCCTATGTTCAAAGAATTTTGAAATTTAACAGCAATGGTATGTAAAACTGAAAAAGAAGTAATTAGAATCAAATCTGTAAACCATACTAAGACTTTGAGATGTTGGGATGGCCTTGAAATGTTGCTATTGAAATACTAAGATTCTTAATTTGTTAATTGCATTTGATTCCTCTGATGATTCAATGTATTGCTAGCATTTTGTAGCACTATGTGATACTGAATTTCTTTCTTTCTCTGTATATATTGTACATATGTTAAATCAATAAAATTTTCTAAAAAAGAATAAGAATAAGAAATACCAGTAATTAAAACTGATAATACATAACAAAATTTGATAAGTGGGCTACTGTATCAGGATGTCGGTATGATTTGATCGTGAGGGTCAAAGCCTAAGTGATTAAACAAAGCCAACTGTTGGTAAAGCCTGATATACCCATACACAGGAGTGGATTATTGGCATTGTACAATTACATTATTTAAGAAAGAAAATGCTTTTCTTTTTTAAATAATGTTTTTGTATAACAGCACTTCAGTCTTCTTCTCTGTTGTTTCCCCTGTACTGATGTACTCTGCATGCATATGGGATTTACAGTCCCATACTTGCACAGTACATGAGTGCAGGCAAAGGAACAGGGGAAACAGACTTGCTACTGCCTTTTTTAATATTAAAATAGAAATATACTTGAGACAATGCAAACATATAAGGAAAATCAGGTAGGTTTCTGTTTGTTTAATTTTGCAGAATGAGCCTGATTTGTCTATTTCCTCTATCCTTCTGCATATGCCAATAGGAAATTTGACCACTCAATGGTTTTGCAGCAGCAAGAATTTCTTCTATTGGTATATGCTCCATTTGAAATGCTTACTTGGATGTCCATTTAGCATGTTCACTTTTGAATGGTAATGCACATTTATTGTATAATTAGAAATAATTGCAAAGAGCAAGTAAGGGGTATAAGCATATATACTTGTAAAGTCTATAACTATTTTTAAGCTATATTAAGTTAAATCTATGTGGAGAGCAAGTTACTGTACATATTACAGATGAATTAGCCCACTTAAGCTTATAGATACATATGCAGGTCAACTTTTGAGTCCTTAAGACTTGGGACTACCAGTCTTACTGCCAATGAATGTGAAACCACAATTTCAGTGTACATAAAGCTTTCACATTGCATTGAGGAATGATTCATAGTGATACTCTTTTTTGTGAAAAGGCTGGCTAAATGTAATACAGGATTTACTGCTTCACAGATGATGTCCCCAAAATAAGGTATTTATGGCACTGACCCCAATGGATATAGTAGTTCCACTGATCTCTGCCTGCACTTTTTGCAGTAACCTCTAGGACTAAGTAGTACTTTATTAGTAAAGTATAGGGTAAAGTATACATTATACTGCACTTTCATGAATTCAGATTTTTCCCTATTGATTGTATGACACATACATTGGTTAATAAATAAACACACACCAGAACTTAAAAAAAAAACAAATAAACAACAGTACTCACTCACAATACAAACACAATCATTACAATGTATCCATATTGATATATCATTGGTTAAAAAGAGTCTATCTCAATGTTGTTGAATCTATAGCCTGAACACACAAATGTTTCTGGGAATTCTAAACTATCTGAAGTGAAATTAAAGCATTTTTGCACTATGGCTTTGACACCCCTCCCCAGCACATGCCACCCCCAGCCCCTGGTCTCAGATTTATGGTAGGCTGCATTTTCAACATCCCAGCTAACCATATGTACTTACTCTGAGGTCATTATACCTTAATGTAGAATGACAAATGAGAGACTACACAATCTTGGGATTAATATATATTCTCCCACAACTGTTCTTCTATTCACGATAAACTGAAAGATTAAGATATAGTCTCCAGAATTACAAAAGATGCCCACTAATACCTATCTGTAATGCAGAATATACCAGTCTGTAGGAAAAAGTGAACATTGTTTTTCTATCCAGCTATATTTGTTCTTGGAATTTATGATGAAATTTGTACCTTACATGAGTGAAATGGAAATAGTCACAGAAATTTTCTTAAACTGACTTTGGTCTTTACGCAAACATTAAACATTGAGCTTTTTCAGAACCTGGAATATCAGTTTTAAGAAGTTTCTGTTGATCTCCAAAGTTGCATTATTTCAACAGCTGGTATATTTAAAATGCAGAAATATCAGATGGGGTATCTCATATTGGAGTGGCATTGTCAGTTTTTGTCACAGACTAGAAGCTAACTTTGCCTCTCAGGACATATATCTCCAACTCTTCCCCCTGGGACAAGTAAGCAGACATCCTTTTCATTTGTCTCCACAACCAGCTTCTACAGCAGGGTCACTAATCAAACCAGAGTCATCTGAATGAAATAAAAACAGTCAGGCAAGCTGAAAAAACTACAAGGTCAGTACCAAAAAAACATACAAAGAGAAACCACAGAATATTACAAAGTGGCAAAAAGTGGCAAAAACTGGTGCTGAATCACTGCCTACCTTGACCTGGCCAAGGCATTTGACACAATACCAAACTCGGGCATTGTTGACAAACTCAAGAGGTTAGGTACAAACTCGTATGTCACCAAGTGGATAGCCAACTGGCTGACAGACAGGACCTAGAAAGTTAGAATTGGGGAGTCCACCTCTACAAAGAGACCAATCACAAGTGGAGTCCCTCGGGGATCAGTCTTTGGGCAGCCCCTTTTTGGGATTTATTTCTCAAAAGTCAAGGCCAATATCAGTGGTCTCTGGCTGCCTACATTTGCAGATGATTGCAAATTAGGAGCTGTCATTGAATCTCACACTGACACAAATGTTCTCCAGGAGGGGCTGACACAGACAAACAACTGGTGTCAGAACCATGGACTAAAACTAAATGCCAAGAGATGCATAATAGTATCCTTTGGGAAGTCATCCATACCTGGTAACTATCATATTGACAACACACCCCTTAGAGCAGACCCAGTAGTCAGGGACTTAGGGACAAATATATATAGTAATCTAGCATTTGATCATCACATCTCTGCAGTGGTAAGGAAATCATTCTATGTTGCACAACTTATAAACAAAGGTATGGCATCTAAGTCCAAGGAAGTCATTGTTCCACTGTATTCAGCATTCATCAGACCTATCATTGAATACAATGCCCTCATTGATATGCACCTAATCAGGTGTATTCAACAATCGGAATGTCCAAAGAGGCTGAGTCCTCACTAAATGAACACAGGGCATAAGTAAAATGTCCTATGCAGACCACCTCAAGTCCCTATCCCTGTATTCAATCTCCTACAGGCTTTTGAGGGGAGATCTATGTCTGACATACAAGGCTTTGTCAGACCCCACTCTGATGGACCTCCTGCATATCCACAAAATAAACAGCACCAGAGTTACCCATTCTAAAGACTTAAACCTTGCCTATGATATAAATAGAATCTGCTGGAGAGATAAGTATGTATCCCAGATACTACCCCATCTGTGGAACAGGCTCACCATCCATGTGAAGCAGAGTTCCTCCCTAACTCAATTCACATGCAGCTTGGACAGTTGGATTCAAGACTGGAAATTCATCCCTGGTTTGCCACCTATGTCACTAATGGACACAGGTAACCTGTAAATGGTTCATCTCCCAGGCCCATGCTTACACTTATTAAGGGTATCAGAACTTGTCAGAGATTTGGGATGCATGGCTAGGCTTAAAAAGGCCTTTGTGGTTGTTAGCCTAGTACACACCCATGAACCTATACATTTTTCCTTCAGGCATATAGTTCCACATAAACCTTACAGTAGATGCTACATGTGGCATAAAAGCCCTTCCCACAAGTGACGTCTGTAGTATTATCCAAAATGGGTACAGTGATAACAAGGTAATTAAATCCACTTTTGGAAAGAACTGTATTTTTTTATCTATTTGTTGACTATCTAACCTCACTGGACAAATTGCCCCTTTTCAAGGGCAATCCAGGAGCACTGTCTGTTTAAATGACTTGTGCAGAGTGACATACTAGACAAATGAAGGTTGAAAGAATCAAACCATGTGTTTCAGGCACAGAAAGCCACTCATTAACAGTCAATAGCTTTATTTCTCTCTGGTAACAGACAATGAAGAAGGCATTTATAACATTGCAAATCTCAGGTATAATAATAAATAGTTACTAGCTGCTCCCATCTGATGTCTTGAATGTAAAATGTATTTTCAAGTTGAATGATAAATAGAAAAATACTTGATCATAGAATCTGAAATATGCCTGTGATGTCACTGCCTTGACATATAATTGCTATGATGTTTAAAATGAGTAGCCATACTTGCATAATCATTAGTGTGGGATGTTGACCTTATTTTCTTTTCTAGAATAAAAACAGTGAATCAGCTTTCCTACAAGAAATCTCCCCGTATTGTCTACAACTAAGACATGATGCCCATTCAGAGGAGATTTCCCAGTTTTATGTAGTTGCGTGACTTACTGGTTGCCTAACAAGTTCACATAGTGGAACAAATAAACAAAGCAGAATGTAGCTTGGCATTTCACTTCTAAGTAATAAAAAATGTCTGAACACATTTCACTAGACCATGGCATTTTCAGCTACAGCTGCCACTGTACATTTCACATTTAATGATGCGTCTCATGGAGATTTTTTGTAAAACATAAGAAGCCACACATCCTTTTGTCAATTATACTTAATGAACATAACTATATTGCAATATACACTTTGCGGACACATTATATAAACAACTCACAGAATTACAATAGCTCTCTACAGGTGTGAGGCATCCTCAAGAAATGAAACTTGAGGCAAGGGTACAGTGTTCTGGTACATTATTTCATACTTTTTCTAGACAGACTATTTTCATTATTATTATTACTATAATGTCTATGTTGGACAGTCATGCTGTAGGACTGCCAAACTAAACTCCATCTAAAAAGCTTTCCATTCTGCCCACTTGCTCAATGTAACCATTTTAAAGGATTATGGTCTGCAACCAAATCAAATGTTCTGACATACAGGTATGGTTGTGTCTTTTGCAAACCCCAGACTATCCACAGTCACTCCTTCAAAATGACTACACTAGACTCCTCTGTGGGGTGCAATCTGCAGATCAAGAACACAGTAGGGTGCTCTTCTTCCAATGAGGATCCTTAAGTACAGTCCATACATCAGTGTTAGAACCATCTACTATGGCCCACACCTACTTCCAAAAATCAGGTACATGCCTGCATAGACTCAACCTTGGCGGGATCTGGCCTAATCTTTCCATCATCCATTTGGTATCTCAGAAAAGATACTTCTGCCATACTCACCTGACATCCTTGATCATACCTATCAACTTCTTAATGCTAGAAATCTAGACAAAGCCTGACTAATATTGTTCTTATATACTTAGAAAGTTGTTAGAATAACAGGGTTTGTGAAAACATGCAGTTTCTGAAGGATATGAAGTCTGAAACTCAAATGTATGTCATCATTTAGTGACTTCAGGCCTCAAATCATCCCAGTGATTTGCCAGAAAATCACTAATTTTATGTGGAACAGGCCAAAAATATAAGGCAAAAACCTGGACAGTTAAGAGGTATGGCCTTGATAGTCAGCTCTGTCTTTTTTCAATCTGCTCAATACTTCCCTGTCATGTTGCACATGATCTGCCTAGTACTGGCAGTAGACTCAAATTTCAACCAGTAAAGCACTGGCATAATCCCCTACTCTTACTAGGATGCAATTTACTAACCTCTGGAAGGCTGCTTGGATATTCTTCACAACAGAAGCCATTTTGGTAAATTCATAAAACACAAGTGGGGTCAAAACACTGACCTGGTACTAACAGGGTTACTGATATTTCTTACTGCAAGGTAAAAGTCTTTTAGTTCTTTTATTTTAATCTTTACTTTAAAATACAAAACCAAACATTTAATATGTACACTATATTTGATTACAGGATTACATTAGCAGTTCTCAGTTACTTGTTAGATGTAACTAACAATGACTAGTGTGATTTTAATTCATAATACAACATATTTATTAGTGAAGAAGAAGTCTTCCTTTCGAGATATATATATATATATATATATATATATATATATATATATATACATATATACACACACACACACACACACACACACACACACACATACACACACACACACAAGTATTTTTCATTCTTGCCCTTGATGTTCTCATACACACTTTCTTTAATTTCCAACATGAACGTATAGTAATAATGTTTTTTGCATGCTTTATATATTCAATCTTCCTTTTTTTATGTAATGATTAGTGGTGGGGATTGTGGATGAAACCACTTCCTTGTCTGCACATCATTACAAATACTTTGTGTTTTGTGTTATTGGGAGTGTTAGTATGTCTGAATTGTATTTGCTGTTTCTGTTGTTGTTTAGTTATCAGATATAGTTTGGAAATTGATTGGGTTGCTGATATGGGTCTGAGTTATGCAGACTTTCTCTTGGTACATTTTTTATAAAATTATAGTTTTGGGATAGTGTGATGGCTCCGGTTTATGTCCTGTGAGAGTAATGTATGAGTTTACGGACATTTGCTAGCTTTTTTCCTTCATCCCAGTTGAGGAGCTGTACTGCATAGTTATTCTCAAAGGCTATGTCTCAGGATGGAGGGGAAGAGGAGATGGGCTATGGTTGTTTGGCTGAAACGGGAGATGAGGAGCTGGATTGTATGACCAATGCGAAATGGAGATTGCATTTCCTGATTGGTGTAGGTGTTATGAGGCTAACTTCTGATCCCCTTAAGCACATATAGTTCTATCACTGAGGAAGGATTATTTTTTCCTTGTATATCTTTGTTGGATGGTAAAATGGTTGCTTGTGCACTTACCGAGTGCAGTTTTAATCTTTTTGTGGAAACTCAGATTCCCACTTCAGTCTCAAGACGTAATCCAAGGTTCCAGCTTGGCAATCAGCCAAGATGTACGTTCTGACAAATGCGATTTTGTTGACAGGTGTCGCTTTTTGTAAAGAGCAAAGTTCATTCTGTGCAGTGTTGCAGATGAATGAGAAGATAGTCATAGTACTGCTTGGCCTAAATGGAGTTCCTGGACTTAAAGAAGGTAATTTATGTAGTGATTGGGGCACTTGATGAGCAAGACATAGGTTCATAGGTTCATAGGTAGGTACTAGGCTATTGGCCCTAGGGCCTATATAGGCCTAGCCAAAATGGTGCCCTGGCTTTCACCATCCAAGAAAATTATTTTTCTATGCCCCTGTCGAGCAGAGCCACAGAAGGGGTGAATTTCCTATCTCTCATCCAATCGAGATTTTTCTTGAAGAGTGCTAATGAGGAGCTTTGTTTGATATAAATAGGTAGTTTTTTCCAAAGTATGGGAAGTCTCTGGGACAGGAATCTATTAGACTCATTTAAGCTGAATTTGATTTTGTTTTTTAAATAGGAGCAGTTCAGTTGTTGCTTTGAATGTGGTAGTGCCTATTGTTTATGTGCATTGTCAGACTTGTTTGGGTAACGGTTTATATCCTGATTACTTTTGTGTGTTTTGCATATTTAATTACTTATTTATTGAGATAGGAGTGAATTATACTTCTTTAAGTTCTAGGTGCTGTCAGTGTTTGAAGGTTAAAGTAATTTTAAAGTAAAACCTATCTCCTACTGTTCTTTTTACACACTCTCTTTGCACATTCAGGACAAGTCTCTTGTATGCACTTCAAAACATGTATATATTCCTGAATGAAGTTATATGGAGGGTCAGGTATACAATCATTTTTACAGGAGCTGCTGTGTTATGCTCATGATGCTTTTTTTGTATGGTTTTGTATATTAATAATTTTATTCATAAGATTGCTAAGTAGTCATGAGACTAGTGATGCATTTTTTCTCAAATTTTTTTATTAAATTTTTTCATAATATTTAATCAAAAATGATATACAGTACAATAGAAGTTGTTGATGTTACAATTTGCACAACAAGAGCTTGTTATTAAACTAGGTGTTCACACACTGTAATAAAACAATTTCATTTCAACTAAAGTTAACAACAGAGGATTACCATGAAGTTATGATTGTGTTATGGTTCAATCAGGAGGTATGAATATAGTAAAGCAATTGACCTATACATTATGGTAATACAATAAGAATATATCTTGAGGCATAACACCAACATAATGATGCACAAAAATTCTAAACTGCTGTACATATAGACATATTTACAATAATGTCACCTTAGTTGATGCTGTTACTACTCTTAAAGAGAGTGTTTAATAACTTTATGTATTTTCACATACCTTGCCATTCATGATAGAATATCAATTAAAGTTTACAGTAGTTCTGATAATATGTTTAGTTCTTTTGACTTTTGGTATACAGCTTCTTAGTCAATACATATTTTTTTTGCTATGGTCTTATATTCTGTCCAATTAAGTTTGGATCTGTCCAGCCAGTTTTGGGCTATGTAAAATTTTAATAAGGCACATAGCATTATAGTGATGTGTCTGGTGAGGTTATTATTATTGCTCTTGAAAATATGTAGTATCGCTGTTTCCTTTGAAAGAGTAGATTTTGAGTAGCCTGTTATTTCTAAGAGGAATCTCAGTGAGCACCACAGTTTATAAACTTTTTTGCAGCTTCAGAAGATATGTAGACTATCAGATTCTTAATTATGACAAAAAGGACAGTAAGGTGACTTAGATGGATTAAAATTTTTAAGCTGGACAGGTATATGATATGCATAATTGAAGACCATGATCTGAGTGTAAATTAGTTTCTTAAATAGCGTCAGTTTTATGTGTTTCCAATGGCTAATTCCTTCTGATTTTCTGTCAAGTTACTGCATTTTTTCCCGATACTTTGAAAATAGGATTGTATTTTGATATTTAATTTTAGTTATTAATATATACGTGTCTGAGAGCATTTTCTTTTTGTATAAAAGCAACTTTTGAATTTGTTGTGCTATCTTGATATCTTGCTCATTTACAATAATATCCTTAGTTATTTTGTTAACTAAGCATACAATTTGTTTTATTATCACATTATATTTATTACTTGCTTTAAGAATGTTTTTGATGTTTTCCATTGATAGGTTTGTAACTGGTAGAAGTCCCATGTATACTTTTTTATTAATGGAAATTTATCCAAGTTTAACACAGAGTTTTCTAGTTTTATATCAGGATTGTTGTGTATTGGTTGTAGAAGAGTAATTGTATCTTTTAGTTTTAATGATATTAGTAGTTTCTTGAAAATTTCACACTTATTGATTAAAACTGGCCCCCGGATTTACTAATCATCTGTGCAGGACTAGTCTAGTCCTGCATGGAAGCAGCCATTTAGGAGGAGGATGGCAGCGCACCATGCATATTAATGAAGGCATGCTGCCTGAACTCCTAATCCGACATGGAGAGTGGACGAGTGCAGGAGGCATGTCTGAGAGCAGAGCTCTCAGAATAAACACACTCCTATAAAGTAGACCAGCAGAAAGTGTAAATAAATGAGCGAGACCACTCATAGGTGTCTGCATATCCCCACCAACAGTCCCCCATGTGTACAACAGCAACAGGAAATAAAACTCTGAATACAGCTAAGCGTAGGTGCATGGGTATGCCCATTGCTTAGCTATGGTTAAAGCAGCTTAAAAGGCTGAAGAGGATAACAAGGAAGATATATGCAAATGAAGCAGCACAGCAAATGTGTAGTGGTTAGAGCATCCGCCTAATGAGCAGGCATTCCTGGTTCAAGTCCCACTGCAGCACATACCATTTTCAAGTGAAATCTGTATATGAACATTTCTTTACAGTTTTTTGCTGTATAACCTACTAAATAACATTTAAATGTGAATTGGAGTACTGCATTAAATGCACATGTGAAGTGTTAGTGTCATAATGAATAAGGCACTAGTAAGCAGGTTTACGCACAAATAAGCAGTAGTAAGTATATCTAAGCACTAGTAAGCATGTTTAAGTGTGTTTGCGTGGGAGTAAGCATTGCCTACACAGATTAAACAAAGTAGAAGCTGAGTGTAAGAAACTGTAACCGGAGGTTAACATTGCTTAATCCACGCAAACCTGCACATACCTGCTTTAAAGTGCCTTAATCACTCTGTTCCCAATGGCCCATGTTCTTCCCAGCAACAACATAAACAACTTCTGTATGGCTCAAACTCAGGACCCTGTACACCACAGTTACAGTAGTTAACCACTAAGCCATCTTAGCAATACATATAAATGAGGTATCAGCAAACTAATCCTCACCACAGGAAAATCAAACCAAACATGTGAACTGAATCTATGTACAGTGTGATGTTGTATAACCTGCCACAGAACATAAATATGTGAACTGGAGTATTGCAGTAAGCATATATTTGACGTGTTATTGTAATAAAGTGTAGAAGACCCCAGGACCCCATACAGTGTATGTACACATGAATCACAGATACCAGACACATATATAACCTGTAATGAATAATAAGTCACTGCCAAAAGGCAAATATGGTGCTAATTAACTATTAAGCAATGCTAACCGCAGCACAGCTCAACTTAGTAAGTGTAAGCAATGTGTAGGGGAGCCAATTCAATCTGCCTAGTGGTATACCGCTTTAAGCACTGCCAATCTTAGGTAAGCAGGTGTGCCCATAGCTTAGCCTTTTCAAAACCGGCCAATCATAGAAAAGTGCGGGAAATTGGCCGTATTTAAACCCCAAAGGTGGGAATACTTCCCATAGCTGGTTGTAGCTTCCTACTGCAGGCAGAATGGCTGGTGTGGGTGAAGGCACTCAATTTAGAGTGCAGCGCTGGGGCATCCAGGAGTCAAAATTCATGGTATGGCTCCTGGTAAAACACCATGAGCAGAGACTACTGCAGGGCCAATACCAGGGCTCGCAGTATAAAATGGAGGCCTGGGACAGTCTCGCCCATGACCTCACCAGTGCCACAGATATCCCCCGGACTGGTGAGCAGGTCAGGCACCACCATGCTGACCTGAAGTGGCAGAGGGGGGATGTACTGAAACAGTGGATCCAGGAGTCTTGGCAGATGCCTAATGCCCCAGTACTAAGTACACATTCTACTAAGTAGTTAATAATTGCCTAGCTTGTGCATACTATGGGTAGGTATGGCTAAATATCACTGCAATTCCCTGACAGCTGCAGATGAGTGAGCTGCAAACCAGCAAGCCCATGATGCTAGGTTGCAAAGGCTGCATCGCAAGGCAGGTTAGTAATCATTCAGCATGTACTGTCATAACAAATAAATATAACAGCCTTAGAAAGTGTCATACCAGTAGAAATATATGTGTAATATTCTGTGAATAAAGGTATAACCCCTGGAGTGTTTCTGTTTACTCTTCTGTCATATGTTGTTGAACTGTTGCATATTATAAATAGTACTGTTGTATTATGCAGTGTTGCCCACACTGTGGTATGCAGATAAAATGTGTATGAAGTTCTGTATAACAATGTTAGAAGTGCCAAGAGGTCAGTCATATTGTACAAGTGAGAGAGACTTACACAGAAAACAGTAAAAAGCCTCACATCAATTTCCTGATCGCACAGTGTACTGTGATGTTAACTGTAATGTTACTTGTCCACACAGCAGGGGTTTGAATCCCGGGAGTGCTAATAAGTTGTATGCATAATCGTACCCCACAACTGTACAGATTTTGTTACAATGTTCAGATAGAAAGCTGTATGCATACTTACACCCAACTGTACAGAATTTGCTAGAAAGTTCAAATAGAAAGTTGTATGAATATTCATACCCCACAACTGTTCCAATCTGTCCAGCATGTCCAGATAAATGGCCCATATCACCAGCATGGTACCCTGTTCCCCTGAAAAATCAGTGTGATGTTCCAAGAAATGTAGGCAGCTGTTAATTGCATACAACTGATAGTCAGAAGTGTACATACTCGGAGAATGTATATGAAAACAAACCTGTCATTCTAGCACCTCACCCAAAGTGTATGAGAGCAATTTTCAACATATGTTGCATTAACACCTGCATCCTGTCACACCTGTATGTAAGACACAGGTCAGGTATATAATAATCTATAAACATACCAATGTACAATATAAGGCCATTGGTTAGTATAATAATACATGTAAGGGACAGATCACTGCAGTGACTAAGAATGTTGTGAAAGCTACAAGGATATATAAGTTGTTAATTGAATCTCTCTCTCACCCCTACCATATGTGCAAAAATAACAATGACACACCTCAACCGGTATGTGTACACTCCAAACTTATGTTGGGACATATGTCCTAATGGTTTATAAATATTCACATTTGTTTCTATGGATGTGCCATGTTAAAATACACCCATATTGGTGGCTTGTTGCCATCAATGAAACCTGCATGCTGTTGTAATGACCAGTGTTGTTCCATATATGCATGTGTTCTGCTAGCTCTGCATCTGTGTTAAATCTGGTGTTTTGGATTAATGGGAATATCCATGCATGCTGTTATAACTAATAATGAATGCTGTTGACTATTACTAACCCATATCTGTCATAAACCTGCTACAACATAGCTCGTATGGGAAGGCTGGTCCCAGCAGACCCACCTGTCCCACCTCAGCTGGCCATGGCACCGGGCACCAGCACATTTGGGGCCCAGCTTGGGACCTCCTCCTCCACTGGCCCTGCACCACCTTTGGGTGGAACCACTGCAGGGGATGGGGCTCACCCCCCCCGGGAGCGGGTGCAGAGAGGAACATGTCACATATCGTTAGGTACGGGCTGTGGTGCGTAGGGAGCTCGATATGGAGTTCTGAGAATGGCTACGCTAGCTTGTGGGCCGAGTGGCACAATTAGAGGGTGAGTCTGCCCCTCCTACCCAGCCCCCAGCACAGTCACCTTTGGGGCTGTGAAGGTGCAGTAGTGACTGCCCATGGGTGGCGACCTCAGTCCCACTGTTTCCATTTGGGGGCTCATGGGCTTGCGACTTCCAAACTCCCCTCCCCATCCAAGGTGTTCCCCCCCACATGTGTCATATACCACCCCTGTATGCTGTCTTGTCTGTCTTGTCTCTCATCCTACCCAACTTATCCTCCCTGAGCATACCTACTCTCCTTCCCCAACATCCCACTCTCACCTTCAAAAAAATAAAATAAAAGGGCAATCTGTACCCTCCAAAAAATCATGCCCCATACATAGCTGTCCATTTTGCACACATGTCCACTGTACACATGTAATCTGGTCTAATTGGCATCACAACATATTACTGTTGTCCTCACCCCTCTCCCCAGGGGTTGGAGTGTTCATATGTACCTCTAAATCCATTGCATATGCACAGCTGTTGTTGTAGAAGAAATGGCCAGCTATGGAACTTCCCTACACCCTTCCTGCACATCCCTAGGTATCTTGCCTACTGTCTTTCCCTCTTTGTGCCCCTTTTTCACCACTTTCCTATCACCCCTTTTTCTTTCCTTTTAAAGAAATTAACATGGGGGTAAGTGGGAGTAGGCACTTTTAAGCAGCAGTAAGCAGGTTACAGCCTGTTTGCGCAGGGATAAGCACTGCCTACACAGGTTAAGCAATATAGAATCTAACTGACTGTAAGAAACTATAATCAGCAGTTGGCAGTGCTTAGCACTATGCAAACCCGCTTACAACTGCTTTAAAGTGCCTTACTCAGTCTGTATCCAACGGGCCGTGTTCTGCCCAGCAACAAAATAAACTGCTTCTGCAAGGCTCGACCCCAGGACCCTGCACACTATACACAAAGTGATTTACAACTAAGCCATAACAAATATGCATAATCCTGGAGTTTTCACAAACATATCATCCAGTCCACTAATGCCACAGTACAGAGAATGTATACCATCATCTAGATGTATGTGTGGAAATATATTAATCTGTAAACAGATACAACATATCTATATATGTAGATATATATAATTTCTAAATCTCTATACATTTATATAAATATATATGAACATTTATACATGCAAATGCCTACATCGACACATATATGTATCGACACCTATATGTCTACATATACACAGCAAGTTACATATGTGTACGCAGATATATCTCTATGTAGGTATATACGGACACAGTTATTTATATGTAGGCAGATATATATTTCTATATCGGTATATATGGCCATACATCTGTAGATAGCAATGGCAGAGTACCAAACACACATATGTCCACATGCACTGATAATAGGGTTGGGAGGCCCCACGCACTATACATCTTTTACAAATAAGCTTCCCCCCACAGCCATACACGTCTGCCCTGTGATACACTACCAAGTGTTGCAGAACCCATAACCAGGACCTGACACGACATGGGCACGAGATGTTAACAGTGCTACATGTGACCTGTACAATGCCAGGCTGGTATTGGTGACATATCATGCAGTACAGTCTGCCTCCCATAGGAGTTGTAAACTGTGGAAGCCATCAAGATCCCCAGGATATGGATACACAGATATGCAGATACATATATACATATGTACATATATGTGTGTGTGTGTGTGTGTATATATATATATATATATATATATATATACACACACACACACACACACACACACACATATATATATATATATATATATATATATATATATATATGTATGTATATCTATATATGTATACATGCAGATATATGTACAGTACGATACATATGTAGAAGGTGCACACAATATGGAACAGCCACTATGCCTACAGTTAACACCGGAACAACTGGACACTGTATGTGCCACCCATACAAATGACATTCGTTGACTGCAACATATACCCACAGAGAGGTCATAGGGAAAATACCACACACAGGTCTGCAGAAATGTGCTACCTTTCATTGTGTACTATTAAAGTTCTATATGCCATGTCATATAGCTGTTCAGACACTGACATCCATATACACAGAGAAATGCAACTGTGTAACATTTATACTACTACAGTAGTCTGGAAAGGTTCACAACTGTTGCTGTCCAGGCCAAGCCCTTCCATTTGTACAATAGTGAGGACAGACTGTGCCACAGGATACCAAATGATCAACAGTATGTAATGCAGACGTAGTCCAGCAGCCTCTATCTGCACTCTGTACAACATAAGTAGGTGGTAAAAATGTCATGTGATCAAATGGGCTGTAACTGTTACATAACAAGGCATAACTGATGCCATCACATGCACACTGACAAACAGAACATTCTATATGGCAGGAGGCAGTAGGCTTGTATTAACCGAGGATATGTATGTAATGTAAATATAGGTGAAGTATACAGTACTGTACATCCAAATACCTTAAGGCAGCTCACCCCTGATACCCCCACATATTTTAACAGCATAGGTCATCTTTGGTGCTCCCCCTGACTCATTAATACAGAGCTGTATACCACTGTTACATACACTGGCCTCTGGAGTGCATAAGAGCATACGTATTGTTTTGGTGACGCCCACACATATATGGCCCCAGCCCCACCGTATGTGTGGGGGATACAACAGATGTGGACTGCTGGCAGCAATGGCAGTGTAATGTACTCACAGCCCACTATGGAACAACTGCCTACAGCATGTCATATGTGCAAAGCCTGATATGTAGGTGATAAACAGAGGCTGTGACACAGGCACACATGGTGAAGTGTTGCCATACACTAAGCAGGTTGCTGGTGTTACAGGATAGTCTGCAACATACCCTTAGTCAGGGTATTGAAGTCAGAAACAGAAATGGATGTAGCCATGTACTGATAGCACTCAACACACACACTGCCAGTGACATATCTGACACAGGACCTGTGTGGTGGACAGACAACACATGATAGGCACACCTCTGGCCACCAAGAGGATAGGCTCACAGTTGAGAGCTATGCAGACAGACTGCATTCCAAGGTATAGTTGTTTGTACACATACACCGTGTAACACCAGTGGTATACAAAGCATAACACAACTCTACTCACACTCTGTCTGTAGTACCTTAACCTCCTATGGATATGTAGCTGCCCTGAGTGTGCAGCTCTCCTCTAAGAGGTAGTGCTACCTGCTGTCTGTAACACTGATACCCACACACAGGTAGGATGTCCATCAAACAGGAAATGTAAAGGGACCACGCCCACATGATGTAAGGATTTATAGTGGGTGGTTGCCATGACAGTGGTAATTGGGAGTACTAAACATGTGTAATCACATATGTATGGCTATCTGGATAAGTATATGTACATATATTTCCACCATATGCCCTGGACATGGAATGTAGCCCTACCCCAGCCTCTATAGTCCCAGTGTCATAGTGCAAGGGGATGTCAGGTATGTATAGCAGAAATATTAGTACACTATTGCTACTGTCATTGGGATTGTCTTCACAGACATGGTGTGTGTGGAAGGTCACATCTGCTTCTAACATGTGTGCCATTGGCCACTGACAGCCACCTTAAGGAAATCATTGTAATGTACCACTGCTAGCATGTAATGGCCCTGTCGACTGCAGCAGAGATATCAGCCAATATATTTGGAAATTCTCACATACCCTGTGCAGTCCCGATGTATACACATAAGCCCTTAATGCACAACATGTGTAACATGCCTGCCAATATGGATGTAGACAGCCATGTAGATGGGTATAACACATAACGACTGGTATACATTTGCCACCAGGGGTTACGCATTCACACACTCCTGTCTGGCCTGACACATAATGACTGCTGGTGCAGGGGTGCCATGGCCACATACTACCCACTAGATGTTGACATACATCTGTACAGCATCCCACTGCTCTGTCTGATGTACATGGCTTTTAAGGGAGGCACAGCAGCAGTACACCTGGCAAGTATCTGCACATGACATCTCACTAGGTAAGTACACTAAGCTGCTAGGTATGTAACAATGTACTGTGCAGGCTACAGGCGGACTGGCTCAACACTGGCCTACATCCCCTATGGGGGACTGCACATGTACCTGCATATATAGCAGGCTCCACAGGCATGTTAGAGCACAGGGTAAGATACACCTGTGTGAAAGTGCCTAACCACAACCAATGTGAACACAGCCACAGCCTCATATGGTACGCTAACATAATATTCCAGCAAATGGACTATCTGTTCTACACCATTTTCATATGTGCCACTCACAGAATGACCCTACATATACTGGGCTGCTACACAGTTTGGTCTGATGGCTGTCTGTGGTATGGGACATGTGTGTGTAAGGCCATATGAACATGTATGCCAATATGGTACCATGCAGTGGGGCAGCATGTAACATCAGACAGGAGGGGAGCTAGAACAATGACATCTACTGCAGTCTGTACACAGGCTAAAGTACATATTAACAATACACAAACTGCCAACATTCACCATAAGTACACAGACCTCAGTACTGTACAATCATCCATAGAATGTCCAGGTTATGTCATGAAATATACCCCCTACTGTACATAACATGTGTAGCAGTCTGATATATAACTGACTTGTTATCAGATATGATGACACTAATTATGGTGTATGGCACACATGCACCACTTCATGCACGACATATGTAAAAAGGTTGACAGAGGTGTGGCTGGAAACACATACACAAGGCCAATATTGACATGTTGCTGTGATACCCTCATACATTTACTGTTGTAACAGGGTTTGTTGCAACATATGTCCTATGAGGGATATGAAGTCAGTAACTGTCACAGCCTTCACCTTCTACAGAATGCAATCCTCACACTACCTTCGGCAGTACACAGATAGATTCAACGTGGATAACACATGAAACCAAAGGCACTTCACTGACCAGTCCTGCAGAGGACTCTGCAGATGGGGATTCCTCATAAACATGGAACTGACATGGCAGGTATTGCAACATGTACAACAGCCATATCCAGACAAACACTGTTAAACCAACATTACTCCAAATGCAGTATAGCAGCACTTACAGTTTGTAGTCAGGTCAAGCACATCCGCCTCCTGTTTGTTGTCCTCTTTCCACAGTGTATGTTGTTAGAGGTAAATCCCCAATCCATCTGAGATGCTGTTTGCCAAACAACACATCTAGTTCCTGCTCACAGTGAATGAAAAGGGCTAACACCACCATGATGATCTTAGATATTGGAGTGTGTTTCCATGCATTGGCTATGGGATTGTTACCACAGCTGTTCTAGATTTGATTAGCTAGGGGAGAGCTGCAATTCATGCAGTGGCCATCATCTGATCATGAGCATCACTTAAAATACACACGCTGCTGCCTAAGCATAGCAGGTGTGGGTCTACACATGCACCAGAGAGGGGGTGGGAGAGGCAGACAGAAGCAAATACCTGTCAGAGAGGAGTGGGAGAGTAAAACTGTAGCATGTTTGTGTCACACACCTACCAGCCGGGGTATCAACCCCCCCCCCAACAACTATGTAATGCTATCACAGTTAGATGCAGTTATTGGATATGTAGGAGGGCCAGTCTGAAGGAGATTGGAGACTGTAAAGTGGTGACAGGGGAAAGTGTAGTTAAGCAGCATAAAATGGTGGTCTGTACAATGATGTTGGTGATCAAAAAGAGGAGGAGGAGTGTGAAAGCAGTGCCAAGAATTAAATGGTGGAAGTTAAAAAAGGGTGATTGTGAGGTGGAGTTCAGGGTAGAGTTAAGACAGGCACTGGGAGGCAGTGAAGAGTTACTGAATAGCTGGGTAACTACAACAGAGCTAGTAAGGGAGACTGCTAGAAAGGTGCTTGGTGTGACATCTGGACAGAGGAAGGAGGACAAGGAGACCTGGTGGTGGAATGAGGAAGTACAGGAGAGTATACAGAGGAGAGGCTGGCGAAGAAGAAGTGGGATTGTCAAAGAGATGAAGAAAGTAGACATGAGTATAAGGAGATGAGGTGCATGGCAAAGTGAGAGGTGGCGAAGGCTAAGGATAAGGCATATGGAGAGTTGTATGAGAGATTGGACACTAAAGAGGGACAAAAGGACCTGTACTGATTGGCTAGACAGAGGGATAGAGCTGGGAAAGATGTGCAGCAGGTAAGGGTGATAAAGGAAAGTGAGGGAAACGTACTCACAAGTGAGGAGAGTGTGTTGGGTAGGTGGAAAGAGTACTTTGAAGGGCTGATGAATGAAGAGAATGAGAGAGAGAAGGTTGGATGATGTGGGGATAGTGAATCAGGAAGTGAAACAGATTAGCAAGGAGGAAGTAAGGACAGCTATGAAGAGGATGAAGAATGGAAAGGTTGTTGGCCCAGATGACATACCAGTGGAAGCATGGAGGTGCTTAGGAGAAATGGCAGTGGAACTTTTAACCAGATTGTTTAATGAAATTTTGAAAAGTCAGAGGATGCCTGAGGAATGGAGAAAAAGTGTTTTGATACCTATCTTTAAGAATAAGGGTGATGTGCAGAGCAGCAGTAACTATAGAGGGATAAAATTGATCAGTCACAGCTTAAAGTTATGGGAAAGAGTAGTGGAAGCTAGGTTAAGAAGGGAGGGGATGATTAGTGATCAGCAGTATGGTTTCATGCTAGGAAAGAGCACTACAGATGCAATATTTGCTCTGAGAGTGTTGTTGGAGAAATACAGAGTAGGTCAGAAGGAGATGCATTGTGTCTTTGTAGACTTAGAAAAGCATATGACAGGGTGCCTAGAGAGGAGTTGTGGTATTGTATGAGAAAGTCGGGAGTGGCAGAGAAGTATGTAAGAGTGGTACAGGATATGTACGAGGGTAGTGTGACATTGGTGAGGGCTGCAGTGGGAATGACAGATATGTTTAAGGTGGAGGTGGGATTACATGAAGGATCAGCTCTGAGTCCTTTCTTATTTGCAGTGGTGATGGACAGGTTGACAGATGAGATCAGACAGGAGGCCCCATGGACTATGATGTTTGCAGATGACATTGTGATATGTATTGAGAGTAGGGACCAGGTTGAGGAGACCCTGGAGAGGTGGAGATATGCTTTAGAGAGGAGAGGAATGAAGGTCAGCAGGGCTAAAACAGAATATATGTGTGTAAATGAGAGGGAGGGTAGAGGAATGGTGAGGATGCAGGGAGTAGAGTTGGTAAAGGTGGATGAGTTTAAGTACTTGGGATCAACAGTTCAGAGTAATGGTGAGTGTGGAAGAGAGGTGAAGAAGAGAGTATAGACAGTGTAGAATGGATGGAGAAGAGTGTCAGGACTGATTTGTGACATAGGGTACCAGTAAGAGTGAAAGGGAAGGTCGACAAGAGGGTAGTGAGACCAGCTATGTTATATGGGTTGGAGACAGTGGCATTGACAAAAAGGCAGGAGTCAGAGCTGGAAGTGGCAGAGTTAAAGATGTTAAGATTTGCACTGAGTGTGACTAGGATGGACAGGATTAGGAATCAGTATATTAGAGGGTCAGCTCAGGTTGGACAGTTTGGAGACAAAGCAAGAGAGGTGAGATTGCATTGGTTTGGACATGTGCTGAGGAGGGATGCTGGGTATATTGGGAAAAGGATGCTAAGGATGGAGCTGCCAGGTAAGAGGAAAAGAGGACGGCCTAAGATAAGGTTAATGGATGTGGTGAGAGAGGATGTGCAGGCAGTTGGTGTGAAAGAGCATGATGCAGAGGACAGGAAGAAATGGAAACAGATGATCTGCTGTGGTGACCCCTAATGGGAACAGCCGAAAGAAGCTGATGATTGGATGTGCCACATGGGTTACCTGTTGTGGAGCACTCAGAACATATATGTGATGGTGAGTGACATCTGCAACAGGGATATGGTACATATAAGGTAGGTGACGTACACATGCCTGTCTGCATGAACAGGTGCCAATGTCAATACAGCCACAGTCTCACAAGGATGCACACACATTGACACACTAGGCAGGGCCAGGAATACAACTCATCAGTAGTGGGACTGCCACATCACATCACTGTGCAGGTATCACATGCACCACACGGGTCATACGGAGGTCATAAGGGCAAAGATTATGAAGAAGTGTCAGATTTTGGACAGCATGCTTCAGTATGCTTATGGGGGTTGTAGTGAGTGTGGATGTGGCCATATGCACCACAGAACACGCACACAAGCACACTGGGTGCCAGTGCTGACATGCATGGGTGCGTGGTCTGCATGGGTGTGTGGTGGTCAACTTTGCCAGCAGGCTATACAAGGGTACGTGATAGGTATACTTCACATCAGGCCATATGACAATGGTCTGCATTATGGCTCAGGGCTGTAGTTTCTGCATTTGCCCACACAGGTGGGTATTGTATCCCCAATCCAGTTACCTGGGTGACTATTGTATGTGGCCAAGGCTGTGCATCGCCTGCCATGTATGTGTTCCTTAGTTCATGACATGGATGATATCTAGGATGTGCACACCTCCCACATGCATGTACAGTGACATGTGAAACTGTACCTGGGGTGTTTGGCCCATGTTGTGAACACGGATTATCATCAGATGTGCCAGTCATGCCCACCTGTTATAGGAACTGGTAATGGGTAGCACGTTTACCCTGCACCTACATTGATAGCATGCTAACATCATTCCCTGGTATCAGTGGCATCTGTCCATACATGGCATGTTGTCAGGCATGGTATGTCCATTGTGGGTCACATGTGAAGGCACCACAGGTGGTGCAGGTGTCCATTGGGGAACATGGGGGGGAACATGGGGGAGGTGCACTGTCTGCATGTACGTGCATATTGGACAGATGGACAAGGTGACATGTCCTCTGTAGCTCACTGCTATCACTCCATAGTCACCATCGGTGGACAATATGCAGTGTACTACCCACATATTGGCTGTTGCCTAGGCATGTGTGTGTATGACACATGGGTAGAAAGTGTGATCTGGGTAATACTGGGGTTGCTAGCTGTCATTGTCTGGCCTTGATGTCACATGTATGGGTATGGCTTTGCACCCCAGCCTCTCAGCTATTTTACATCTGTTATCCTAGTATGGTTGACATTGTGATATATAGTAGGGCCACCATATAAGAAATATGCAAAACCCGCTCCATATTGCCCACAGGTGTCACACACTCACAACCACCTCTACACAGGATATAAGTTACAAACACACACACCTGTCATGTCTTGGAGTCAAACCCCTAACTAGTTTATTACACTACAGCACTATGCAGTTAAAGTACGCACCACGGACATTACTGGAGTATTCCTTCCCCAAAGGTGTATTTCACAATTGATGACATCAACAGGATTACCAAAGTAGGGCATTTCAAATGTACTGCATGTGACTAACCTCTACTGCATTGCTCCATACACAGACATTGTAACACACACAAAACATCCAAATCTCCCACACTCCAGCAAAGTTGAGTATATGAATTGTAAGGAGTGTGAGTACCCTAAAAAGCATTGTCCTCTACACAGTCAGAGACAGACAGACACACACCCACATCCACAATTGCCATGTCTGGGGTTAGAACACCTACCTAACTACTTTATCACACTATAGCAGTGCACAATTACAGGATGCACTACAGAGATTACCGGGCTACAACTTTCCCAGAGGTGTATTTCTAGGTTGGTGACATCAGCAGCCTTGGCAAAGTTGAGTATATGAATTGTTAGGTGTGTGAGTACCCTAAAAAGTATTGCTCTCTACACAGTCAGTGACAGACATGCACAATTGCCATGTCTGGGATTAGAACACCTATCGAACTCCTTTATCACACTACAGCAGTACGCAGGTACAGGATGCACTACAGAGATTACTGAGCTACAACCTTCCCAGAGGTGTATTTCTAGGTTGGTGACATCAGCAGCCTTGGCAAAGTTGAGTATATGAATTGTAAGGAGTGTAAGTACCCTAAAAGCATTGCTCTTTACACAGTCAGAGACAGACACATACAATTACCATGTCTGAGGTTAGAACACCTACTTAACCACACTACAGTATTATGCAATTATAGCATGTACCACAGAGATTACTGGGACATTTTTACCCCAAAGGTGTTTTTCACAGTTGATGATATCAGCAGACATGCCAAAGTATGGCAATGGAGGTTGTAGTGCTTGTAAATGGCCTCAAAACATTGCTCCCTACTCTGACAAAGGAACACACACCAACATTCACACTTGCAATGCCTGGAAATAGAACCCCTACCTAACTAGTTTATTACACTACAGCACTACACAGTTGTAGCACGCACCATGGAGATTACTGGAGAACTCCTTCCCCAAAGGTGTATATCACATTGGATGACATCAGCAGCCTTCCAAAAGTTGAGTATATGAATTGTAAGGTGTGTGAGTACCCTAAAAAGTATTGCTCTCTACACACTCAGAAGCACACACAAATTTACAGTTGCCAAGTCTGGGGTTAGAACTCCTATTTAAGTACTTTATCACACTACAGTCATATGCAGTTTCAGGACGCACTAGGGAGATTACCGGGCTACTGCTCCCACAAAGGTTTATTTCACATTGGATGACCTCAGCAGGCTTGTCATAGTAGGGCTATGGGGAGTGCAGTGTGTGCATGGGCCAGAACCCATTCAACTAGCGGATGACACGCCACATGTGGGCACACACAGGGTCATATGTCACAGGTACGTGTATACAGCTGCTAGATGACTACTTCCTTGTACAGTCATGTTGCACAGCTGGCACGTGCACCACATGTGTTTAAGTGTGGGAGCATGCCCAGTATGACCTTTCAGTATGTTGTTGACTGACATTGCCTTCATTTCTCTAAGTATGTGAGCATGCCCAGTATGGCCACCTGTATTGAATGTGAGGATCGTGTCCAGGTAGTCTGTGTTGCAGTGCTGACCTTTGTGTTGTACACCGACAGGTATCTTGCTGTCTCTGCAGAGTATCCATAAATCATTTGGCTTTGACTGTTACTACATTTCTGCATAGCAGGGGGGGCAAACCTGACTGTTTCTATATTTTTACACAGGAGTGGTGGGGGCACACCTGACTGTTATTACATTACTATGTAGGATGGGGGGGGCACACCTGACTATTTCTACATTTCTACACGGGGTTGGGGGGGCACACCTGACTGTTATTACATTACTATGTAGGATGTGGGGGACATACTTGACACTTATACACATTTGCTATGACTGTACTGGTATGTCAGGTACTCCATTTCATTCTGTATTGCTAACTATCATGCTGACTAGAGGCATACCAATGTACTACAGATTGTGCCTTTGGTTACCCTGCATATTATTGTCTGACTTCCTACCCTTCAGAACTAACATCCCACTGCCTGCCCTGCTGTGGTCTGTCTGTGTAGGCCTGGGTGGGGGGTTAACCATAGCCATCATCCTGGGGCCATGACACAAGGCTCTGTTTGGGTTTGTCCACACCTGTCCTGCTGGCTGAGACTATTGTTGGATATGTGAACCTTCCTGACTGACATGTGGGGGTCTTATGGACACACATGTTTCTCAGCCCATTTCCTGCTGTGGGTATTGTCACCCTGTGTAGTACTGGCTAATATGGTGACTACAGTATGCATTACAGATGTCATGGTACCACTATGGGTGTCTACTGTCTGCTGCCATAACATTCGGCCACCCACTTCCCTTGCATGCTCAAATCCATACCATAGCTACAGGTAATAACACATTCTACTCCATTTGGCAATTGATAGGTTGATTGACTTACCTTGAGGGTGTGCCGACTTGCGGATGGTGCTGGAAGGCTGCCTATGTTGGATGCACATGGTACACTCCCTATACATGGTTGAGCATAGGTAGTGTCATGTTTGGCATCCCTTTTGCTGTATGTGCAAGTCAGAGAGAGGTGTCATTCCCTAGGTCCCTACTGTGTCAGTGCATGTGCTATGCATTGCCTCTTTGCCAAGGCCAGGGCATACTGGGCATGCCTCCTTCTGCCTACTGCAGCAGGCTCATGTTGTTCCTCCTCCGAGTCACTCTGTGCCTGTGCAGGCCTTGGCATTGGTGAGGGGCTGTGTGGCCCTGCCCCATGCTGTTCCTGCTGCAGCTGTTTCCGCAGGATTATATTGTGTAGCATAGCACATACCATAACAATTTGGGTACATGTAGCTGGTGAATACTACAAGGCTCCACCGGATGTGTCCAGACACCGGAACTGTGACCTGAGCATCTCAAACACATGCTCTATTATATGTCTGGCCTGTGCGTGTGTCTCATTATGGCATTGTTGTTCAGATGTGTGTGCATTTCTGATGGGTGTCATCAGCCACGGCTCCAGTGTGTACCCAGCATCCCCCACTAGGTGACCGTAGGGGATGTCCACACTGGAAAATCTCTGGTACAGCTGCATCAGATGCCTTATGTGTGAATCGTCATAGCTTCCATGGCAGCCAGCACACACATTCATTATAATGCCCTGAGCATCACATACGACCTGGCAATTGATGGAGGGGATGCCCCTGCGGTTGATGTAGGCCCTACCGTGCTCACCGGGTGGTGCTTTGATGCATATGTGCATGCAGTCTATAGCACCCACTATCCCAGGGTATTCTGCTATTTGGTGGAAGAGACGCATATTGCTGGTCAACACCTCACATGTGTTGAGGAAATATACGTGCTCACTGGCATGTGCTGACATGGCATCCAGGAACTGGTGGAATACACTGGATGCTGATTCCTGTGAGATCCCCATGATATCCCCAATTGTGCTTTGGGAGGTACCTGTGGCTAGTATACCTAGGCCTACACATACCTTGGTAGCCACTGGGATGGGTTCCCCTTGGTCAGGTCGGTATGTCAGGTGTGGCTGGCACAGCTCAACAATTTGCTCTAGGAGGTCTCTGTTCACCCTATAGCGCTCCACTATCTCCAGCTCATGTAGCCCCTGGTAGGTTACCCTGGATCTGTACACTCCTCTCCGTCTCCTCAATGTGGGTTGTTCATCAGCATTCACATCCTCACCACCCTCAGCCTCTTGCACATGTTGTTCTATGTTGCCTGCTGCAGCCCTTCTCATTTTGTAGGTTTGTTTGTTAAAATTTCCCCACTTGTATACACCGGTGGTGCAGAGTGTGGGAAAAACCAGGGGGGGAAGGTGTTTGCTTAGTTTGTAGTAGTGTTCTGGGCTGGGCTGGTCTGCAGCTTGTGTAATTGGCTGATTCTGATACATTTCACCTGCCAGCTAAGCTAGTTCTCCTTGATTACCTTCCTACTGCTGTTTTCCCTTCCATTTGCCTTCTTGTTTAAGCTGGGGTGCACCGCACAAACAGAGTGCTCAAACGTGCACAGAGCTGCTATTTCCTGGTTTACTTTATTTTTTTCTTTAAAACCTGGTGCACGGTGCGCAAACCCGCTTAGGCTATGTGAAGAGTGCTAGATAGGTTTAGACACACCCCCTAGCTTAGCTATGCTAAGCTAGGAGCAATCCCGAGCCACAGGGCTCCAATCCACTTACAGTATGCCTGACATCCCCCCATGATGTCACCTATATCTTAGTCTTGCACCCAGCTATTAATACTTTTACACTGTTGGGGCCTGCCTCACATGCTGGGGAAAACTGGGATTGACTATCCTTCCCCTCATTTGCATAGGATTGCCTGCTAATGCATAGTTACATGAATCACACTGAGCCTCCCCTCTTGGCAAACATTACTCACTGGCCAGGTTGTCTTCTGCCTGCCATTGACTTGCATGGCAGAATACTTATTTTAGTTAGAATGCTTATTTTAGGTTTATTTTATTATTTCCCCCGATCCCATTTGCACGCCACTGCCCTATGCTTAAACAGCCGAGATCGGCGAAAACCCCCCCCAAAAGTTGCTTTTTTATTTTTTTTATTGTTTGCAATGCCAATGGCCTTATACTTGGCCATTGGCATGCTTCCTCAATGATATGCAGCCTTTATTTGGAGCTGCCATAGCTCCGTTTCGGATTTTGCAGAAATGTACTCAGTTACTAACCGAGTACATTTCTGCAGATAGCACTAGTCTTGCATGGACTATTGCAAGCTTCCTGGATTGCAAAATCACTTCATTTGCATGAATTTCTCCTGCAAATGAGATGATTTGCATACCAGGGCATAGTCCATGCATGATTAGTGCAGGAGCTCTTGTGCACACCCCTGCAGGCTGTTCCTGGATTGCACGGCAGACATATTGCCTGTCAGAGCTCCTGCACTAATCATGCACACCGTGCAGGGCATAGAGAATCTGGGGGTGGGTGATTTTTTAATGTCTTAAGGGTTTCTTGATTTAGGAATGGAATCCCTTTTGGGTTAACTTTAGATGGAATAATATTTTGGTGAAATAATTTAATCCATAATGGGTACCATTCATTATCCAATGGATCATAGTTAGCTATTTGAATAATGCAGCAAGCATTATTTCATGGTAGAGTTTTGGGAGTATTAGTTTGTTGTAACTAATTCTTGTACTCTTCAGGTACCATATGAATTTTGCTAGTCAAACTTTTATTTTATTAAAGAGGGTATCTAGAATTTTCATAAAAGTGGTATTCATTTGCTATAAAATTTTAGGGAGTATTTTCATTTTGACAATTGAGGCCTTCAATAAAGTAGAGAGTTTAAGCTTTTTCCATTTGCTAAGGTTGCAGACTATATTTGTCCAAGTTTTAAATATGTTGTCATTATGATATCTGATTGTGTATGACTAAAGATTATACCTAAATATTTCAAAGTATATTCCACTTTTATATTATTCTCTGGAAAATAAAATTCCTTATATCCTAGGGGGTTCAGTGGACAGATAATTGACTTATTAGGATTAATAGCATAGTTTGATACTTGGGAGAAATTGTCTATGGAAACTAAGATTTTACCAAGATCAGTATTAGGGTATTGAAAGTAAATATTTAGGCCATCTGCAAAGGCTGTGTATTTTATTTGGGTTTTTGATACTGAAACAAAGTGATGGTATGTTCTTTTACTAATTAGTAGAAGTAGTGCTTCTATATAGAAATTGAACAGGTTTGGGGAGAGTGGGCATCCCTGTCTGGTGCCATTAACAATTTTTATCGGGTTAGATGTTTTCTTATTAATATAAAGTATTGTAGTTGCCTTACTATATAGTCTTTTGATCATTGTTATGTATTCTTGTGGGAATCCAAATTGACGGAGTATAAAAAGGAGGGATTTTTTGATTGACTCTGTCAAAGGCTTTTGTTGCAATCACTGATAAAGCATATTTAGGAGATTTGTCCTTAGTGCATAGGTGGGTTAGTGCATCAGTGGTTAGCGTATTATCCCATACTTGTCTCTGACTCATAAAGCCTAGTTGCTCAGGTGAAATTATAAATGGAGTGACTTTCTATATTCTGTATGCTAGAATTGTTGAAAGTATCTTCAAATCTATATTTATCAGAACAATGTGTCTGTAGTTGTTTGGATTTTTTGAATCAGTGTTTGGTTTTAGGATAAATATGGTCTAGGAATTATTAATATATAGGTCTGATATCCCAAATTCTATTATATGGTTGTATATTTTTAAAAGTATTGGTGCTAATTGTTGTTGGAAGTGTTTATAGAACTCTGCCAAACCCATCAGGACCAGGAGCTTTCCCTAGTTTTAGCTTTTCAATAGCCTTTTTTACTTCCTCAGCTGTTAATGGACTTTTTAGGTTGTTAGATTGAGTATCATTAATCTGAGGGATTCTAGGTTGTCTGCAACATTTTGGAAAAGGCCATCATGGATGTGATCTTGTGGACCATAGATGTTTTGAAATATTTCTTCAAAAGCCTGTATTATTTATCTACCTGAGTTAACGGTTTTATCTTTATATTTTATTTCTTGTATTTTACAAGGGGGGTTTCTGACATTAATAAGTCTCGCTAGCGTTTTGGAGGGGGTCTGTGCCCATTCCACATATTTGTATAGCATTCTTAGTTTATGAATGTATATTGTTGTGCTAGAATCTCATTTAGGTGTTTTTGTAAGCTTGCCTTTTGTTTCTCAAGGGTAAGTGAGTGATTTTATTTGCAGATCTAGTTTGATTAGTTTTAGTTTACCCTCTATGTCACTTATTTTTTCTTTATTTAGTTTTTTATAGAGTGATGCTTTTTAAATCAGGATACCCCGCGCCGTGGCTTTAAAAGCTGCCCATTGAATATCTAAAGGAGCATTATTGTTTGTAAGGTTTTCATTTAATTGATTAAGAGAGTCAATAATTTCTTGCTCCACTTCATTGATTTTCAACAGGTTTGAGTTTAGGGTCCAGTTTGAAGTAGTATAGGTACTAAACTTAGATTTATTTTCTGTTATTATTATATTAATATTTGAGTAGTCAGATATTGATCTAGGTTCTGAGTTATAATGAACTTTGTTAACAGCTATGATTTGAGAGATTAAAAATATGTCAATTCTTGACCATGTCTTATGGGAGGGTGAGAAATGTGTGTATTTGGTTCTTAAACTATCTGTGTTTTTTAGTTCGAAGGGATCCACTAGGTTAAAGTCTTCAATTAATTCTGATAGAAAGGTTGTGCCTTGGGGTGATTGATTATTATTTTTATTTGATCTATCTTTAGATGGATTTATTGTTATGTTCCAGTCTCTATCAATTATAATCAGATGGTCCGGGTGTTTTAGTAACAAGTTATAGATTTCAATTAGAAAGTCAATCTGATAGCTGCAAGGACCATATACATTATAAAATAGTAAGGGGTTTTGTAAGCTGGATGTGAGCATGTGAAGTAGCACCACCTGCCTTTTGTATCACTGTTATGTTTGATAATGCTCCCTGTAAATGATTTTGTAATTATTATAACTGTCCCTCTTGATGCAGTACTCCCCCGGCTGCTATTATTTGTTGAATCCACTTAATATTTTTATCTATATCATTGTCCCATTGTTCCTTACACATGTGAGTTTCTTGTAAAAAGGTTACATCTGAGTTTGATTGATATATGAGGTGCAAAATTAGCTTTTTCCTTTTAATGTCTTGCAAGCCATTTATATTCCATGAGGCTATACTAATCATCTTAGATAATAATTAGGTTAAATACCCATGTTATGGAAGTAACAGTGAATGCTATAAGGGGAGTGTTTGGCAACACATGCTGAGTAGTATGTGATATGTGTTGAAATAAAAAAATAAAGAAAAGGTGACATTGCGCTCTTTCAGAAACTCCCTAGTGCCTGACCACTTACCACTATCCTCTGAAAGAGAAGGGTTGAACCAATAAACAAATACTATATTCATAATACTAGAATTTAAACTTCTAAAAACACCAACAATTCTAACTATCTTACAGTGATTGTTTCGTATTCCAAGGAACATCTCAATTCTGCCAGCATATTCGCCACTCAGCCAGCAACTTTAAGTTGTGGTTAACATAAGCATAGCTAACCCAATCAGGAGTTAAGGGTAACTGCTATCCTGTAACTTCCATATTTTAGTTTAATATAAGACCCTGAGACTTATTATAAGTGCCTAGAAATGCTTTGTTAACACCAAATATCTCTAGGTTAGCTAGATAAGTCAGGATTTATCTGTTGTTATAAAGTGTAGTGTATAGTGTTTTCCTCAATTGGTAATCTTCAATTTAACAATCTTGATACAGCAGTAGATTCTGTTATTGTATAATATGTGAAGTAATCTAGTATGATCATATACTATATACTACAATTCTGTATGATCTGCCTATATCAAACAGAGATATTTCCACTATAGGCATCATATTAAAAAAATGCATTGCAACAAGTAAATTATACCATTTAGTGACCTTCTAAAGTTCTCTGGCTGCTATTAAGGCAAACAATATGTTAGATAGACAAGTACATGAAGCAATGCTCTTTGCAAAGATATATTGTCCAGGTCCCCATAGCATGATGCTTACTCCTGCATGAGCAGTTTGTTGTGCAGGGATCACATTTGCAGTACTTTTTCTTATCCTTTTCTCTTCCTTTCTCTCTCTCTTCCAGGCTTTCAGTTATTTAAATGTTGTTTTCTCATCTATAATTGTCTTCTACATTCTACTGCTAGTTATTTACAGTAAAATTAACAGTACCTGTGAGTTTCTAGTGCTGGAAACCATCCAGTTCAATAAATGCAGTTGCCACTTGATTTTCAGTCTTGTTTTGTTACATTTTACTTCCTGGATGTCATTCTGTTTATTCTATTGGCTCTCTTAGTTTAGTCACACAGTTTTTTTTTTTAGTTTTTTTTTTTGGATCCTCTTGGTTGCCATAGACTTGAATTGACTCACTCTGTGGTTTAGTTCACATGTACGTCTCGAGGTCAAAGGTCAAGGGATGTCTGACAGGTCTCAACTTCCTGGAAAAATGGCTTTAGAATGTTGCAACAGAAAGAAAAGCCCATGGAGACTTTTCTCATGCACTAAACAGGCAATTGTCTTCATTAACTTTAAAAAATAAGTAAAAAAGGCTAGCAATACCTGTATTAGTCGGATTTAAGGTCGTCTATAATATAATTATGTTTTAAATGATGATGTATACAGTATTAGTCGTTACTTACTTTTTATTAGTTATTTTGGAGGGATCTCATCGAATGCCTTTAAAAAGGCAGAAATTTCTTCATCTTTGCTGTTTGCTTGGTATGCGGACCACTTGTATTGAAAATGTAAGGAAGCAGGATACTTCATTTGGAATTTTAATTTATGTTTTATTAAGTATGCACAGAAGGGTGAAAGAACTTGTCTCTGTGGCTTTATGGCTAAGGGTAAGTCCTGTGCAATTGTTATTTTATTGCCTTTCCATAGAACTTGTTTTTTTAGTTTTGGCAGCTTGTATGATCATATTAGCATGTGTTGCATTTAAAATTCTCACATAAACTTGTCTTGGAGCTTCAAGAGTTTGTGATTTTCTTAATGCACAGTAGAATCTTTCTATGGTAACATTTTGGGCTAAAGCACTGTTGTTCAAGAATAGCTCAATGATTTATTTTATTACATTTTGTAGGGAAGCTTGTTCATAGGTTTCAGGGATACCTCTAATGAGCACATTGTTATGCCTTGATCTAACTTCTAAGTCTATTATTTTTTGTTGGATTTCAAACATTGTTTTTTTCTGTGGATTTAGTTCTTCTCTGGATCTCTTCTATTTTTATTTCATTTTCCACAGCTTTCGTTTAATTTTTCTCCAGTCTGGTTAGTATTTGATCAAGATTACTTCCAAAGGTATTGAATTTGGAAAAGGAATGGATTTCTTCTTGCAAGGGTGTTAAAGCTGCCCTGAGCTCTTCAGTAAAAAAGGGATTGCTCTGACTTCATTTTGGCAGTTTGTTTTTGCAAATCATGTTGCTGTTTTACAGTTTTTTGTCTCTTTGAACAAACTTCTTTCTCAGGCGTGGTTATTTGAGAAAATCTTGTTTTTGACGTTTGAGCTTCCATTGACTCCATAGTTCAATATTTATCAAACGCTTATTTCTTTGTGTAGCTTCCTGTGAATTGCTGTCGAGGCCTGTACTGCCTGAAAGAAACCCAGATCAGCACATGTTGCTCTTGCAGATAAGTATAAATTCTTTATATTTTTTACAAAATTTGCAGCAGAGATGATTCATTATCTATTATATAATAATATTATCTGTTTTTTGATGACTTAGCTAGAGTGCTGATACCCTGATTATAGGTTCATAGGTTCATAGGTTCATACTAGGCTATCTGCCCAAGGGCATTTATAAGCCTAGCCCATAGTTATTTGGCTTTTGCCACCCCTTTAGTTTGAATAAAACTATGCCTATTATTTTGCTGTGCCTCTGTCAAGCAGTGACACTGAAGTAATCCCTGGGGTATATCTGCGATCTCCCATCCATTGGTCAAGATTCCTCTTGAACAAGGCCAGCGAGGTGCTCTGCCTCACATGTACCGGGATTTTGTTCCACAGCATAGGGAGTCTCTGGGTGATGAATCTGTCCCTCCAGCACGCTCTATTAATAACCGTGTCAAGGTTTAAGTCTCCCGCCCTTGTGGTTCTGACGGATCTAGATTTTTTGAGGTGAAGCATATTCATCAAATCTGGGTTTGACATGGCCTTATATGTCAGGCACAGGTCACCTCTGAGCAAGCGGTATGAGACTGAATAGAGCTGGAGTTCTTTCAGTCGGGCAGCATAAGACATATTTTTGAGACCCTTTATCCTTTTGGTGAGGAACTTTTGGGGCCTTTCCAGCTGCTGCAGGTGTCGGGTCAGATACATTCCGAATGGGGCATTGTACTCAATCATAGGTCTAATGAGTGATGAGTACAGGGGGACGATGACCTCCCTTGATCTAGATGTGAATCCCTTCATGATCAGGTGGGCAATGTAGAAGGTTTTCCTAACTACTTTAGCAACATGAGTGTCAAAGCGAAGGGCTACTGTCAACCTGGGTCCCCAGATCCCTGATGACTTCTTCTGTGCTCAGTGGATTGCCACCTATATGGTAGCTAGGAGTAACCTTGTTTTTCCCGAAGGGTATGACTATGCATTTCTTGGCATTTAACTTTAGGCCATGGCTCTGGCACCAGTTATCCGTTTCTGTGAGGCCCTTCTGAAGGATATCTGTGTCAGATGTGTTTTCGACTATGGCCCAGTTTGCAGTCATCTGCAAACTTTGTCAGCCATAACCCTCCTGCGTTTGCTTGTACTTCAGAAAAGTAGATGCCGAACAAGAGTGGACCCAGGACTGAGCCCTGTGGGACACCACTTGTGACAGGCTTTGAGTCTGACATGGCTCCAGCAACTCTGACCCTGTGGGTTCTGTCACTTAGCCAGTTTGCAACCCATCTTGTGATGTATGGGTTTACATTCAAGCTGATGAGTTTTTCGATGATACCTGAGTGGGGTATTGTGTCGAAGGCCTTTGCCAGGTCAAGGTAGGCTGTATGGACTGCCTTTCCCTCATCAATGGCCTTGGTGACTGTCTCGAAAAAGTCAACCAAGTTTAAAAGGCATGATCTGCCTTTGACAAAGCCAAACTGGGTTGGATCCAAAGTCTGCAAGTTCCCTATGTCTTTATTTATGAGTTCCATTATGATCCTCTCCATGGCTTTGCAGATAAGGCTTGTCAAGCTAATGGGATGGTAATTTCCTAGGTCGGTGGAGGCACTGCCCTTGTGAAGTGGGACCACAGTCGCCATGCGCCACTCCTTGGGTACGTATCCTGAGGTGAGGCTAAGATTAAACAGCTGTCCTAACTGCGGGTTTAATTCCTCATTGAGTTCGTGGAGCACACAGCTGGGGACACCATCCGGTCCCATGGATGCTGTGTTTTTTTGCTTTGGAGAGAGCAGTTCTCACCTGGGCGTTGGAGATGTTTGGGGGGCTACAATCCTCTGGTATAGATATCTCTCCTTTTGGGGGGGGGAGAAGTTTGCACTGAACCTGTCAGCCAGTATGTTGGCAATGTGTGTAGGTTCAGTAATCTTCACATCATTTTGAACTAATTCTGAGCATATCTGGGAGTTTCCTCCTAGGTTTCTAACATAGCTAAAGAAGGCCTTATGATTGTCTTTTGAGTCCTTGGCGATTTTTCTCTCAAAATTTGCCTTGGATGATTTTATGAGAGCTCTTCGTTTTTACTTATAATGATCAAAGGTGTCTTACCTTTCAAGGATTTTGCTCTATCTTGTAGTAGCTTCCTCCTTTTGTTGTAGAGCTTGTTTATGGCTGGGGTCCACCAGACTGGACGCTTGCCTTTGGTACAAAGAGTCTTAGTTTTGTTTGGGATTGCCTGATCCATGCAGTCCTGTAGGTGCTGGTAGAAGGCATTTGTAAGTGATTCAGCGGTTTGAGTAATGTTTACCACTGGCTCAGGGGCCTTAAAGGAGACCACACTAGTTTTTAGAAGTGTGAAGTCGGCTTTTGAGAAGTTTTTCACTGTGGTCTTTTTTATTTCAGGTGGGGGCGGGATGAGGACTTCCAGCGAGATTAGTTTATGATCTGATCTCAACAGTGAGGGGTATACTTCCGGTGTTGAACATTGTGAATCCATGTTCGTGATGATGAGATCAAGTATGTTTTCTCCTCTTGTGGGGATGGTGACTAGTTGTTCCATGGCATTTGAGTTTATGAACTCCAGGAACCTTTGGGCTAGAGTGTTTGGGCTTGAGTAGTGTTCCCAGTCTATATTAGGGTGGTTGAAGTCACCTAGTATGATGTTGTTTGGAGATACATTTATCCCCTCCAATGTTTTCAGGAAGGCCATGTGAGGTTCCTGAGTTTGAGAGGGTGGCCTGTAACATGCTACAAATTGCAGAGCAGTCTTGCCTATGGTTAATTGCACCTGGATGGTCTCAGATGCATCGTGCGTTGCCACCAACCTTGAGGTGTGGGTGTCCTTTATGAATATGGACACCCCCCTTCCTTTCTTGGTGTTGTCCGGATTTTGGGGCCGGAACGCATGATATGAAGTGAAACCTGATAGTGCTGGGATGCTCTCAGGAGCCTTGAACCAGGTTTCTGTCACAGCACAGACATCGATGTTCTCCATACTGAGAAGGGCCTCGAGTGCATGCATCTTGAGATTGAGACTTCTGGCATTGAGCAGCATTACCTTTGGTTTTTTTCCTTTTTTGTGTTCTAGGGTGGTAGGTTTAGAATTTGAGCCTTGCCTAAAAAAGGCACTATGGAGGTGGCAAGAGCCTTTGCCAATATCCGGAAGCCTAGAGGTGACAGGTGCAAGCCGTCCCTTGCGAAGCAGCGTGGCTTGTCCAGCATGTCATCCCAGGCAGACGGACATTGGATCCTCTTTGAATGACACCAGAATTTAAGTCAATTATTAAAGCTGATCATCTTATCACTGTATTGTGGCATCATTCTAGGTGAAGGTAGGATACTGCTCAAGGTCAGGGTCATACCTGCCTGGGCTACATAATCAGAGAGCTCCTCAATGTCTCTTTTCATGTAGTCCAAGGAGGTATGTCTCAGGTCGTTGACACCAGCGTGGACAATGACTGAGTTGTACTTGTACCTGCTGTCGAGAGACCTGAGTGCTTGCGTTATGTGGCGGATTCTAGCACCCGACAGGCAGCTTACTGTGACCTTCTCCTTACTCAGTCTGGTGAGCGGGACGTCAGTGTGTCTGACTATGGAGTCACCTATGACAAGTATGTTTGGTGTTGTATTTGGCCTTAAGGGCAGTGACTGCTTTGCACACTGATTTTGTTGTTTATGTGTTGTTTGTGTGGTGTATTGAGTTTGCAGTTGCTTGGGTGTCTGCTTTGGAGGCCTCTGCTGTTTAGGTAAATTTTTACTCAGAGCCTCCGAGTACGTCTTAGTGTGTTTATGTGTTTGATTCAGTGGTGTGGTTGAGTTATGTGAGACTGGTATTTTGGTGTGTGTAGTTGCCTTCTCCTCCTGCCTGGTCTTGCCAGTCCTGAGTTGAGAGAGCTCAGCCTCCAGTCTGGCTAAATAGCTGCATCTCTCACAAGTGTTAGTGTTACGTGGGAGGAGGAGAGGGTTGTCCGTGTACATGAGGCAATTGTAACACTGTCTCAGAATTCCCAGATTCACCAACTGGGCAGGAGAGGACGCCAGCATCTGACCCTTCGACATGCTAGAAAGAATTATGAGTTGGTATGAGACAGAAAAGTAGTGGGCTTAGCAGGGAAGTGGGCACTCCTGGGGGGTTTTGCTAGTGAGAGATTTGTATAATATAGGAGTGCTTGACCTGCAAAGAGAATGCTTATAAGACAAGGGATATGCTTATAAGACAAGTGCTGAGCTTTTTGAGAAGAAAAAGCTATTTGGAACAAGTGCTGCACTTTTTAGTGTAGGTGTAAACTGTTTAGGTTCCTAACAGAGCAGTTCTAAGGGAAAAATTGAAGAAAGACTTTCTGGAGCCAGAAAGAGTTTAACCTTGTTTAACCGGCTGCCCGATGCTGCTCTAGTGGCAACTCAGCTAAAGCACGTTAAGCGTGCTTGATAGCAGGGGCTGGAAAGAAGCAGGAATAGACCCAAAGGGACAATAAAACTACAGTTTCAAGTCAGTAACCACCTCTACGGGGGCAGGAAGCTGCTCAATGTTATTCACTGCCACTGATCAACAGAGAGACCCTCCTTCAGCCCAAGCAAAAATGGCCTCACAGAAACTTTCAAACAGTTCAGGAACAGCAAGCCTGTAACTGAACTTTTTTAACTCTCAGAAAAGTGGGAAAAAGCAAGATTTTTTTTTTTGTTTTGTTTTTACAGAGATAGCAGAGGTTCACAAGTAATATCAAGTTATAACAGTGCAGTAAATGACCCCACACAAGAGTGCTAGGTCAAGGACAGAAAATATGCAAGTTTTAAGAAAAAAAAACGATTTAAAATTAAGTGCAAACAGGAAATTCAGCAAACAGCTTTTGGTTGTGCTCTAAATACAGCTACTAATACAGAAATCAAGTTTAACAAGCCAGAAAATGCTCAAGCTAGGCAGCTATGCAGAAAAACTTAGCAAATAAACAGAGAAAAAATACTTAAAATCTCAAAAGTGGCTCCCTTTTTCTCTCAGCGTTTTTTCCTCTTGGAGGGTGCTTCATCAACAGCCAACAAGCCTGAAAAGACGCCCAAACCACGAGGCAACTAGGTTTTAAGAGAGGAAGATGAAGGAGTTATGGAAATGACCCCTAGTGGCCAATTAGGTTAGATTGCAGATTTTTATCAGGAGCTGTCTGAGATGTGTGCTTCCTAGCTGGTGACCATCTTGGAATCCCGATATTGCTGTATTTTTGAAAAAAGCCAATTAGCTTAATCTGAGTTTTTTGTTCAGATGTAATGTTTTTACCACAGAGTATATGAGACTTGGTTGATCTCTTTGATCAATAAAAGGGGTAGTGTTTTATGGTTATAATAAATAAGAAAATGGAATTTTTTAAAAACCTAGAATGCAAATATTTTATGTTTTGACATCTATTTCATGAAGCTTGAAGTAGTGTACACCAAACACTTACCTATACTCATTCCACTCTTATAATTTATGCAGATGTTTATTGTATTCATTTCTTTTTCAGGAATTTTCCATTGATTTTTTTGTGGACTGCTACATTGATAGCAGCAATACATTCTTGGACATCCTTATCCACATAGTGTTTTATGTTTACTAGGATAATGTTTTATTTTGAAGCAAGGTTTATATACATTGTTGTTATACCAACCTATAAGTTAAGTTCAAATAAATATATTACCTATCTATATCATTATTGTTATGTGATCGTGAGGCAACATATACCCCCTTTTGAAATAATCCAACATAAAATAAGAATAAAAAGATTGCTGCTGGCTTTAGAAATATAATACATTTGTGTGTATTGAAATTCTAAATCCTTCCTTTTAAATTTAATATTTAGGCTAAGCGAGGTGATGTTATCTTACTCTGAGCTTTAATTATTCTTAAAATATACTAAATAACAGGCAGAGAGTTTTCTCTAGTACTTTTTATATTCTTGATACTAGTAAAGAAGAGGGTCAGTTTGGGTAGATTTTCTATCCAAACTAGGAGTTTCAGACTCCATGGTGCAAAGAAAGATGGAAAGAATAGTTTGTTTAAGTATTAATGTAACCCATTGTTATTTTTTATTGGTGTCGACTAATTTTAACAATGTTAGAAAATATAACTTTAATAGCTTAATATTTATTTTTGGACAATATAGGAATTGTAGTGGTGGTTTTGCTAAATTAACACTTTTAAAAGTCCGAATAGTATTTATTAAATATGTACATACTTCCATAACATGTTGCAGCTAAAGTATATGCCTATCAACATTAATGGTTTAAATAATGGTTGTAAGAGAATAATTTGAGCAGATTCCTGAATTTGCATGCTCCACAGTTTTTTTTTTTTTTTTACAAGAAACTCACTTATTGCAGCAGGATATAACTAAACTCAAGACAAAACAATATGTTGTTTTAAGCAGTACTCAATTCAAACAGAAAAAGAGAGGAGTAGCCATATTGTGGAGAGACTCTTTATCCACAACTATTATATTAAATGATTATAAGGATGACAAAAGCATGTTTTGTTTATTAACAGCAAAACTTAATGGAGATATATATATATATATATATATATATATATATATATATATATATATATATATATATATATATATATATATATATACTTTTATAAGTGTATATTGGATTCGAAATATTGTAGTAAAGATGGTTAAACTACAGTTAGATAAAATTATTCAGCTCTCAAAAGGAAATATAATTATGGCTGGGGACTTTAATTGCATAATGAAAGATGAAGATTCTAGTACCACAAAAAAGAAGAATATCAACATCAGCTAAGGAACTACAAAAATGTATAGACTTGTTATTGCTTAAAGATATTAATGAGTTTGCTGACGTAGACTCTTTATTCTATACTCACTTTTCTCATAGGCACAAATCTTATTCTAGGATTGACAGAGCATACCCTTCTAATAACTTAATAACTAAATTGAGTAAAGTTAAGACAATCTCATTTCCACTTACAGATCACAGCACTATAACCTTTGAATTAGGTCTGAATATATGCAAAAATATCTCATTCAAAATGATTCCAGCATATATTACAAACTTAAAAGATTTTATAGAATTCTATATTAAAGAGATACAAACATTTTTAGAAATTAATTACAAAGGTGATATTTTTGAAGCATATGCATGGGATGCACTAAAAGTGTGCTTATATGGTAAAATAACAAATTGGTATGTTAATAAAAAAAGACAATGGGGCAAAGACTTGATTGATATACAAGAGAAAATTGATAACATACAACAGAACATGCAAAAAAAGGAAAGAAAAAAATGATGAAGGAAATTGGTGAGTTAAAAAATAAATACTTGGAGATCCTGAATCACAAAACTATTTTAAATTTAGAAAGGATAAAGTTAATTAACTACTCAGCACATCCTAAATTCATGCACAAATTAGCTTACAAAGCTAAACCGATTAATAAGACAAAATATATAAAGGAAATGTTTCTTCCAGGAAGTAAAAAAAAGTAACTGATGCAGATGACTTTTTAAACATTTTTAGAAATCACTTTAATAAAGCTAATCAGAATGAAACCGCATTGGATTCACAAAATTTAATTAAAACATTTAATAAAAAGCACATTAAAAATAGACTAACAGATTGCCAAAAGGAACTAACAGATAAACTTATTTCGTTGGCTGAAATCAAAGATCAAATAAAAAAACTAAAACTGAACAAAGCACCAGGCAATAATGGGATAAAACCTGAACTATTTGAAATAATGCCAAAGGAAGCAATTCATATTTTGCATAAAGTCATTACTTTAGCTAAAGATTCCTTTGAAATTCCACCATCATGGAAATATATATTTATATCTCCAATTTTAAAGGTAGATAAAAACCCAGCTGAATGTACTTCATATAGGCATATTTTATTTTTAAATATTGATTACAAAATATTTATGGCCATACATGCTTCTAGAATGCAACATTTTCTACCAAGTTTAATTGATGAAGATCAAACAAGATAAATGTTAAATAGAAACATCTATGATAATATTAAAAGAATCCTATCCATTAGTGACTTAGTAGAGAGTAATAAACTAGAATTTACTTTATTAAGCTTGGATAGAAACAACGCTTTTGACACTGTTGATTGGAAGTACCTATTTTTAGTATTAAAGGAATATAATTTTCAGTGCATTTTCCCAGCTTATTAACTCACTTTATAACAATTCAGTGGCATATATAAAAATTGGTTTGTATCGGTCAGAGTCTATAGTAATTACTAAGGGGATGTTGCCCTCTCTCTCCACTATTGATTACTTTAGTCATGGAAACTTTTGCTAATTTCATAAGATTAAAAGTGGATATTAAAGGAATACAGATAAATATAAACCTAAATTTGAAAATATTATTGTTTGCAGATGATATTCTTCTGACATTTAAATATAATAGAAACTCCCTCAATGCAGTATTTAATGCTGTAAAGACATTTCAGAGAGAATCTGGATTTACTTTTAATGAAAATAAAACAAAAATTCTGCTTATTAATGAAAACATAAAAGATATGGAATATAGATATTCCAAATATGCAACACAATATAGTAAACTAAATTACTTAGGAATAATATTGAACTGAAATATTAAAAGCACAATAGAGGATAATTATAACAACATTTTAGACAATATATATTCATTAGTAAACAAATGTAATACATTTATATTTAAAATGGAAGAAATACTTTCCATAAAAAAAATGGTAATACTGCCAACAATTCTATATGTAATACAGTCATTATTTCTACCTCCAACTAGAAAATACATCAAAGAGTTAAATTCCCTAATATTAAAATTTCTTGGGTACCCAAATAAGCCAAGATTAAGTATAATTCATCATGTAAGAGACTGGTTTTCAGGTGGAATTGGATTGCCAGATATGGACTTTTACTAAGTAGCTTCAATAGTTAAGACAATTTTCTTATGGTTTAATAAAATTCAGCAAATTGGAAAGTTATTCAAGATAGTATGTATATGGATTATTTTCAGATATGAACTATACATCAGAATGAAATAATAATAACTTCGTATAAATGTTAAAACTTTACATGTTAGAAAATAGAAACATTGAGTTTCACTTCATATATATATATATATATATATATATATATATATATATATATATATATATATATATATATAACTTCAGTGTTAAAGATATTCAAAAACTATATTTATAAACATCCAGATATTAAAGCTTGGCTTTTTTTGATATTTCCAACAGCATTTACATAAAATAATTTGTATACTTTTAACTTAGAAACAATGCATGAACTTAGAGAACATAACTTGATTTTTTGTCATCAGCTCATGGATGGAAGTAAAATACAAAACAGAGAAAGCATATTAATAAGATTTAATTTGATAAAGGCATGTGGTTAGATATACAGAACCTTAGACTAGCTATACAGTGTAGGATAAATTTAATACAATTGTCACTTCTTCTTCTTCCTTTGGCTGCTCCCGTCAGGGGTCGCCACAGCAGATCAGCTGTTTCCATTTCTTCCTGTCCTCTGCATCTTGCTCTGTCACACCAACCACCTGCATGTCCTGTCTCACCACATCCATGAACCTTATCTTAGGCCTTCCTCTTTTCCTGTTACCTGGCAGCTTCATCCTTAGCATCTTTTTCCCAATATACTGCATCCCTCCTCAGCACATGTCCAAACCAACATAATCTTGCCTCTCTGGCTTTGTCTCCAAACTTTCCAACCTGGGCTGACCCTCTAATATACTTATTCCTAATCCTGTCCATCCTCGTCACACCCAGTGCAAATCTTAACATCTTCAACTCTGCCACATCAAGCTCTGACTCCTGCCTTTTTGTCAGTGCTACTGTCTCCAACCCATATAACATAGCTGGTCTCATTACACTCTTGTAGACCTTCCCTTTCACTCTTACTGGTACTCATCTGTCACAAATCACTCCTGACACTCTTCTCCACCCACTCCATCCTGCCCGTACTCTCTTCTTCTTCTCTCTTCCACACTCACCATTACTCTGAAGTGTTGATACCAAGTATTTAAACTCATTCACCTTCACCACTGTACTCCCTGCATCCTCACAATTCCTCTATCCTCCCTCTCATTCACACACATATATTCTGTCTTAGTCCTGCTGACCTTCATTCCGCTTTTCTCTAGAGCATATCTCCACCTCTCCAGGGTCTCCTCCACCTGTTCCCTACTCTCACTACAGATCACAATGTCATCTGCAAACATCATATTCCAAGGGGACTCCTGTCTGATCTCGTCTGTCAACCTGTCCATCACCATTACAAATAAGAAAGGGCTCAGAGCTGAACCTTGATGTAATCCCACCTCCACCTTAAACGCATCTGTCACTCCCACTGCAGACCTCACCACTGTCACACTACCCTCATACATATCCTGTACCACTCTTACATACTTCTCTGACACTCCCAACTTCCTCATACAATACCACAACTCCTCTCTAGGCACCCTGTCATATGCTTTCTCTAAATCCACAAAGACACAATGCAACTCCTTCTGACATTCTCTGTACTTCTCCATCAACACTCTCAAAGCAAACATCGCATCTGCACTAAGAAATAATATTCCTAAATTTATAGATTTAATGATAATGTTGACAAATCAATGAATATCTGATAAAGGTTTGTTGTCTAAAATATATACAACTAATAAAAATGTAGATAATTAACAGAAACTTCTGGAATTTTTTTCAGTTTATAAATAACTATGAACCTAAGAAGGAGGATAAAAACAAAATCTTAACTTCTTCTAAACAGACTACTCCCTCCCTGAGCTGGAGATTGTTTTCTTGGAAGTTTATGCATAGAGTATATATAACACCTCACAGAATTAAACTAATGTATAAAAAGAAAATCTTATGTTGGAAATGTAAACTTGTGACAAGCCTGATTGGCAGCATATGTTTATTGACTGTGCAACTGTCAAACCATTTTTGGGATAAAGTTAATGTTTTTTTGCAAACACTAGTCACATACAAATTTGTCCTAATTAAATCTTTAATTATGTTCAGTTCACTGATACCTGATTGTATAAAGAAAGTAAATTATCCTTTGTTGTGGAGTTTATTATCAATAGCCTGGAAAACAATCACTAAGAACTGGAAAAGAGAACAAACTCTTACAATGAAAGAATTTGTAAATATGGCAATGGAGGTCTGTCATTATGAAGTTCTGACAATCAAGATGAGAACATCCAGAGTAACCACATCCTACAACATCTGGTTAAAACTTAAAGAATTACTAAACAAACATGTTAAATTTTGTAAATAATTTTGGAACAGGTTGTTTTTATCTTTTAGTAGACACCCTTGTAAATAGTTTTCTTGTTACTGTTTGGATTATCTGTCAAATTTGTTGTTTTTCAATTTGTATTTCATAGTTATAATGTTTTTTATGCATTAAAATAATAAAACCTTTTTGAGAAAAAAAAACCACTAACCTCTTCTTAGGTATCAGTATTATGGGTATCTGCCAGTATTTTTTGTCAAGTCAATACTAGTTGGATGCTTAACCCTGCCAAGCTGTTCCAAGGCTTCATCTGCCATGGGGTAAGAGTCTAATTCTATATGATTGATCAGTTTCCAGTAGTCTGTATAGAACTGGGTGCTGCCATCATTTTGGCACCAGCACCACTGATGATATCCAGGAACTGCTGGAATCCTAGATTACCCCTAGTTTCAACATGTCCTTTAGTTCCTCTTTCAGAATGTGTCTAACATTCAGGCAGTCTGTGTAGGGTTTATTTGATGGATTTATGGAACCCCATGTCTACATGATGTTCCACCAGGTGGGTACTCCCTTGTCTACCAGTAAACATTTACCCAAAATTCTTACAATACTACTTGGACTTCCAGAACATGGGCAGGGGCATGTTACTGGGAGACAGCTACCCCATCCTCCAAGGGATCAGACTGAGTATCACTATGGAAGTTTACTTCCAGATTCTACTCCTCTCTGCCATGCTAGGACTTTATGATGTTAACATAGTGGAGTTTGTGCTTCTGCCTCCTGCTTGCCAGTTCTATCATATATTTGACATTACTCACATGTTCTACATTGATGAAAGGCCCTCCCAGTCTACTTGCATCTTGTTGTGTTTCACAGAAGTAAGTACCATCACCTATTGCTCTACAGAATACTCTATAGCCTTCCTGTCATACAGACCTTTTGCTGCTGTGCCTGTGCTTGCTGCTCCTGGGCTATACCCCATGAACTCCCTAAGCCTAGTTTTGAGGTTTAGGACATACTCCACAATAGAGTCCTTGTTGGAAATCACACTTATCCACCCACTTATCACAAATTAATTCCAGGGCTCTTCTTACCTTGTGACAACACAATAACTCTTAGTCGGAAAAATCTGTGGATTACTGGACAGTACTCTTTATGCAAGGACAAAACGGGGCAGATATGTGCACCACTTCCTCCTGACTTGGTTTACAAATGCTTTCACCATGGACATAAGTTAAGAGTTAAACCACTCCACCAGACCATTTGTCTGTTGATGATGGCAGGGAGGGGGTAGTCTTTATGCATTTTACCCTGCAGTGTTCCCAGAAACATGCCATCAGTTCTGACATAAAGTTGGGGTCTCTATCAATCAGTATTTCTCTAGAGAAAGCAACACAGTTGAAAATGTCCAGCAAAGCCTTTCCTACTCTCTCTGTTTAATGGACGACAGACCTACCATTTCTTGGTCACCTAGTAGGATAATCCACTGCTACCAGCATATATTTCTTAACTGTAGAACTTTGAGAAGTCATAGGTCCCACAATATCCATAGCTACCCTATGAAATGGTTCTTCAGTATGAGGCAAAGGCATTGAAACAGTCCTGACTTTTTCTTCTACCTTACCAATATTCTGGCAATGTTCAGAGGTCCTGCAGCACCTTATTACTTCCTTTGGAATCATAGATCAATAAAAATATGGCATAAGCTATTTTTTAAGCATCTTTATTAAATTATCCCTTAAGACATAGGGACACATACATTAATAGAAAATAAATCAAAGCGTATTAACATTTTTTTAATTTACACACACACACACACACACACACACACACACACACACACACACACACACACACACACACACACACATATATATATATATATATATATATATATATATATATATATATATATGAGTCTAGGACATTTCACCAAAAGCACATTTCACCTAAACTCAAATTGGTGTGCACATTTCACCTAAAGCACAATTCACCTAAAACACAATTCACCGAAACACATTTCACCTAAAGTTTGAGAAGGCCTTGTCCCCACTGCAGTGCGACCCTGGAGTTAGTATATATAGTAGGGGGGGTGTGGGATGGTAGCCCCCCACATATGTTGAATATTTTGAACTATATACATGGATACTTGCAATTTCAATATATTACTCTTTTCCAAACATGATATCTACTTAAAATATGTGTGGGGCTATGCTGCCCACACCCCTCCAGGGTCAAACTACAGTGAGGACAAGGCCATCTCAAACTTTAGGTGAAATGTGTTTCGGTGAATTGTGTTTTAGGTGAATTGTGCTTTCGGTGATTTGTGTTCGGTGATTTGTGTTTAGGCAAAATGTGCTTTTGGTGAAATGTCCTAGACCCATATATATATATATATATATATATATATATATATATATATATATTTATACACACACACACACACACACACATATATATATATATATATATATATATATATATGTATATATATATATATATATATATATATATATATATATAAAGAGAGATATAACTAATTTCCATTTATTCCCACATTACACAAATTGCTAAATGCTTGCCTTCCTTAAACCTCACTCCTCTTCTTGAACATTATCATGAATGTATTGTTCCCACAGATTCCATTTATTTATATTTAAGTTGCTCCTTCCCTTTTTGAAATATCCCACCTCCACTTCTTTAAACTGATTTGGCCAGCAAAAGGAATATCATGGGCTATGGCCAGAATTACCATTTAGTATACCCTTGGCATTACTAGTAACCCAAAGCCAAGCGGAGAATTCCGCAAGAAGAAAACCACAATATAACTAAACACCATGTGACCTGGACCATCAGGAAAGCCAGAAATGAAAGGCAGACAATAGTAGTTATTAAAAACATGTGCTGCTTTAATTTAATAGCTAAGAAATATCAAAATAAATGAATAAAACCTACATAACACTCAGTAGTTAAGTGCTTTCATCCGGTAAGCTGTAACAAGGACTTCTTCAGAAGTTGTTCATTTATTTGTTTTTTATTAGTTATTAAATTAAAGCTCCACATGATCTTTACAACTACTATCAGCTGCCTTTCATGTCTGACTTTGCTGGTGGTCTGGGTCACATGGTGTTTGGTTATACCCTTGGTATTATTTCTACCTCTAGCCCTCCTTCAGGGTTCCATTCCCTGTACAATAGAATCTTGCCCCATTTTAATGACTCCCTCTGCCTTTGAATACCTGAAGCCTCCTTGGCTACCTTCATGAAGTCCTGTAAAGTAGAGTTTGAGAGCTAAACCCACCTCAACTGCTTTATAGTCAAGTTCCTAAGCTCCACATTCCTCATATTCTGGCTTTAATCTCTTATCTCTGCCCTAGACATATCACATTCCAAGGGAACCCAGTACCTTTCAGCTGCTGTGGCTCAATTCTCAGTTCACTGATTTTGTCTAACCCCCCCCCCCCCCCACCCCGAAGTAGCCAGATAATCAGTCCAAGATGGTGGTGTAGTCTCCTGCTGGGTCTAGTCTTACTTCATTCTCCACAAGATTGCCTCCATGCCAGCTTGCATATAATAGTATACACACAAGGAACTGCATCGTCCAAGTAATTCTCTATTACGATATCAGTAGGAAAGTCCTCCAATAGAACCATCTGTTTGCTGTCTTACCCCCTTCACAGTCCAGATAGAATCTGCTTAGGCAAGTAGTGTTCCTGTCTGATCACTGCAGTTTGACTATGGTTATGTTTTGCAGCTGTGCCCCTTTTAGCAATGGCCTTTTTTCACCTCTACCTGGATAAGGTACAGTCTCTTGTGATAGGTGCAGCCTTTTTCTCTAAACAACCAACCACTGTCATAGTGCTAGTCTTGCTTGATGCTTCCTGAGACTTTTATTCATCTCCTTGCATTACTAGCTTTCCTCTTATCCTGTGAAACATACTGGAATTTCTGAGGCTGTCCCCTTCTGGGTTCATCTCTATCATATGCACAGTGTTGGGCCTTTCCTATGTAATGGCAGTCTATTAGCTAGGCAGAGGTCCCCTTTGGTCCCCTTTCCTCCCCATCTCCCCTAGCAGTGTTACACTCCTCACCTACCAATCAAAATCTCATGTCCTCAGGCATAGTAATTTGAGCTTGTTCCCTGACCAGAAGATCTGCAAACATTTCTAATGTGGTGACCTTACATCCACTCACCATCTTTGAAAATAACTGTTGATTTCTGTAATTTATTCGGTTACACTTTTATATATCTTTCACCTGTATTGCCTAAACTTCTTTCTGTACAGATCTGGAGTCAGTTAAAGCCAATGAACATTTTTGTTACTTAGTAAATTACTTCATTACTTAAAAAAAAAAGCAAACATGAATGGAGTAACCATGGAAGTTGATTGCAGCTCTCACTGCACATGTGTACAGTACTGAATTCTACTGCAGCTGAGCTGATGAATGCCATTGGACTGATAACTGAAAGCTGCCCAGACAGGTAGTATGTGTGTCCCTATTAAAGTGCAGTCATAATTTATACATGCTTAATTGTTAATTGTGCTGTGACAGGCAGCAACCTGAGATGTGACCTTAGCTGCTTGCTCGCTTGTATGCATGCATAATTACATAGGCACACAGCACTTAAGGGAAGTTGCCTTCATAGCAAGAATGATGTTCCCTCCATTTAGCAGCAATTTCTTTAAGAAGAGTTATTTCAGGTTTTTCTTATTTGACTACAGCTGCAGATGCAAAATGGTATTTCTTACTTTGGCGTTTGATGTTTTGTGGAATCTGGACATACTTGAGCTGTGGTTTGCAAGACCAACAAGAAAGGTACTGTATTAATACTTCCTTATGCCTCACCATTATACAGGAAACATAGTCTTTATGGTACTAGTAGCACATTGTGTTGTACTGGGTGATACCTTTAGACAAAAAAATAGTACCTTGTAATTTTAAGATTTTTTTTCTAAGGGTGTCATTGACTACTATTAAAATAGGGCAGGTCATACTTTATTTTCAACTTCCTTGCTCAAGTATTTTGGAGAAAGTCAAAAATGTTGAGATAAAGCCCGAAAATTAGGAATGGTTTTGAAATATTACTAGACTTAGTCACTTGAAAAGTCAATAGAACATTGAAGTTGAGGTTTACATCAGCATTTGTTTTCTGAATAATATGAAATATGAAATGTTGTGGGACATTATTGATTGAGTACAATATTCAGCAAGATTTTATTTCCCCTAAAATTAAAAAAAAAACATATGAGAGACTGACTGTGGAAAAATATGAGGCAATAATTAGAGTTTCATACTCTTATTGTTCAGAAAATGTAATACCTGTTGCTTTGCTAACTTTAAATTAATTACAGTGTCTTGCAGTTAGTGCAGAGGATTAAGCATTAAGGCTCTGAGTTGTTAGAACCTTTCAGCTCCATTTGTCTAGTATGTTAACATGTCACTTCACCATACACTGTTCCTGGCCAGGTTGACACTGAAATAGGACACTTTGTTTCAGTGGGCTTACCCAGTTAAGAAACAAGTAAAATAAAATTTGAAATCTAATGATAGGCATGCGAGTTTCAGATATTGCATGCTTCAGAAATTGATAATGAAACATTTGTTATTCTATATTTATATATATATATATATATATATATATATATATATATATATATATACATAGTTGCAGTCATTACTTGCACAGGTAATACTAAGTTCATACTGGCAAAACCTCTGCCCTAGGCATTGGTCAGTTCACATCTTGTACCACCCAGTCTTTGGCTTCTCCTCAAAATCCTCCCTCTCTAATTTAGCTTAAGTGGCTATTATAATCCTCTGGCCTATGTGGCTGACATGTCTTCCTACTGTTATTCAGGCTTCCTATCTTCCTTATCCCTATTATTTTACACAGCCTAGATGGCACATAGGTTGTTAGTCTCCTGACATGCTCTCATTCAGCTCCCCTTCTTTCTTACCTTTCTTTTCTTTACAGCTTAGGTGGCAGGTAGGTTGTTATACTCCAGACCTTAGTGACAGATAGGACACTCTACATACTCTTTACAGCAGACCGTTGATTTGCTTACTGTATATCCCCAAGTCATTATTACCTGTTTTTCTTCTATAACCTAAAACTGATATCTCTACCTTCCAATATTTCCACAACTTCACTTTCTCTTCACCACCATCCTCTTCCTCCTTCTCCACCGTGGTTATAACTGAGCAGTGAAACCAAGTTTCCTAACATGACATCAAGACTGTTGTCTCTTCTACTACTTCCTCTTCTTAACAATCTTGGTTACAGAGTGATCTAACATAACTTATCTCCACATTGTAGCAGCCTGACTTTATCTGCCACTGCTTCCTTCAGAAGCCTTGGGAGCAGATTGGCTGGTCCTCTGCAGTCCTTGGTGCCATTAATGACTACCACCTTTCTATTTTCCACTCCCAGAATTCTTGTCTACCTTCTCTATCTTGTACTGCTTAGATAGCAGCTACTACTGTGTCAGTTTTATAAGGCTTCACTGACCAGAATGGAATTTCTTTGTGTACTAATGCTCCATCTTCTCCTTTCCTTCAGAATCCCTCCTCCACTCAGCTCTCTATATATTTTACAGCCAGCCCTGAGCTATCAACCTTCCTCTGACAGGACTATACAAGCCAACCCTATCTTCAGTCCATTTCTGGTACCACTTAGGGCCCCTCTTAAACTCTTGTCAGGTTTTCCCTAGCCTTTTCTACAGGTTCATGAAATTATAGTCCTCAATCTTTCAATCATGGTCATATTGTACCTACTTCTTGTAGCAATATTCGTAGCCTTCAACTTAACTTGCTCACTATGTCTTCTAGATCACATCCCTATCTCATACCTTGATACCACCCCTAATCATCCAACTTGTTCACCTACATCTCAGTAGACTGCACGTCTCACAATATAAAAAACTAATGAAAACAGAAGGTGCGGGCGTCCAAGCTGATGAGAGACCAAAAATTGTAAAAAATACACTTCCACTTAACGCAAGTTTATTAAAAGATTCAGCGTTTTCGCTACTGGAAGCACAGTAGCTTCTTCAGAGTATTACAGAATGGCGCCAAAAAGCAGAATTTAAATAAGTTAATGTCACATACAAATTTCGTCACTTCCACTTTTGAAAAAGAGAAGGAGAAGCTAAACAATCTGTCATCAGTACTTCAATCCCTAATTAAAACCAAAAATTTCCAATCCCAAAATACTCTAATGAAAAATTAAATAATAAAGAATAAAATGTTCCAAATTCTCTAATAAACTTTCAAAGTGTATACATGTGTGTACGTAATAACCACTTATGATCAAATAAAATTTCACAGGCTACCAAGTAACCAAATCCTCAAAAGAACCCCATAAAAAAGGGGAAGGTGAATGTTCTGATCAAGATGTTTATCTAAAATTTTTATAAAAGGAAGAAACCGAAAAAAAACTTGTAGGCTGTTATTTATTTGTAACTGTATCCCAAAGAGAATTGGCATATAAAGTGTATGTAAAATGAACAAGTTTTTTTTCGGTTTCTTCCTTTTATAAAAATTTTAGATAAACATCTTGATCAGAACATTCACCTTCCCCTTTTTTATGGGGTTCTTTTGAGGATTTGGTTACTTGGTAGCCTGTGAAATTTTATTTGATCATAAGTGGTTATTACGTACACACATGTATACACTTTGAAAGTTTATTAGAGAATTTGGAACATTTTATTCTTTATTATTTAATTTTTCATTAGAGTATTTTGGGATTGGAAATTTTTGGTTTTAATTAGGGATTGAAGTACTGATGACAGATTGTTTAGCTTCTCCTTCTCTTTTTCAAAAGTGGAAGTGACGAAATTTTTATGTGACATTAACTTATTTAAATTCTGCTTTTTGGCGCCATTCTGAAATACTCTGAAGAAGCTACTGTGCTTCCAGTAGAAAAAACGCTGAACCTTTTAATAAACTTGCGTTAAGTGGAAGTATATTTTTTACAATTTTTGGTCTCTCATCAGCTTGGATGCCCGCACCTTCTGTTTTCATTGGTTTTATTTGTGTTCAACAGTTTGCAATATAAAAAACTGACAATCTATGCCACCAGAAAGCAATTCTTTATTCAGGCATATTTGCTTCAACATGCCAAAAGTCCCTTTAATATCAAAACATTTCCTTCATGAATGGCTATTCTACCTTAGGTTAAGGATTTTGTGTAGACATTAAGACAGATCATGTACCCATTCTATAAATAAGCACCACCACCCTCCCAAATTCATCTGCAAAGTATAACCCAAAAGATAATGTCACCCCTAGGCCCACTGGCCTAAAAAATAGATTGCATCAACTAATGCAGCATTACAAATAAAATGGCTATGCTTGAATCATAGATTATTAGTGAAGACCCTTAAATTCTAGCTATTACTGAAATCTGTATAGACAACTTCTGCCCCTCCAGCTACATTCATCCCAGTTATAAAATTATTTATGACAACAGTGCAGGACATGGCGATAGTGGAGGAGTAATGATACTAATCAGAAATAACTCCTATTTAGAACTCATCAAATCCACCTCATTAATCAAGTTAGTTACAAATATCTTTACTGGTCACTTGCCATAATTACTTTGAGACACTACACTACACACTTTGTAGAGTCATTTATATATCTTACTCACTCCACTCTTCCCCACTATCAATAATATCCTGCTTGAAATATTTCCAAAAAGATGCAGTCAAAACGCCATCACATTGTTTGTCTTTAATGTTGGTGCACTGGGCACATAATCTAAGGAACTCAATAAAATGTTTCTACAAATCAATTTCGAGCAACTAGTAAAACTGCCAACCAGGACTGATATATATTCTGACAAATACACTACATTAGATATTGTAATTTCAACATTGTGCACTACTCCACAAATATTACCATCTTTCCCAGTTCAATAAGTTACCATTCCCAGTACTCTCCTTTTGATTATTCAAATCCACTAAATCTCTACTTCAAATTGATAGGAGATAACCCTTCCCTGAGCATCATTTTTTTTCTCCTCAATCACTAACTTAGTCTCATAGAGTGGTCACCTATATACCTCACTAACAATCCTACAGTAGCATTACCTCTTTTTCCTTAACACTGTTGTCGCTGTTGAGGACAAACTATTCACATGTGTACTCAGAAGACTTGGAGGACAGGTCTGCTCATGGCTTTTGAGAGATATTAGCAAACTCATGAAGCAAAGGAACATTGCCTGGGACATATGGAAACAAAACCAGAATGTTAGAAATCTACTTCAAAATTGCCCTAAGAAAAATTAGAATAGCTCCTGATTCTGCCAAATTCCTGTATTTGCATAACAAGAATGTATCCACTAATGGTAATCCAAAACAATTTTGGAAATATCTTAAGTACTTTTTTGCAGGATACGTCTCTCATAACATTCATAGATTCATAGGTTCATAGTTATATACTAGGCTAACAACCACCAGGGCCTTTAAAACCCTTGCCGTGCAATCAGATCCAATTGTGTCCCTATGTATCATGGCATGTATTAGGGCAGGGTCTTTTAATTATGAAGTTTCTAGAGGGGTTTTGTTACTTTGGGCATTACTATCTGCCTTTGTCTTATAGAGGAATGGGGGCCAGACCCAGGGTGAATTTCCAATTTTCCATACATTGGTCAAGGTTACCATTCACATCAATACAGAACCTGTTCCTAAGCATGGGAAACCTGTGAGACATTTATCTGTCTCACCAACATGTCTTATTTATGTTACAAGCAAAATTTCAATCCTTGGATCTAGCAGTTCTGATGCTGTTCCTTTTGTGGATGTCCAAAATATTCATCAGAGCTAGATCTGAGGATGCCTTGTATGCCAGACATAGATTAGCTCTCAGGAGCCTGTAGGAGATAGAATATAGAGGTAGGGATTTAAGGTGGTCCATACAGGACAATGTGCGTATACTCTTGATACTCCTGGTAAGGAACTTTTGTGGGTATACCTTTCAACTGTCTAGATTTTTGCATCATATTTTTGGTCTGTTCCTCATAAAATATGTAATTTTCTGGCAAACCACTGAGGACTGACGTCGCTAAATAATTACTTACATTTTAGTTTCTTACTTAATATCCTTCAGATAAAAACATGCTAACACAAATCCTGTTGTTCTAGCAACATTCCAAGTTTATAAGAGGAATATTTAAAATCTGTCCCTATTTTTGGGTCATTGTTCCCTCACTATTTTTGACTTTGTCCAGATTTCTTGCACCGAGGTTATGAGGTATGCTTGCAGGCATTTCAACTGTCGCACATGTCTGGTCAGGTACATGCCAAAGGGGGCATTATACTCAATGATGTGTCTGATAAGTTCCAAATAAAATGGCACTGTGGCCTCCTTGGACCTGGATGCCATACACTTACTTATAAGATAGGTGACACAGAATGATCATCTTACTGCCTTGGCTAAAGGCCAGATTATTGTCTACATATGTTCCTAGATCTCTTACTACTTGGTCAACTCTTAGGGGTGTCTTATCGATGGAGTAATTAGACAGGATGTCAGTTTTCCCAAAAAGCACAATAGTGCATTTTTTGGCATTGAGCTTTTGTAGAACAGAGCATGTGTGTCCTACTTTAAGAAGCATTTCCAGGTGTAGGCACATGCATATAAATAGTAGCACTTGCAGGCAGCAGTGCTATTTTGAGAGAACAGCCAGAGTGTTAACATGTATGAGTGTAGTAGTCAGTTTATTTATATGTTTATTTAAGTTTAAGCCACTAAGACACATTCCTGATGTGTTTGTGTGCAATAAAACTGCTTGAACCGGACCCACAACTGTTTGTCTGTTTTATCCTGACCAGACAAGCGACATAGTGTCAGAACCGGGATTGAGAGTGCAACTTCTTCAAGCCATGAAGTACAGAGTTGATGGTGAAGGTATATTGAGCAGGTGCTCAAATGATCAAAAAGGGCCAGAAATGAACCACAACTTGCACAAATTATTTATTTTGTAACGAAAATGAAACAAAGCATTCATAAGGCACAAAATGTGTTATTAATAAAACGAGTAGCACAAAACACATTATTAATCAAACGACAGGCACAAAACACATTATTAATTAAACAAAATGTTCAAAACCACAATATTTGATAAAAACGTTCAGAAGTATTTATATGGGGCTCAGAATTACCTTCGGTTTGCATAATGACCATGTTTAAATTAAAATGAGCTCAAGAAAAGTATAATAAGTATTCTTAATTGGATGATTATTTAATTGATTAAATGCATGTATTTAAGTGTATGCTTACCAGCAGAAAGATGTGCTCTGAAAAGGCTTTTCTGAATGCCGAGGCACCAGACAAGTATTATTTGCTCTTAATGGTAAAAGAGTTTGAAGTTTTGTTGTTAATTTTTACTGCAGAAGTTTTTTTTTTTTTTATTTTAATAAATCAGTCTATGTACTAAACTGAGTGAATTAATCTGGCCTAGAACTTGTGGTGTGAGGCATAACTAGAGTTGTTTGAAGTATCAGTGTTTGCAGAGTGTGTGCTTTATTACGGTGCAATTATTTCAAAGAGTTTGCTGTGTGCAAAGTACAGTTGTTTTACAAAGTGCAGTCAAAGTGCAGCCATTTAGGAAAACTGTCTTGTGTGCATTTATTTGTAGAGTGCCGCCATTTCAAAGTGTTTCTTACACTGTATAGAGTTATTTCACAAAGTACAGCCATTTTGAAAGGATCCTGTGCTGTGCAGAGTTTATTTGCAAAGCCCATTCATTTCAAAGTGTTTCTTACTCTGAGCTTCTTCTGCTGTGTACAGTTTGTTTGCAAGTACAGTAATTTCAAAGTATTTCTTTCACTAATAAGGAGTGATTTCACAGAGTACAGTAATTTCAAAGTGTTCTTGTGCTACGGAGACTTATTTGGCAAAGTACAGTTATTTCAAAGAATCTGTCTTGCTATTAGGCATAGTTACAAGTTCTGGCATATATTTATGTGTGTGTATGTTATACATAATTCCAAGCACCTTTACTACTGTGTGTTGATATGGCAGAGGCATTTCACAGACCTAGTCCACTTGTGTTTGATAATAATATTGCAGAGAATTTTCTGAATATTTGAGCAGGAATACGATATTTTCATACAAGCAGCTTTTTCTGGCAAAGCTGCACATACAAGGGCATTCATTTTACTTAACTTAGCTGGGTCAGTGGCCATTGAAAGACAGTGTTCGTTTATGTATGCATTGGCAGTATATGCAGGAGAGGGGAAACCACCATATTGTTCCACTGGCTGATCAAGGGAAGACCCTGAGTGCTTGAAACATAAATTTAGAGAAATGTGCATCCCACAGACAAATGTTACATTAGAGAGGCACATGTTTTATACAAGAGACCAAAAGCCAGGTGAAACTTTTGCAGCTTATATTACCGACTTGAGAAATAAGGCTAAAAGGTGCAGATTTGATGAATTAACAAAGGACAGGCTTGTGTGTGGTGCTAATAGTGCTGCAGTGAGAAAGATTTTGCTCCGTAACACTGATTTAACACTGAGCAATGCCATAGAGATTTGTCAAATCCATGAGTTTACAGAAAGGCACACAAGTATACTTACAAGTGATAAGAGCTTAGTTTCAGCAGCCTCTAGAGCAAGTGTAGACAGCATGTAGCACATGGCAAGCAGAAGTAGGCCTAAGCACATGGCAGCTGCAAGCCCTGCTGGATTCCCAGGGAGATCCTGTGAATTTCTAGCAAGTTTAAAGACAAGCTTAGCAAAACATACATGCTCAGTGTACTATAAGGGTGTGTCAACAAATCCCATGTCAAGTCTTATTGTTAACTGTAGTAACTGTTGTGCCAATCATGACTCTAAAAGAGAGAATTGCTTAGCATTTGGTCAGCAATGTCACAAGTGTAAAAATGGAACCACTTTCAAAAGTTTTGTAGATCAAGCAAGCCTCATTAAATTATTAAGAAACGTCACTCAAAAAAAATCACTCAAAAAAGCAAGTTGATCATGTAGAAAGCTGCAACTCTATTTTCTATGTAAATTGTGTATCAGTGGTTGATGAAAATGTTAATGCCATAGATTTGTTGGCAAAAAATGAAGTATTTTGTACTGCCCTGATCAATGGTAAACCCACGGAGCTAAAAGTAGACACTGGTTCAAAGTGTAATGTCATGTCAGCAAAACATTGTTACAGTGAGAGCTGGTGAGCAACTTAATTTGGTTAATTGTGTGAAGCGTGTTGCTTATGGAGGTAAAGAGATTCAAACCAAGGGCTCAGTAGTGCTTTCATGCTATTCGGCTGGGAACAGTTACAGCTTGCAACTTTATGTAGTCAGAAGACCTGTGCAGTCATTATTAGGTCTCAGAAACAGTTTGAGAAAGAAACTGCTTTCTTTTACCAAAGAAGTACATCATGTAAGCACATGTCCCAGTTCCACTTTCAGTGATGCTATTTTCTCAGAGTATGCTGATGTTTTTGATGACAAGTTAGGAAACTTCTAGTTGTGCAGTCCATGAAAGTAGACCCAGAGGTCAGTCCAGTGGTCAGACCGGTGAAGAGAGTTCCAATAGCTATGCAGGACAAAGTCAAGGTCAAGTTAGACAAAATGGTGCAGCAAGGTGTGATTTGTAAAGTCACAGAACCATCTGAGTGGGTGTCTTCGATGGTAGTTGCTCATAAGAAAATTTCAGATGAGATCTGAATATGCATTGACTCAAGAGACTTGAACAAAGCATTAAAGAGACCTCATCATCCTATGCGTACAGTCAAGGAGGTTCACCCTCATGCAAATGCCACTGCTTTTTCTGTCTTAGATGCAGAGAGTTCATTTTGGTAAGTGATACTTGATCGCAAATCTTCACTACTGACTACAAACAGCACACCATTTGGTAGATACAGATTCCTCAGGATGCCTTTTGGAATAAGTTCTGTCAGTGAGGTCTTTCAATGTTCAATGTAGGAACGTTTTTTGAGCTATCCATGTGATATAATAGTGAATGATTTACTGTTTGGAGGTAATGGTGAAGCAGAGCATAACAAAAACCTCAGGAAAGTTCTGGACAGAGCGCATGAAGTGAACTTCAAACTTAATCCTCTTAAATGTAAATTCAGGCTACCAGAAGTTACTTATGTCGGTCATTTATTTACCAGTACTGGATTAAGACCAGACCCTTCTAAACAAGCAGCCATTCTTGATATGCTGGCTCCAGGCAATATCCAATCCTTACAGCATTTTCTTGGTATGGTTAACTATTTGGGCAAGTTTATCCCTGACTTTAGTGAGTTATCAGTGCCTTTAAGAGAGCTGACATGCAAAAATGTTGCCTGGTCATGTTTGGAATAAGACCAGAGAGCATTTAATAACCTCAAACAGCAAATTGCTGATCGGCCTTCATTGAGATACTATGATGACCACAAACCAGTAGTTCTTTCCTGTGATGCTTCAAAGTTTGGACTTGGTGCAGTTATTCTTCAGGAGGACAGACCTATTACCTATGCATCTAAAACTCTTACCCAAACTGTGATGCAGGTACTTTTAGCAACTATTCACCCTTTCAAGTTCCATTATTATATTTATGGCTAAGCTATCCAAGTTGAAACTGAAACTGATCATCAACCTTTAGTCACTATTTTAAAGATGCCTATGCATACCACTCCAGCAAGACTACAAAGAATGATGCTCAGATTACAAAAGTATAATTTCATAATGGTCTATACAAAAGGCAAACTTCTTTATCTGGCTGATAGCTTATCCAGATCGACCAGAAATACCACAGGGCAGCTAGATGCAGAGAATTTTGACTTTGGTGTCATAGAAGTGCATAATTTTTCTACCACAAGACTTGATGAGCTAAGAGATCATACAAAGACTGATCCAGTTTTGCAGAAACTTGACCACTTCATCAATGTTGGATAGCTATCAAAACAATCTTGTGTACTCCCAGAAGTACAACCTTATTTTCCATACAGAGATGAGATGCTGATGGAAGATGGTATTATTTTCAAAGCTCCAAATGTTATTGTTCCTACTTCCTTATAACATGCATACATTCAGATTTTGCATCGTGGCCACCCAGGTTCAGATTCTACCAAAAGAAGGGTGAGAGGATTAGTATTTTGGCCTTCTCTATCAAAGGACATTGATAAAATGCTTTCTTCTTGTTCAGTATGCAATAGTACTAAACCACATTTGCAAAAAGAGTCACTTCACCTAAGCCAGCTTCCTGAACTACCTTGGTCAACAGTAGCCACTGACACATTTGAGTGCAACAATCAGCATTACTTATTGCTGGTAGACTCTTATTATAACTGGTTTGAAATCAATTTGCTACCTAACCTTATGTCCAGCGCTGTTATTACTAAGATGACACATTATTTCTCAGTCCATGGTAGTCCACATAGAGTTATTTCTGACAACGGTACCCAGTATACCTGTCAATTGTTTCAGAAATTTGCAAAAGAGTGGGACTTTATCCATGTTACTAGTAGTCTGGAATACTCATAGTCAAATGTCCTTGCTGAACGTGCAGTGCAGAGTACAAAGCAATTACTAGAGAGATCAAAGCAGGACAATACAGATATCTTCTTGAATTTGCTTAATCTCAGAAATATACCCCATGACAACTTACTTGGCTTGCCTGCTCAGAGACTTCTATCTAGGCAAACCAGAACAACTTTGCCTATCGGTTCTAGTTTGTTGATGCCTAATGCTAAAAACAACAAAGCAATCAAAGCCCAACTCTTTAAGAAGTGTTCTTTTCAGAAGTCCAGCTATGATAAAATGAGCAGATTTATTTGTCCATTGAAAGAAGAAGAGAGAGTGAGGATGCAAATGGTGAAAGGCTTTGATCGAAATGGTCAAGTGAAAAGCATATGTGCTAAGCCAAGATCCTACTTAGTGGAATCTGAGGGTATAGAATACAGGAGAAACAGCAGGCATCTTTTTTCTGTGTCCAAAACAATATCGCAGCATCACACCTGTGATACAGACTCTAGATCTCAGAGCAACCCTTACAATTAGGGTTACCACCTGTCCCACTTTGCGAGGGACAGTCCCTCTTTGGGCAGTTGTGTCCTGCAAAATATTGTGAGAAAATGGCAAATGTCCTGAGATTTTAGGACAAAATTATTTTCTATATTGTATGTAATAGTTGCATAAAACAGTTATTCTGTATCTGAAACACCTAAATGTTATAAGAAACAGAATAAAGAACAAAAATGCTACAAGAATAAACATTTATTCAGGCAAACAACTGAAGTTCTGTCCTTTGTACTGGCTGTGGGTATGTTTTGCCCTGCAAAATCTGATGTTTGTAGCACAAATGTCCCACTTTGGCCATTTGGAAAGGTGGCAACCCTACTTACAATGTTCATACCCAGGAACATGTCTCAGTACCCATTCACATTCCTAGTGATGTCCCAGTTGTCCCCAGAGTCGATCATTTCTTAAAGACAGTCCCCATTGCTAGATCCAACTCTGATTTTTATGTTACACGATCAGGTTGTATTTCTAGACCTAGTATAAAATATGCAGCAACCCGGACATGATTGTTTTATATGTATTTAATTTTGTATGATTGCATGTCAAAGAATTAGTTCTATATAATTGCATGTCAGAAGATCATTTTTGTGTAATTGCATATTAATGAATATTGTCATTTGGTATGTGATCTACTTCTCAAAGAGGGAGGATGTAGAACAAAGTGTGTGTGTGTGTGTGTGTGTGTGTGTGTGTGTGTGTGTGTGTGTGTGTGTGTGTGTGTGTGTGTGTGTGTGTGTGTGTGTGTGTGTGTGTGTGTGTGTGTGTGTGTGTGTGTGTGTGTGTGTGTGTGTGTGTGTGTGTGTGTGTGTGTGTGTGTGTGTGTGTAACTTTAGGAAGCATTTCAAGGCACATGCATATAAAGATTGAGCATGAACAGCCAGAGTGTTAAAATGTATGAATGTAGTAGTCAGTCTGTTTATAAGTTTATTTAAGTTAACAGTACCTAGCCTCATTCCTGATGTGTTTGTGCGTATAATAAATCTGCAAGAACTGAACCCACAACTGTTCATTTGTTTTATCCTGACCAGATGAGCGATAATTTTAATCCATGATCTTGGCACCAGTCATTTGTCTGTGCTAGACCCTCTTGTAGGATGTGTGTGTGTCATGGAGGAATCTATAATAACTCACAGTTTTCAGTCATCTGTGAACTTGGTCAGCTAAAAGTTCTTGACATTAGTCTTTACCTTTGAGAAATTGATACCAAATAGGAGCAGTCCCAACATAGAGTCCTGAGGTACCCAACTGGTGACCAGCCTCAGTGGAGATGGCATCACCAATCCTGATTTCCTGGTTCCTGTCTGTGAGCCAGCTGGCAATTCAGTGAGTTATATAGGGATTTATACCCAGGTGAGTTTGTCAACTATACTCAAGCAGAGGTATTGTACTGAGTGCCTTAGCCAGGTCCACTTAAGCAGCATGCATGATTTTCCTCTCATCCATTGCCTTGGTGACCTTATCAAAGAAGTCCACCAGGTTTAGTAGACATGACCTTTCTTTGAAAAAGCCAAACTGGGTTTAGTCCAATGTCTGAAGGCTTTATGTCTTTGTTGATCATTTCCATGAAAATTTCCATGAAAATTTGTTTCATAGCGTTGCATGTTAGACTAGTTTCCAGGGCTGGTTGATGGTCCACCCTTGTAAAGTGGGATAACCATTGCAGCCATCCATTTGTGCAGTACAAAGCTTGCTTTGAGGCTATAATTGAAAAGTGACTCGAGATCTTGATAGGTCATGTTTCAAGCTATTTAGGGGTCTGAATGGAGAGATGATAAATCAGTAAGCAAAGGAGAGTAGTATTGCTGGAAGTGAATTAATCCTCAAGTTTTGGTGAGTACTTTCATGAGGTGGACCCCATTCTTTCACAAAATCTGACCAAAACAACACTGATATATAGGCCAGGCCCAGGGGGAGAATGGCCCCCTGTTGTAGAAGGAAGTAGTTGCTCACAAAAATTATAAAAATTGGTAGGCCAGATAAGAGCCATAAAGGCAATAGTGTGGACTATTGAGGATAAGAAAGAAATTATGTATTGTCTCTATTATGCAAAAAGCCCAGAATTTACAGACTGAAGATGCACAAAAAGATTAAGAGATAAATTAGAGGAAGGAAAAATACTTGCACAAGAAAAACTGTCAAAAGCTTCAGATAATAATTTGTGTTCATTAATGCAACAGATTTATGAAAAAAACATTATATAGACCAAGAAACCTTGGGCTGTTTGGAAAAAGAAGTGAGTAAGGAAGTGCTAAAATATAAAGAACAAAAATTTAGAGATTTTTGGAAGGTATAAAAAAGAAATATGGACATAGGAAAGAGAGATCTGATATGGCACAATATTTTTGCAAAGGAAAAAGACAAATTAATCAGTAGAAAAAAAGCAGCCCCAAAGAAATTTGAACAGAAATGCAGGCAAAGCATCCAGATATGGAAAATAGTACAATATGGAAATAAGATGACAAAGAGGGAATGCAGAACAGAAGATTAGAAAAGTAGAAATTAAAAAAAATAGAAGCTGAAGTTATGGAATACCTGCAAAGTGAAGAATTTAGTACAGAAAGTCTAACATAGGTTATATCACAGCATGATGTAATGAGTCCCCCAAGTAAAAAGAAACAGGAGGAGCAGGAGACATCTGAAGAAGAAAAATGGATATGGGAAAGAGATTTAATATGGTGCAATATTTATGCAAAGGAGAAAGCAAAACTAATCAATACAAAAAGCGCAGCACCAAAATATTTGAAGAGAAATACAGACAAAGGCATCTGGATATGGAACATTTTACAATAAATAAAATAAGAAAACAAAGAGGAAAAGCACAAAAGAGGACTAGTAATGGAAAGGTTAAATAAATAGAAACCGAGGTGATGGATTACCTGCGAAGTGAAGGATTTAGTGCAGAAAATCTAATTTTGATAACATCCCACTAGGATAGAGCAATGGATCCCCAAATTAAAGATAAACTAGTGGAGCAGGAAACAGTTGATCAGTTGCCATATTTAGATACTTTGGAGCCTTCCATAGGAAACCACTACAAAAGTTCAATTGGAGTTGCACAGCAAGGGAAGAAACAAGAAACTGCGGTAACTCTGACACATCAGTGTTGTGGAATCATAGGCCGTGTGAGCTCCCATATGAAAGAACAATGGATGACATAGATGAAACTGAAGAGAATGTGCCACAGAAAGATGCTCTGGAACTTTCTGTAGAATGTCTGCAGGAAATGGAGAACAAAGAATGTACCCTCAGTTTAGAAGAAAATGATTTAAGAGAAGAGTTGCTGGATTTAATAGAGATGGACAGGCATAATTAGATCAATGGAAGAAAGAGACTACAGGAAGTTAATAAAAGCCCAAAAGTTAGAAGATTAATAAAACAAATGACTACAGTAATTAGGAGTGCTCATAGAGATTTGTGAGCTATAACAGAAGTAAATAGGATATATTACTGTTCAGCTAAATTAATAATAGTTAAAGTCTCACCACAAAAGCACAGGGCAGTAAGGGAAAGGAAGGGAAGAAATCAAATGCCGTCATGGAAGTATTAAAAAGAGAAAACTATAAAGCAATTGAGACAAGAAGTGTTACTGTTGGAAGAGTATAGAAGAGGGAACAGATCAACAAAAATACTCGGATAGATAGATGTGATAAAAGCAATGTGCAGTATCAGAACAGATCAGGATCTATTGTGCACTATTGCAAATAATAAACTGAAAATATCAGCACAGGCAGAAAAAAATGAGAAGATATGCAGATAACTATAAAGTACAAAATAAGCAATTTACTGATGATCCCAAAAAGTTTTATAGAGAATTGGGAAACAAGGCAAAATGAATTGAAGCACCACCAAAAAAGAAGAAATAGATACATATTGGAGAAATATCTATGTAGATCCTGTTGAACATAACAAAGATGCTAAATGGATAGAAGAAGTAAAAGAAAGAATAAGAAGTTCAAATGTACAAGATATGAAATGGGATGAAGCAATGGCCAGAGAGATTGAAACAAAGTTAAGAAAAGCTCCTAATTGGAAAACCCCAGGCCCAGATGCAGTACCTAACTTCTGGCTAAATGTATTAACATCTTTACATGAAGAGTTAGCCATGAGTGTGAACTATTTGTATGTACACCCCAAAAAGACACCAACCTGTTTAACAACAGGAGAAACAATGCACCTACTTAAGACTGAATTTGCAAGCTATCCTAAAATCTATAGAAAAATAACTTGTGTTCCGACGGCCTACAAATTATACACTGGAATTGATGCAAACAGAGTTTATAGTCATTTAGAAGAAAACTCAATTATGACAACAGAACAAAGGGGGATAAAAGAAAGTTATTTGCAGCAAAGGATCATTCTTGTTAAATAAAGTCATAATGGAGAACTGCAAAAAGGGAAGAATCTAAGTATGGCATGGATAGACTACAAAAAAATGTTGACAGTATCCCACATTCATGGATAAAAGAGTCCTTAAAAATTTATACGATATATTATTATATATATTACAGCGACCATGAAACAGTGGCAAACCACTTTACAGTTAAGCCATGATAAAGAACAAATTATTATTCCAGGGATAAAAATCCAAACGGCGATACTTCAGGATGACTCTTCATCACCGCTGCTGTTTTGTCTTGTCCTTAACCTATTAAGCTGTCTACTTAACAGATTAGGTCACAGCTACAATTGGGTTCTGAGAAAAAAAAGAACAAAGTGTAAAGACTTCTCATCTTCTTTTCTAGGGCAATTTAGAACTGTATAGTTCCTTAGGTGAGGAACTGAAAGCACAACTGCAAGTAGTTAAAACTTTTTTAGATAATCTAAGAATGTCATTTGGTGTTGATAAATGTGCAAAAACAACCTTTAAAGAGGGAAAGCTGCAGCACCAAGACAACATCAGGTTGGGACAGGAATGTGATATAAAAGAACATGAGCAAGAGGGAATGCATAGATATTTGAGAACTGATGGAGGACCAAGAATAAAAGATGAACAAATGCAAATAACAGTAAGGAATATTTTAGAAGACTTAAATTAATACTGAAAACAGAGTTGACATCTAGAAACAAAGTCCAAGTTATAAAACAATTTTCTCTTGATATCCTAAAGTACAGTTTTGGAATGACTGACTGGCCCCAAAAGTTGTTGGATAGGTTGGACAGGAAAACAAGAAGGATGCCTAATGCTCATCAAATGATTTATAAAATCAGTGTGTAGCAAGACTATATATTCCCCATTCTGAAAGAGGTATGGGCCTCCTCGAAACTGATTACATGTATAGATTTGCAATTGTGGGACTGCATGCATATCTGATAACCTCACAAGACCCAGATTTAGTAAAATTTTTAAACATGAGGAGAATAAGTCTAAGATGACTTCCCTGTTTATTTTAACAGAAGGATATCAGTGTCAAGCAGGAATGGAAATCAAACCAGACGTAGATAAAACTCAGGGAGCAACTAAATGTGCTAAAAATACAAAGGAAAGAATATAAGGTGAAGGAACAGATGAGAAGGCAAGACATGTGGAAAATAAATTACAGTTGCAAGTATTGAAAACTCTTGGAACAATCTTATGTTGATAAGGATCGAATGCAGCAATGGTTAAGGAGAGGTGAATTTAACCAAAAGATGAAAGGTTAATATTGGTAGCCCAAGATAGTGGACTACTTATACATTGGTTTACAAAGTACATTGAGCATGTAGGAGAAACAGACAAATGTAGGTCTTTGTAAAACAGAATTAGAAACAGTCGCAAATCTTGTTGCTTGTTGTGATATACTAATGGCAGAAGGAATGCATACTAAAAAGCATAATAATGTGGCAATTGTGTTGCATTGGGGATTGTGCAAACATTATAATATTGAAGTAGCGAACTTATAAACACTGGAAACATGATCCATCAAGCATTATAGAAAATGATTAAGTTTATATTATGTGGGATCATCCATTATCAACAGTTCAAAAATAGATATGAGAAAAACAAATTTAATAGTCCATGAAAAGAAGACAAAAGTAACATTGATCAGTGAAATTGCTACACCTAGTGACTACAGTGTCTTACATAGAGAAAGACACCAAGTCCTAAAATGTTAAGATTTGCAGGCAGAAACAAGGGGAATGTGGAAGAAGGATACACAGACAGTTCAGATAGTAATAGGAGCAGCGGGTCTTATAAAAAAGAATTCACAATCATATTTAAATATGTTATTATTACATGTAACTCCATATTTACTGCAGAAGGAGTCATTACTGGGCACATTGTGAGTGCTGAGAAGAGCACTTTTGGCTAACATCAAAGATTAAAATAATACTAATTTTATGAATTTTAATCATACCTTGACTTAGGAATGGGATCTAGTCCCATCATGGTATTATAAACCCAAAAGACTTGGAGAAATTAAAAAAAGTAGAGGTACCCTGGGATATTGTCAGGTCCCATTGAGGCTGTGTTTTTAACCTTAGCAAGCACAGCCAGGAACTGTTCCTAGTTAATAGTTGGGGGGGGGGTACGCTAGTGGGTACTTCATGGTGGAAGGTAAGGGGAGTTAGGCGGTGAGGCTTGAGGTGAATTTATCAGCCAGCAAATTCTTTATGTTGCTTTGCTCAGTGAAGGTGACATCATTTTCCACTGATGTGTGCTGCCTTGATGTTTTGGACACAGCTGTAGAAGGCCTTGTGGCTGTCTTTATCCTGTGAGGGTAGTATCTCAACCTCACAACTGGCCTTGTTGGACTTAGTCCTCTTAGTTTCCTGATTAGTTTAATTAGAGAGCCCCTACCATTATGGAACTTTCTCTTCCTAATTTTAGCCATGACTTTTTTCCTTTTGTTATATACCCTTTTAAGGTTAGGATTCCACCAGTGTAGTTCGTTTTCAGAATTTGTTTTGGGATTACTTCTAGTAGGTACAGCAGCCTCTATACAGCCATTTACATGGTTGTGCAGGGTCTTTGTGAAAAATTCCACAAAGGATGCTGTGAACCTGGGGTCTGGAGGGGCACTGAGTTTTGCCAAACTATCACTTAATAGGATGTAGTTTGCTTTGGACTAGCTCCTAACTGTTACAGGGTTTGCTGGAGTTACTGAATTGATTTTTTTTTATTTACAAAAACAACAGCATTGCCTAAAAAAGGCACTAAGGAGGGGTGCATAAAAAATTATCCAATATTCAGAAGTCTAGGGGAGACAGGTACAGACCATCTTTGGTAAAGTAAAGTGGTTTGATAACCATGTCCTCCCATGCTAACAAATATTGACTCCCCCTGCAAAGATATTAGAAACTAAGCAGATAAATGAAGTCAATAATCTTTTGTTCATATCGTGCCATCACCCGTGGTGAAGGTAGAATGCTGCTCAGTGCAAGTCACATACCTGCCTGACACAGGTCTTTGAAGAGCTCAACAATGTCTGTCTTCATATAGCTCATGGAAGTGCATCTCAGGTCATTAAAACCCACATGGACTACGATAGAATCATACCAGTACCTGTGGTGTAGTGATTGGGGTGCATGCATAACTTGGTGAATCATGGTTCCGGATAAGCAACTACCCATTCTCTTCTCCTTGTTCAGTCTGGTGAGTGGGACACGTGTGTGTCATACAATGGAATCCCCTATGGCAAGAGTCCTGGGTAATGTGTTTGCTTGCCATATGGACTTTGCTGTTAGGGCTGCACTGGGTCTAGGCATATGTGTAGTATTTGGTGTTGCTTTTGGTGAGTGTTTTAAAGATTTTTGAGGATAGTCGTTGCCGTTTATAGGCTTAGGAGGTCTTTAAGGTTTGGTAAGATTGCTTTTAGTGCCTCAGCATAAGTTGGTCTATGTATGTGGTGGACACTATGTTGGTGGATGTAGTGTGCGTGTTCTTGACAATCTTGTTTGTATTTAATACTTTTGCATGTAGTGAAACTATATATGTGCATCTCTTGAATACTGTGTTTGTTTCTTTAAGGATTAAATAGTTGTCTGTGAACATGAGACAATCGCTACATTGTCTCAGGATGCCCTTATCTACCAAGCTGCCTACAGAGAAATTTAGAAATTGCATATTCATGTTGTCTGGATCTATATTCGGGTGGGCTACTGTAGGTCATGGACTGGTTACACATATATCTCCTGGGGTATTCTCTGAAGTTTGGCACTAGACAAGGCTAGATTCTGCTAAGGTTTGACAGTAGTGCTGCTTAGTGTACAAACTAGCTATTCTAAGCTTGTACTTGTGCAATGGCTTTGTTTCAGTCACACTAAGTTACAGGTTTCAGTTGTAATGGAAATTTTATAGATAAATTTTACTTTCTGGGTATTTGTTTATGTACAGGGCACTGATAACCTCTAGATGTAATAATATCAAGAAAGATTGCTTTGAGTGTAATGCTACAGCAAAACAACTTAAACAAACTACCTTGACAAGGCAATTTCAAGTATGATTTAAAGGCAAAATAAACAATTAAAGCAAAAATAAAGCAGTAACACTCTAAACAGTTAACTGAAGTGCAAACAAAAAATAAATATCTTATATGGCAAGGATGGAGCAGGATTGACTCAAGAACCCTTCAAAGTGGGGCAAAGTCACCAAGCAGATGGGAAAATGAGCAGCAGGTAATTTTTAGTAAGGGAGGTTTACTCAAGTGCAGTACTGGTCTGCTGGGTGGCCACTTAGTACTATAGATATATGGGAAGTAATTAGTGGGAAAGTACTTAAATAGATTACACAACAGACAATAAGAATGAAAGAGGGGAGGGAGGGACTTTGGAGATCCCTTCACAGCCACAGTACAGCTAAAAAAGGTAACAACTGTAACTGCAGAAGAGTACAAATCTTTCCTTCTTTCCTCCATACTGGAAATTAGAAACTCATTCTGTTCCTCAAATAATCTCCAAACCTCATGAAATAATGCAACACCAACTTCAGTCTACCCACTTGCTGAATATGCAAGTACCTCCTACTTTATGGAAATCTCTGTAAAGAAAAAGAACATTGAAAACTATAATCAATCTTCTAAACAACCAAAGTTCCATCATATTTCCCCAGTTAGTGCAGCTTACCTCTTACATATATCTACAGCTTATACTTTACTACTGGTATAAAGTCTGCATCTTTAAAACATTCCAATATTATCCCATATTACCCACACCTATGATACATAAAGACTTGTGGTAAGTCTCTACCTTCTCCCCTCTCACTAAAATCACTGAAAAACTTCTTTACATGCAACTACTTAAGCTTAAGTTAAACTGTTATGGTCTTCTAACAGGAATGCTTTCAGTACTAGACTCACACTGGTGTCAGATACCATCTCTTTGAATAATAGCATAAATGATAGACTCATTGCTGCAGGTATTTTTATAGATAGGACTACAACATTTGAAGCTGTTAATCACAGCACTTTGCACCACAAACTTAGTAATCTTAACTTTGGCCACAATGCTATTAAAAGTTTCCAGAGTTATCTAGAGGACAGAACAGAACATTCCAGGTTCATTCTAATACCCATGTATTATCAATTGGTACACATAACACAGGTTGTCTCAGGGCACAGCCTTAGGTCCCTGACTCTTCCTCTCATTCATCAATGACCTATCTAGTGACCTTCTCTCATTATTATTCTGAACATCAATGACATTCTTCGTCAAGCTAACACATGATTTTTCAGTCTGCAATTCCAGCTGCCGCTTTTCCTCTGTAATCTATGTCAATGAGACTCATCTAACAAGCAATGTAGTTCTGTTCTTACCCCCTCCAAAATGCCCTTATTTACCTACAATTACTATATCAGGCAACCAAAATAACAGAATATCCATGGTCAGTGAATGCTTTGGTCTTACCATTGACTGCTCTCTTATGTACACCAGCCACATAGCTAATACTGTGAGTATGATCTATCTCTCTTCACCTTCCATTGTTCCTACAACATAAAGTAATTACAAACCACAGAAAGCATAATTTGCGGATTTGCCCTTGCAGATTCTTGCACTCACTATTATCTTCCTCTAAAGAAGCTAAAGTGGATCTCAGTTGCTGAAAGTTCAATTTATTAACTCAGATTATTAATATTTAAAATATTAAAGGAATGATATTACCCCCCACCAAAAAAAAAGACTTTTCCCGATCCACCAACCTACTTATTTCCTCAGAAATTCCCAACCCAAACACATTTTCTTGCACAAACCATCATTTAAAGCAGTTTGAGGCAAAACAGCCTTTTCAAGACTAGGAGATGCTATGTGGAATGATCTTCCCCTGATGTAAGAGGTACAAAGAGCCCTCAAGGACTTCAAAACAGATCTTTTGGAACAACTTTAAAATGACTCTACTTGTAAATACTTCATAGACAAAGGCTAAAAATTCTGCTATCAACTCCTGGTTGGCCATCTTCTTCCTTCTACATATTTTGGTTATGACACCTTTGTTTCCTTGTTTTTTTATCATTATGCAGTCAAACCATTCATATTTGTGCATAATGTAATCAAACTATCATTTAATGTATATATTTTTATGCATCTTAGAAGTCATATATTTGTAACACTATTACTGTACTTTGCATCTGGATTTGCCCATCTGGCCTGGCTTGTGGCAGACCACCTACCCTATTATTAAATCGAAACATAAATACATCTTACAAATGATACTGTAGAATTGCCTCACCTTTTTTCTTTTATTGGCATTGTGCAAAGTTCATTTGTCTTATAGTATAGGACATATTTTCATATCACGTCTAGTCAAATAAATAGTTTTCTACTTCAGACCCAAGCAATATTTCATGGTTAGGAATTTTTTTTTTTTTGGCATTATAGTGGAAGCTTTCTCAAACTAGGTTTGGCAAATATTTTAAAGCTAGTATACTGAGTATTGTATGCTATGGTAACCACAATCAATAGTGATCCCACTGTAATATAGAATAGACCCATCACATTCCAGTTAGTCGCACCCATTCAGTTGATTCCTGCAGCCCCCTCCACAGCCACTTTGAAGTCACCAGCTGCTACTGGTATAGTTTAATCAACTGACATCACTAACTTTAGAGACTACATTTATTGCCTTGCCCATTAGCAAGGGAGTTAATAGCATCTCCCTATTAGAATGTTGGCACTCAACATGCTGAGTGCCGACATGTAGAAAAAAAAGAGAACTAAAGGAGAAGAGTGAATCTCAAACATTGCTTTTCTCCTCTAAGCATCTTTTTTGCAGAGGGGCAAGCCCTCAAACCTCACCCAGACTTATATTATACTAACTCTGAGATTGCCATACCTTCGAAGCCATCTTGGACTTACTATATTTAAATGTTTTTTTTTTTCTAACATAGTAGAATGACACCCACTGTGGTGTCAAGATGGCTGGGACTAATGCAGTTTGAATCACATTACTGCCAACCAAGGGAGAAGTAATAGCAACAGCATGCACAGAAGTCTATTTCAATTATTATTCACCACAAAATACAGCCTTGTTTCATGGGCATAAAGGGAATATGAACTGTTTTCCTGAGTATGGGCTCCCAACATCCACAACCAGACTGCACTGCGCACAGGCCACTTACAGAGCTCAGTCTTTGGTCAAGCAAGTCATGCTCCTTAATCACCATTTTCTATGTGAACTATTTTCTTCCAAAGCCCCTTTATCCATAATAATTGCCTTTTACTTAGAATATTACTTTTGTTCATATGTGCATGTACATTCATGCTCATGCATACACACACACACACACACACACACACACACACACACACACACACACACACACACACACACACACACACACACACACACACACACACACACACACACACACACACACACACACACACACACACACACACACACACACACATACAATTCTCAGTCAGGCAGCAGGATTCTCCAGCTTTCTACATCATTGTTCATATCATGGTAGTGCTGCCACCACGCTGGAATAACCAGAAATTTCCAGTTACCTGCTGCTCTTAAATTAAGCCAAATATGAAATCATATGCATTATTCTATTTCATTGGTATTAGGCCTAAGCAGTCTAATGGGAAACATGTGTAATACAGCTTGTTAACCAGTAGTGTAGATAAACTACAGTGCAAAAATATACTTATAATGAATATTGGATGCCAGCCACAGGAGTTAAAACTTAATACATGAACTTTACTTAAATGATAAAGAAAGTAGTGCTAATACAGAATGAAATGTTCATAGGTCAGTACACCTTAGGGATATTTTGGCAAACTCAGATCAGCTTTTGCAGTATCAGAGAAGGTTAAGAAATATCAGAATACTGTTAAAACAATCTAAAAGATGCAAAGTAACATACAGGTGGCATTTCTTTAATCAGTGCAGGCTGAAAAGCAGTGTGATAAATTCAACCAAATCAATAAATGCAAACCCAAATGTTAAATATCACTGAGATAGTAAGAGCAAGTGCAAAAAAAAAAAAAAGACTTGCATTAGCTTTGTAGCTCCACAGATAGTTTTAGAGCAATCCAAGGTGTTGTGGTCACATGTCTAAGCCAGGCACAGGGAAGCTCTATATAGATGAGCTATTCATTACTTTCTGAAAAAAAATCTGTTTTATATTCAGTTAAGGTTGTAAAATAAATTGTCAGATGGCACAAATGACTATTTTTTTTAAATTGAAACTACACTAATAGGAATATCTTAGAAATTTTACTGAGAGGCAACCAATGCTGAACAAAAATGTAACAATTACATTGTGCATTTATTGTTATATATTAAGGACAAACTAAGATGCATAATTGTCTCAAACAATACAAAATAAAAAAAATTGCACTTGCATTTTGAACATTTCAAGTCTTCTCTTTCAGATCAGTCATCCATTCCAAATCACATTGATTCTATCAAGTTTCTCCTCCAACAGCAATCATGTGTCCACCACTAATAAAGGATAACTATAGACCAGTTCTGGAGTATATTAGCAAGCATTATTTATATACACATATTAAGGACAGATTCAGAAAAAGGTTTTCACACATTGATACCTCTATGTGTACCATTAATTAGCACATTACAATATCAAGGGGTTGTTTCTGACTGGTACCATTGTGGTACCATTTTCATCAATATACAGATGAATTTTGGCTTCATGGAACAGTCTATAATTATAAATAAACTTTTAAAAACATGGTACTGCTGAAGGCAATATTTACAGATTTTACAACAGTCTCTCATATTGCTCATCCTAATTCCCTCTTGCATGGATATAAGCAGCTTTAAAGCAAGTGTGCCACAAGTGAAAATCCTAGAACCAACCTATATTCTTTATTCATTAATAGCCATACAAAAGACCATCTGCGAACATTGTTAGCCACAGTCCCTTAGTGATGACCTGTGCTTCAGAGAAGTAGATGCCAAACAAGAGCGGTCCCAGGACTGAACCCTGAGATACTCCACTTGTCACTTGTCTGGAGCTGGACTTGAAGTCAGCAGTAAGTATTAGAGGTTAAAAAAAACGCTACTGGAAAATCATATATGGTTAAGTGAAAAGGATTTTTTAGTTGATGTCATAGAATAAGCCAATATTATTTTAAGGCTTAGACATCTTTGGTTCATTATTGTTTGTATGAGTTATCCTCTCACCTTTCTTACTGTTCAGCTCATCTTTCGGTCATTTCTGCCTGTCTTTGTATGAATTACCCTTACTTCTTTACCTCTGGTGAATCATTTTCTGAAAAGGGTATTAAATATGAACATCACTGCTACACATTAAAAAAAATAGTTACCATTTACTACAGAGTAGGGGTCTGGGGTCATATTTTGGTTGTCTGTTCTTCAGTTTGCATTTGAAAGTTGATAGCCCACAAGTCCATTGGAGTGAGTGGGGTTACATAATTATGTATGCAAATTTTATGTTAATCAGCTTACAGATTTGTACCTATTTTTCATGGGCCTTTGTCCAGATTTTTGATGTTTTCAGGTTGAAAGGTATGGTAAGAATCTAGCCTTGAGTAGCATCCTACGTTCTCCAATGATGATACCACAGTACTAGCAAAAAATTATTGACTTTGACAACTGGTTTAATTTCTGGTGTCACAGCAAGGGGATCCAATACGTTTTAACCTGGGGAGACATGATCAATAAACCATGATGCTTTTCCAGAGATGGTTTGCACTTCTTACCACTTGGGCTTCTGGATGCTGCCAAAAACTTTATCTATCTCCACAGAGCCTTTTTTAGATTGTGCCAAGTTGTTTAACACTCCAGTATAACACAAATCACTCAACCACCTAAAGGTACTGCTGCTTAACACTAAGAATTTAAATAAAAAACTGCACTCCCTGGAAGCACTTCTCACCCTGGAGAATGCAGACATATGTGCAATCACAGAAACATGATTCAGAATGATAGAACGGACCCCAGCTCTTAAAGGATACACTACCTTTCATACATTTCAATCCCCCTCAGCTCAGGATAAAACAAACAGAGCAGGTGTCTCAGTGTTCATAAAGGACAAGTACACTATTAAACTATTCCAGCATGACTCACTTGAGTTGCTCCATGCCCAACTAACCATAGATGCAACCCGTTATCATATCCTTGCTAGCTACAGATCCCCTAACATGAGTTTGGAAGACTACAGCTACTACCTAAACCTACTGGAATCTCTTAACATTCAGCCTATCACCATACTTATGGGTAAATTCAACTATGCATCTGTAAACTGGGAGACTTATCTGACCCATAATTTACTTACTCAAAGGTTTTTGGACTTTGTCAAATACCCTGGATCAACTAGTTACCTCCCCAACTAGAGGTATAAATATTCTAGACCTAGTACTCACAGTCATGGGGGAATGCTGCTCTCTCCCATCTATTAACTCTTCCTTGGAAGGAACTTCCCACAAAATGATCTCCTTTAGCATTAAAACTAACCTAGAACCCCCATCAACTCCAACCTGTTAAGAACTTTGCTAAGGCCAATTAACTCAAAGTGACAGATTATTAAACTTCCAACCCCTCTGAACTCAGATGAAACTGAGGCCTACTCTCAGCTGTAGAAAAAAGTACTGTGCAACCACATTCATAGCTGTATAGAGTAGGCAGTACCTGGCTGCTTCAAACCTATGATTACTGGCAAAATAAACCACCATGGTAGACTCCCTAGCATAAATAAGCTATTCAACAAAAGGAAAAAAATTCTCTCCAAAGCCAAGAAGGAACAGACAAAACAGTGAAAAGAGACACTCACCAGTCTAAACAAATTAGAGAGCACTGATCAATTTTGCTAAAGCAAACCATGAGGCAAAGATAGCCTCCCAGGTGAAAGATAACCATAAGGCTTTTTTAATTATATTCATAACTTCAGGGGAACCACTCAGCAATGTCTTGAGTTAATTGTGAATGGCAACACTTACACTCAGCCTGAAAGTATAGCAAACCTTCTGGCTGATAGGTTCAGTTCCACCCCAATCACATTCTATCACACCCAAAGAAATATCCACAAACATTTGCCTACCAGTCATTATGAGGGAACAGGTCCTTACTGTGTTCTCTAAAGCCAAAAACACATTCTCCATTCATCCCAACAACATACCAGAGTGCTTCTTAAATAGCTTAAAATGAAATCTGTCAGGGCCACTAGCAACCCTTTTTAACCACAGCCTCTGTATCAGCTTTGTCTAAGAGGAATGGAGGACTGCAATAGTCATCCATCCGCACAAGGGGAGTCCATCAACTGACTCAAGAAACTACAGACGCATAAGCTTGACCATTCTTATGTACAAAGCCAAAGAGAGTATTATCATGGACCTGATCAACAACAACCTTGGAACTCTCCAGAAACTTGACCAAACCCATCTTGGCTTTGTCAAAGGAAGGACTTGCCTGCTCAATCTGGTGGACTTCTTTGAGAAAGGCACCAGGGTCATGGATGAGGGTAAAATGGTGTGTACCATTTTACCCTCATCCATGGCCCTGATGGACTTCTTTGAGAAAGTCACCAGGGCCATGGATGAGGGTAAAATGGTACACACCTCTTATCTAGACCTGGCCAAAGCTGTTGACATAATTCCACACTCAGGGATCATAGATAAACATACCGAGTTAGGCATAAACCCCTACATTTTATTTATTTTGCATTTGTTGACCGGGCTAGTCCAACTGGATACATGTCCATTTTCAGTGGAGGCCCGGGGAGAAAAGCTCCAAGATCATGGTTACAAATAAAAAGACAACATACAATTCAGAGTTGAGACAAATAGATACACTGATGTTTCAAGGCAAGATAAAGCAGACAAGTAGTTGTAAATATAATTAAAATGGGTACAGACTTTGATCAGAAGAACTAATAGTGCTATATTGTGGACTCATAGGTTATAGAGTTGAAATGGAGGCTTGGAGAGGCAAGGTGAGGTAGGGACGTTAAAAATTAGTCTGGATTAGAGCAAGGGCATAACCATTGGGACTTCAGGTGAGCTCTGAGGTGTATTTTAAATTGGTCCAGAGAGGATATAAGTCTTAGGGTGTTTGGGAGTGCATTCCAGGATTTGCCAATGGAATTAGCATATAGTGCTTCACCACCGGAGTTATTAGATTTAATGGTCAGTACTTGTAGGCTTTTTGAAGACCTGAGGGAAGTAAGGTTGGAATAAGGCGTAAGTATTTTGTTCGATGCGGGAGTTTTATCTGGGTGTTTGATGATTTTAAAAGCCTCAGTGAGTTGATTGAGTTTGAGAATATTAGGCAGTTCTAGCTAATCTAGTGACCTTAGGTTAAGACAGTGATGTGTGCGATAGGGCATTCCCGTTATGAATCTGGCAATATGATTGTAGGTAGTAGAAAGTTTATTGAGCTCTCTCTTTTGGAGGAAGGAGAATATTGGGGAGGAATAAAGGAGTGTGGAGAGGAGGTGGGTACGGGCAATTGTTAGTTTAGTATGCGGGGTTAAGAAGGTCTTTATCCTATACATCGATCTGAGTTTTTTGTTGACCTACTTGATGGTTAGATTTACATGCATATCAAATTTAAGTTTGTGGTCTATGGTCACCCCTAATAGCTTTGTGTGGCAGACGGGGTAGATTATGGTACCATTATTGGAGGTCACGTGGAAGGTTGGATTGTTAGTGTCAGGGGGATCTATACCTTGAGTGGCAATTGGAGTGGGGAAAAATAAAAGTAATTTGGTTTTGGTTGGGTTAAGTAGGAGTTTAAGTTCCATGAACCATTTTTCGACTGCGGAAAAGCAGTTTTGGGTTGTGACTTGGAGATTGGCAAGAGAGATGTCAGAGCAGATAAGGGTGGAATCATCTGCATATTGAATGCAAGTAGATTTAGGAATGATAGAGTGAAGACCGTTTATAAATATAGAAAAGAGAAGGGGACCAAGGATAGACCCTTGGGGAACACCAATATTGGTGGGGAGTAGGTCTGATAGCTTATTTTGCCACTGAACCATCTGTTTTCTGCAAGAGAGGTAGGCGTTAAACCAACTTATTGTTGGTTCACTAAGATGAAAGGTTTTCAGTGTGTGGAGCAATAGTTGATGGTTGACCATATCGAAGGCTTTCGATAGGTCTAGAAAGAGCGCAGAGGAGATTAGTTTGTTGTTGCGGTTGTGGTTGACTGAGTCAACAAAGGAAAGGAGAGCAGTGGTTGTGCTGTGATGGGGGCGGAAGCCGTGTTGGGTGTTGGATAGAAGATTATTTTGTATGAGGTAGGTAATAAGTTGTTTGTGGACACAGCGTTCCATTATTTTGGCTAGTGGAGACAGTATGGCTATGGGTCTATAGTTAGAAGTGTCCGTGGACAGGTAGCCAACTGGCTTACTGACAAGACACATGTTGTTCAGACAGGTGAATCCACTTCCAAGAAACCTATTACTAGCAGTGTCTGACAGGGCTCAGTGTTGGGACCCCTCCTATTTGGGATATACTTCTTTGAAGTGAAGGCAATGTTGGGGGTCTCTGGTTCACCAAGTTCATCAAAGACTGTAAAGTGGGAGCAATCACTGAATCCCAGATGATGTTGACATCCTACTAACAGGCCTAAAAATGACAAATGACTGGAGCCAAAACCATGGTCTGAGACTAAATGCTAAAAAATGCATAATCATACCCTTCAGTAAATCAGATATCCCTACAAATTATAATATTGATAGCACATCCCTAAAAGTAGACCTAGTAGTGTGGGACCTAGGAAAACAGATAGTTAGTAACCTAAACTTTGACCACCGGGTAGCTATGGCAGTGAGGAAATCCTTCTGTGTGGCTCAACTTAAAAGTAAAGGCATGGCATCAAGATCAAAGGAAGTCAGAGAGCCATTGTACTTGGCCCTCATTAGGCCCATAGTTGAGTAAAATGCTCACTTCTGCATGTACCTAACAAGGCACTTAAACTAATTAGAGTGGCCCCAGAGGTTTCTCATTAAAAAAATATGAAGCGTAAGACATGTTATGCAGACTAGCTATAGGCCCAGTCCCTTTACTCTGCCTCATATCTTTTATTGAGACGGGACTTATACTTGACATACAAGGCATTCTCTGATCCAGCCCTAATGAAAATGTTACATATTCGCAAGAAAAGTTATATGAGGGTTACATGTTCCATGGATCTGAACCTTATTTGTGACTCTTATAGTATTTGCTGGAGAGACAGATTCATATCCAAAGGTTACTTTGTCTAGGGAATAAACTTCCCATCTTTGTTAAACAAAGCCTTTTCCTCATGGTCTTCAAAATGAATTTGGATAAATGGATGGGGAACCATAAATTCACTTTCAGGATATTTCCCATTTCCCTTATAGACACAGGAAGTCTG